>NW_017728953.1:452233-501942 GCF_001723895.1 Crocodylus porosus
ACCACCACTCTCTGGGTGCGGCCCTCCAGCCTGTTGGCGACACATCTGACTGTGTGGGTGTTGACACCACAGTCCCCCAGTTTTTTGATAAGAACAGGGTGAGAGACAGTGTCAAAGGCCTTCCAAAAGTCCAGGAAGATGATGTCCACTGCTACCCCTGCATCTAAAGATTTGGTGACCTGGTTGTAGAAGGCCACCAGGTTGGTCTGACAGGACCTGCCTCTAATGAACCCGTGCTAGTTGCCTCTAAGCATAATCTCCCCTGTTGGCCCCTTGTGGATATGTGCCCTTCAAGTTCTTCTTAGTCACCGAGGCACTTTTAAAAATTCTATGCTAAGTATACATCAGTTGCTTGTAAAAGCAGTTAATGCTCCAGTGCATCCTCTCAAAAGCAGACTTCCGTTTAGCCATGCTGTACCATATTTCTGTAATCCTGGATCAAGTTGCACAAATTAATTTACAGTGTGCCCTCTGACAGTTGGTATACAGAGAGAGTGAGAACACTCCTACTGAGGAAAGCCTCACAACACAACACAGCTAGCTAAAGGGGTTTCAAATGCTGAATGAGTAAAAATAGCAACCTCACAACCACAATCTCTTACGCATCTTTTGAGTTTGCATCTGTACAACAAAGGAATTGCTTCTGCTACAGAATGGACTCAAACAGTCACCTCAAATTTCCAAATAATGCCCTGCTAGAGAATGCACGAAGAATCACTCACAGGACTGAAATAGTTTTCATTTCCCCTAAAACAGCACATGTTCCCTGGCTGTTTCTCTTCTGTGTACACATCCAAAACATCCCTAGTAGTATTTCAGTCTCATCCCTTCAGTTGGTACCATCTGGACAGACATTCATTAAGCCCTATAATCAGCAGCATGCAATGCAGATCTGTTGCTCATTTCTTTCAACACCATTTTTAAAACCCTTCTCTTTATCCCCTGTGAGCAATCTAAAACCACTCACCCCCACATCTCTCTGCCACACAGCCAGCTAATGCATCTCTTCCTGCTCTCTGGCCTGCTAGACAAATCACCGCACTAACCTTTTAATCCTCTTACCAGAACTCCCTGTGTTCAACTGCAGAGCTGCCACTACTTCCTTGCTAAGCCCTTGTTCCCCCACCCCACCCTAATATTTCACCACAACTGTTACAACTGAACAAGTTTAGGGAGAAGCATTGCCTGTGCACCTAGAAGGTGTATTTAAGAATAGATGTTCAAAAGATTTTGGTATAGGCAACTGAATTTCCTTTAATTGTGCAGGTCTGGATAAAGAGAAAAACGCATTTTAAAAAGGTAGGATCTACAGTCATAAAGTCTGAAAACCATAGAGTTCAGATCAGGCACAGCACTAGGCGCCTCTGCCTTTGCACTAGAGCGCCAAGGCTTGCCTTTGTGGCCTGTTAGTTGAAGACCATAATTCTGTCCCTGGAAGTCAGTACACAGAAGGAACCTGAGCTGAGTCCATGGCAAGAATAACCAGGAGAATCTCCCTCTGGAATACTCACAGGGGTTTGCACCATCCGTTACAATCAGCATCCGCAGGGAACTCAGGCTGACATCTCTTTGGTCCCGATGAGCCATCATGGCCCAGTGCAGGTCACGACATTTCACTAAAGCCACCTTTGCTGCAAAACAAGGACACAAACAGAGATGTTACAACAGAGAAAACCACTGTGCAAGATTTTCAGTGAAGCGTGAAAGATCCAACACCAGCCAGCCTCTGAACTGGGAGGCAGGCCTGCACCTCTCACTTGTGCTCCAGGTCTACCAGCGAGCACATTGGTCACAGCCTGGCATGCCGCGGCTGAGAATTCGGGGCATGGGGGCCTCTGCGAGTGGAGGCCATTTGCCATCAGGGTGACGGGGCTTGCCCTCAGTTAGCCATGAAGCATTAAGGCGCTGTGCACACGTGGAAGTGAGTCCAGGGGACATATTTCTGAACACTACTCAGACAGGCTCCTAACCACAACAGAACTCACACCTCTGATGCTTCTTGTTCACCTGGAAAGCGATAAAGGACACACAGTACCTTTGTGAGTGTGAACTCGCTGCACCCACGAGAGGGGGCAGGTTTTCATCACAGAATAGGGTACGCTGATGGTGTGCAGCTTGTTCATTACATTCTGAAAAGCGGAAATGAAGACTTGCAGGGAAGTGCCAACACCACAAAGTTAATACAAGTCAGAAAGAACTTGCCTTCCCCATCTCATTTCCCTGGCCCCCCACTAGAAAAAAAAAGTCCTGGGGAAATTTACACCCTTCCTGCAAGATCGTATATCAAAGAATCACTCAAATTTACAGGAAAGCCTAGCAACTAAGCTTTTGGCAGAGGATCTAGATGGGAGTGGTACAGCAGGACCCAGGACTAAATTGGACCCAAACTCTCACCCTTAATACACCTCACATTACAATCTGGAAGGGCTACAGAGCATTCAGAACAACAGTCCTGTGCGCCTATCCCCTAAAGCACCACTCACCGTCAGTATGCCGTGCCAGAGCCCTGCATCCTTCTTGAAATCCAGAACATTCACTACAGCTTCACCTGAAAGAGGAAAGTTGTGATACCAGCATGAAAGTGAGCAGACGGGCAGGTACGTGGACCTGCATTGCTGGCAGGACAGGCCCCTTTCCCAAGCAAACTCCCTCAGGCAGCCCCTCCTGGTGTCAGACTGGCAGGGGAAGGGGTGCCTCACTTTAGGCAGAAAGAGGAACAGTGATGCTACAACAGAGGTGAGCACAACCCTGGTCTTTCCACCCTGCTGACTTCCTTACACCCCTTTGAAAATCTCCATTCCCTTTTAAGCTCAGCAAAACCAAACATCAGTGATCTTTTGTATGGTGGATAAGGTAACCACCACGCAAATGCCTGCATTAAGCTAGACAGATAAGAAAGCAGCAAACTGCTTCCATGACAAGGCAGACTGGTAGCCATTCTGCAAACTGCAAGCACAGAGTCTAATCTTCTTGCCTTCTTACACCTTTTAAATAGTCAGAGCTCCTAATTATGCAAATACAAATCCAGCAGATGCAGATGTATGCATACAGTGCAGTAAAGAAGATGACAAGGCACTGAGCTAATGTATCTATGATCAAATGTGAATGTAAGAGAGTACATGTAAAAAGTTTCAAGAAAATTGCATTCTAGCCCAGCCAGGCATTTATATGCTGATCCTGGAATACCCAAGTGTCTTAGCCTAATTAAGCACAAGGGGCAGAAGAGGACAAGGTTACAGGGCCGCCATTCAAGGGCTTTGGAAGACGGACTGTCAGCAGTCAGGGAAACGCAAGCAACAGCCCCCAGAATGCATACGCTTGCATCTCAAACAGAAATGGTGATGTACAGCTTATTAGCAGGCGCTCTGAGCTACAGGGTATGTATATTACTTTCTGATTTGGTAGGCAGAGCAGACCAAGAACATCTCCTGCAGCACAGCTTTATGCATCTCCTCTGGTCATTTCTGCTCTCTAACTGCTTGAGCCTGTAAAGCTCTACATGGTTTGGGGCCTGGCTTCCTGGGAAAGGCCTGGTCTGTACACATGCTTCCACAGTGCAAGTCAGAGGGAGCACAACACAGAGGAAGCTTCCCCAGGGTATGCATTTGCTTACGTTCCAGGCAAGCTTAAAAGCCCATCGTCTTTTTCTCTAAGCAGAGATATTTATGAGCACCCCTCTATCTCAGTTTACGCTGCAATCTTCTGATTCAGAAAAAAGATGATCCCAGCACCCAAAGCTAGATTTCAAAATCCACATAAATGAGCATGGAGAGAAAGCTCACTGCAAACTGAGCTTGCCCCCCTCACCCTCCCCATCAGGCACAACACTGCCATGGAGCACTGCTCACCTTCTGAGTAGTTGCAGGCCTGAGACAGAGCCTGACAATGAGACAGCATGGCAATTCGAGACACTGTCACACCCATCACGCTGCCTTCCTTGCTGGTCTTGTACTGGAAAACACAAAACGTAATCAAATTGGGACCCTGGACCTTGCATGTGAAGCGGGGTACTGCGAGGTGAAGCCCTCGTGAGTCAGAGCAGTCTCTCTCTTCTGTACATTAACTGAGACGTTCAAAAAGGACCTCTTTGTGCAGGTGCATCCACAGGACTCACTAGAAGGGCATGTTGTTTCTCCGTGTAAAGTAAAATGCTGGTATTATTCCAACTGCCATTACTTTGGCTTCCACTCATTACATTCAGAAAAGGAGCCCAATTCTCATCCACTACATACCTCAATATAAGCTGGTTCAGTTCCTGCAGCTGAGATGTTGGGCTGCCAGTCCTTTGGTGACTTAGAAAGATACTTTGAGTCTGTCACAACCCATTTGAGCCTGGGCCAACCTAGAGCAAAAATCAAATGGAACATGAAGCCTGCTTAGTTGAAGAAACCTCCTTGCCTCTGCCATGTGCAAGGAGACAACTGTTTGCCCATCTCACTGAGGGATGTGTTTGCCAGAAGCAGGACTAAACAGACAAATGCAGAGTCTGTTAAAAATGCAGTCTGAAGAAGTGACTTGTATCTTGGACCCGAGTTTACTTTCCCACAGAACAAGGAACCACTCATCAGGAAGGGATTGCTGTGCAGCTTTCGCTGACTGATGTCATGTGACAAATGGAGATCCTGTCCCTGGCTTACATGATCGGGCGAAAGGTCACATACCAACGACTCGTGGGGGAGTCACTCCCTGGAAGATTCATTCTACTGCCCCACCTGCATATATAGGGTTTGAGTGATGTGGACTCCTGCCCCCTTTATGACAGTCCCCTGCTATATTTCAAACCATCCTTCTCTCCAGCCCTGACAGATTGTGATTTCTGACTTGCTAAATACCATCAAAACAGTACAAGGCTGACTCATCCTAATATCCACTGCCGTGCCCTGATCTGGATCTTAATGGACTATGCAACAAATAGTCCCAAACAAAGGGGATGACTTGCTGGAAACCTCACTCACTCCAAAAAGAACAAAACAGTGTATGGTTTTAGATAATTCTTAGCTAGCATTAGGGAACTTGGCCATGAGTCAAGCTATAGCAAAAATAAAACTGCAACTGAGCTAACCTTTAAACTGCACGATTTCCCCATTCTGGGTTTTTGGCAGCCCCTTCAGGCACACTTCTGTGGTGAGAGCCAGAGCGATGCCACAGCTTCCCAACAAGAAGCCAATCTGCTGACCTCCAGCATCCTGAGGGAAAAGAAACAAGTGTCAGAGCTTCCAAGCAATCGAAGAACCTGAAGCCAATTTTACCCATACCAAAATCAAGGTATGGTAATGCTCTGGTACCTGGGTGGTAACATTACGGACCTGCTGGGAAAAACAAACATCCCGTTTCACTGGGGTTGCCCTCCTGCATATCTGGCAATAGCTTGAATCTCAAGCAACAAGCACAGGCTGACAGCAACGACAGGCATGCAACAATTTCTGAGTTGTATGTTAATGTACTCTAGAAAATGATGCTGTCTGCGTAATGAAGGCATGCAGGGAGACACTTCTACTCAGAGCTGTTCCCTAGGGCAGGCTGAGCAGCTGTGGCAGATATAGTTCTGTGAGAAAATAAGAGTCTGCAGAAAATGAGACCCCACTGTAAAAACATGGAGGGCTATTGTGCCTGATGCCTGGCAAGTCTGTTCCCTTCAATTAATGATTCTCCAGGGGAGAACAGAAAGATAATATTGCACTAGCAAGACCAGAAGGACTGGAGGTGACAGACTGGTGCCTCCACAGGCAAGAGGGGCTGCTCTGATGCATGCCAGCATGGAGCTATTGAGCACACATGGCCTGCTTTCACTAAGAAAAACCCTAAAATGTTGACCATAACTCATAAGCAAAAAAATAAATAAATAAAAAGCACTGAAACGAGCCTTGCATTGTGTCCATCCCCCCATAACTAATTCCTGTTGAACGGACATAAAGCACTGGAATAAAGCTGACCAAGTGACCCAACTGGCCAAAAACTGGAAGAGGCCATAATTTCACATTTTTGTTGCCATGACAGTCGTTGTGTTGAGGTCACAAAGCAAAGCAAAGCTCTGGGAATCCCACAGCCATACCAGCCTAGCTTATAAGTTCATTACCACCTCCCTGGCCACGTTTGCCATTATCCTGCTGCCACTGTGTTCTCTCAGGAAATCCCATAGTTTCACACAGCTCTTAAAAACAGCAGTAATGTGGCAACATGGTGCAAGTGATGGTAAGGGCAGAGAAAACCCTCTTGCAAGCAGAACTCATGCCACATGCAGCAGGCCCATAGTGCCAGGTGTGTATCAGGGGTGCTGAGCACCCACAGCTCCTCCTGACATCAAAAGGCAGCTGTGGGTTCTTTGTACTGTTGGAAACGATGCCTCTCTACAGGACAGGTGGCAATCTCTGCTGTAGAAACCAGGCTTCACCACAGCATCAGGGGAACCCATTGTATCCAGAACATTCCCCCAGTCTTACATTCTGCAATGCCAGGCTCCTGTGCCTCTTTCACAGTGTATCGGCAAGAACTCCTAAGACATCAGCTGAGTGCTGCCAAACCCTGCTGACATCAGAGGCTGATGGTCTGACTTGGTTATCATCCCACATCAGCCTATCCCTTCTCCAAGTCCCCATCAACGTTACCTTTCTGGTAAGAGGTACCTCTATAGGCACTGGGATCACTTCTGCTAGCAGACAGCCATAAAACGCCACCATGAACATGACCGGGTCATTGTTGGGATAAACAAGGGCTACCTACACACAGAAACATTGGTTTAGAGGATGCAGAACAGCACAGAAGTTTGGATTACGTTCCCATGATTCAACTCTTGATTTCAACAACAACAAGATTAAAGTCAATCTGATGGCCACTCTCATTCTCCACTGCCCCCCATAAAGTGAAATTGCTACCAGAAAACTGCTGAATCTTTCTGCCCACTAACATGTTAAATAGGATCCTTTACAGGGTTTTCCGCAAATGGCAGAAGAGAGTGTGTGTGCATTCCCTATACCCACGTACTGCTTTTCTCCTTAAGTATACATTCAATAAGAGATGGAAATTCCTGCACTGAGATCTCCAGCATGGTTAGCAACCCCAGTTTCTAAAGGGAGAGTTGCATGTAAGTTCAAGGGCACCTCTAGGAATTACAAGCACAAATCTCAGTGATTAACTCCCTTTGGCCTTTCTAAAAATTGGAATGCACGTGTTCTCCTACAGAGAAGCAAACTTGACAGCATGCACCCTGGGGTCTTTGCAGCTTTAGTCTTCATAGAGCCTGGAAATCTCCCGTTAAATGAGACTGATCTCTAGGATGAGTCACACACATTAAAGGAGGAAGATCTGAATGTCTATGGGTATGATAGTACACAAATCCCTCTTCCCATTTCAGAGAAAGAAACAGGTAGTCTTGAAGCTCATTACCCTGTCTCCAGGCTTTAGCACAGGTTCATTTTTGGTCCCCAGCTTATTAAGCAGCGTGTAGGCCAGCTTAAGGCTTCTGCTCCACAATTTGCCTGGAACACAAAGAGAAGTTTGCTGACTCCACATCAATCATCTGGACAGTAATACTCAGCTCCCAGGTGGCTTATCAGGCAAGGATCATAAGTGTCACTTTACAGAGAGGAAGCAGAGGGGCGAAGGCTAAGTGACTTGCTCACAGTGGCAGTAAGACTAACAGAACCCAGTGGTCTGACTCCAGTCCTCTCCGGGAGTTCATCTAATAGCAAGAATGTGCAAGGGCAAGCTCAGCTGCTGAAGTCCTTCATGTGTCAAGGATTTCATCCTCATGCAGCTTTAGCCCAGAAAAAATACAGACTTTCTTTTAAGGCCAAGAGGAGCCATTTTATTATTTCCCAGCAATACCATTGTTTCCAAAGAGAGCTGGTTAAAAATCCAAGAGTTTTGAAAAAGTAATATTGCCTCCTGTTTTTTCCAGATTCGCAAACTGTCGTCTCCAGAAACAAACAAGCAGCAGAGCTAGAGTTGTATTTACAAGCGTCTCCAGAGCCAGCAGTGGCGTTGCCCAGCGATTCCCCGCATTTCCACTCCACCTTCCTGCAGACACCCCCATTTGTGCTCCCCGATTATGCATCATGTTCATTTCTTTCAGATCTGCTTTGTTCACAGACCCCTTCCCCAATCTGTTTAAGTCAGGGGTCATATCACATGTTACATTTTATGAAGTGCTGTCACACTGCCATCCTAGAGTCAGAATGAGGAGGAGATGGATGATCACTGCAGTTAGTCATACGAGGAGTCTGCAGAACATTTTCCATGCTGGATTTACACAGCTTTGCCTAGAAACTCTCAAAGCCCAGAAATTGCACTTTTCTGGTCTGACTGCAACAACTCTGTGCTTTTTATCCTACCCCACAGCAGCAGAAATACTCACCGTACGTCAGGGTATAGACTGGTTTTCCGGTAACATCCAGTGCAGTCAGACAAGGGCACTTGGCCTGTGTGGTTCCCCAGCGCTGCAGCGCTGCTTCTAAGGCAGGAGGCCAATTACACACGACTCCCAGAGGCTCTCCCTTTACAGGGGTCATCTGCCGTCCCTCTGGCTTGGGCTGGTTTGGGTCAGGCTGCGGGACTGCAAGGGAAGCAAACAACATTCCCAATGGATCCCAGCTCACACAGCCACAGGCAGGGGAGCTGGACAAGCAAACTGAAAGCAAATGCTGTTCTACGCAAACCCACAGCAGCCTTTACAAAAAAACACCCAAACAAACAATGCGCCGCGTGTATAACACTCCCCCTGGGGACAGGACGGGGAGAACAAACCACAGGACAGACATTAGTCAAGTCACTTAGTGCACTCCTGCAGGTGTTTGTGTCATGGTGATGAATGCAGTAAAGAAAACAAAAAAACCTTACACGGAATTTGAATTCCACAATGTTGAACCAAGAAGCCACCAGCTTCTACGGAATTACTGGCATGAGATAATCTCCCTTGGCTTTGGGAAGTGATCAGGAGTTTCAGGTAATTTTAGACACTAGGTTTACAAAACGCATCTAAGGTTTCTGTTAAGAACTCTAAGCTATTAGCAAGAATACAGGGCTAGTGACTGGGGCCAGACTACGAGGCTGGTAGCATCGTATCATCCATCCACAGGACAAAGGACTGCTTTGAAAACTGCTTTGCTGCTACTGGAACTTGGCCATAGATGATCCATGCCTGCAAACATCAGCTGTGAAGAGGAAATCAATCTAAGTCAACTCTGTACAATGGCCTAATTAATTTCATCATGGGCTTAGGCCTGCAACAAACAGCTGGGAAAACACTGCTGTTCATTACCTTCCACGATTTCTTCAAAATCATCCACAAAAAATTCCTTCAGGGGTGGTCTTTTTGGTCGCTTCAGAGTGTTGAGTAGCTGCTGAATTTTTGTGGAGACTCTGCTGCTTACAGGGACCCCTGGGGGAAGGGGAAAGAGTTCAGCTAATGAAAGGATTTACCATTTCTACTGTGCTTTTTTCTTGATTCTCATCCCAAGGAATTACCCCCTTCTACAGGATTACTGGGCACACCAGAACTAGCCCAGTCTTAATGAGAGAGACCAGTGCAAACTGCAGGGATTAGACTTCTTCTGTGTTTACCAAGTGGGCAGAAGCTGCTAGGAACCAAGAGCTGTTTTGATCCTTTCCTCCCATTCCAAAGCCTTATTTCCCATTGGTCTTTAATCTATTACATGTGCTGTAGAACATGTCATGCAACCCAACATCAGTCTGCAATACAAACCAGCTGTAGTGCGCAATGGGGCCAGCAGAGGGTACTGTCACTGCAAGCACAGATACCACCCCTATCCATCCGGTAAGCACTGAACAAGACTATCTAGACAGGCTGTGGAATAGCCACCCTCGGAACTAGTTAGACAAACACTAGGATGATTTAGATGGGGATGGTCCTGCCTTGAGCAGGGGGTTGGAATAAATGCCTCCAGATGGCCTTGCCAGCCCTACTTTTCTATGATTCTGCCCCAAAATCTTATGCCAAGTAACTTGCAGCCAGTGCTGTCAACTCCATGGTGGCAAAACAGCGTGTTTTCATCCATCTCCCTTTCCCTCTGGGGATTGCAGAACAATGGCATTTTAAAAGCAACAACCTCCTATAAAAAGTATGAACTTTTACCAGAAGATGGTGAGCTAAACAAAAAGAAGGACAGCAGAGCTTCTAAAAGCTACCTCACGGACTAGATTGGGGCAGGCACCTATTTTAGGCAGAGGGTCCACTTTCCGAGTTTCGGCAAGCTGTTGAGGGCTGCATTTTCCTCTCTGGTGCAGGGAAACAGGAGTAGCCTCATGATCACAGGCCAAAAGCCTCTGCTAGGCAGGGGCTTCTGGTTGGGGGCGGGACAGGGCTAGGTGGGCCTTGCTGCTGGGTTCTACTGCCAGCTTCCCCTAGGTCCTACTGCCTCTGGCTCATCATCTTTGACAGGCAGCCAGGAGCAAATAAATATTGTCTAAATTCTTTAGGGGCCCTGCAGGCCGGATACAATGGTCCGGTGGGTCAGATCTGGCCCCGGGTCGTATTTTGCCCACCCCTGGACTAGATGCACCTTCAGCGTACAATTACATGCTGCAGTAAAATAAAGGCTGCCTTGAAAATCCCTGCCAAAGAGACTAACCCAGCTTTCTTAAGGTGTTCAGTCCCCCACAGGGAATTCTGCACAGAGAGTCTCCATTTGCTGTATGCACTGCCCATAAGCTTCAGCTCTGTCCATGATGCTTGGCATTCACCAATAAAATGCCAATGGATTTAGTGCTGGAACGTGCTAGGTAATTCACTTATTGTCAGCCCCGAGGACTAACACATTCAGTGTAGAAAATCCATCTGGCAGCAGCACAAGCACCCCACACAGGCCACCTGGCTCTACCTGCCTCAGCAGTGATTTGTGGGGAGGGAGAAACAGGGGTTCCTTCAATCCTTGCTCATGCTGTGGAGTGCCAGAAGGGCAGCCTGTTTGTGGTGGTTATTTTAATCTGCTTGTGCATCACACACTGAATTAAGGAACTCTCCCACAAACTGATTCACTTCAGAGACCAGTCTCAGTCACAGGGCAGGATGAGAAAACACGATCTAGAGGCAATGGCTCTGAGTCATCCAGTCTCCCTAAATGGCAAATCTAACTTAGTTCCAGGCACTTTGGGGAAAGCACTGAACAGATGACTTACTTTCCCCAAGGGCAGGAGGCAGCTACTTACTAAAGGAGTTTTGATCTTGCTCAGGGTTCTCTGAGTCCAGAAGCTGAGTAAGTCACTTGCAACAAAAGGAGATGGACCAAAAAAGACCTGGGTCACTGGAATTGCAGAACCTAGGTGCATTAACCTTGGAGCATGACCGAGAGCTTAATTCCTTGCCCCAGAAATTTCTTTCTGAGTAAGGAGGAGGCACAGCAGGTTTCTGTAGCGTACACAAAAGTGTACTAATGCTGACACTGCAGGCACTTAAAGTTAGTGGGATACAAGTGCAGTCAGAACTGATGTAGATGTCCTACAGCAGCTCAAGGCTAGCAATTTCTAATCACATCACTATGGCACAAAGTTCAGCTCCTCCCTCATGCTCTGGTCTCGTTTGTCGTGCTCAGAAGTGTTCCATACCATCAGCAGTGTCCATGAGACTAGACCGGTTAGACCCTTTGTGCATGCCTTTGACAATTCCTGAAGGAGGAAGGTCAATAGTCGCTGGGCGTGCTGAGGAAGAGGATGTGGAGGAGGTAGTTGCAGTGACATCAGGGGGAACGGAGAAATTCTCTAGAAGGGGGAGAAAAATCAAGATTTAATTTAACTAATATCCTTTATTCTAAGTGGCAAATAGTGTCAATTACCAGGCACTGCTCTTGAAAACAGAATAATGCTCTGCACTTATATCATTACTTTTAGTAAAGCATCTCAAGGAGCTTCCTAAGCATTAATTAAGCACCCCATGGCAGCGTGCCTTATCCGTTTTGGTGAAGGAAAAACAAGCGCAGAGATGAACTCACTTTCTCCAAGTCACAATGCAAAGCTGCCAGACCCCAGCACCCAGTCTTCTATTCTACTTCCAAACCAAGCTACATCTTTAGAGACTAAGTACTGTAAAAGAGTTATGTGGGATCAAAATGTGTTTGAGACCATCACATTCCTAGAAGATAAAACTATACTGCTTGTGCAGCATAATCTGCTAGAATCAGAGGTGTAATAACACCTTACCATGAGAAACTTCCTCCTCAGCGACCTCTTTCTAAACTAAGCAGGAGGAAAAACATTTAATTGTAAATGTAACCCTTTGAAGGGACAGGGCACACGGTGCTGACACGAGATCCCAGCTTTCATAAGAGATGTAAAGTAGAAATCCGCTTGTAGTGCTTCAAAGTGCAAGGCACTCTCACAGCAAGAGTGTTACTTGTGATCTTCCTTCCTTTAGGTAAGGATTTTTTGTTTCTAGGTAGCTCCTGTGTATTTTTACTTGGTAAAATACACAGAATCCAAGTACATTTACTTGGATTCCCAAGGACAGCAGGACAGGAACTCCCCTCCTACACACCTGGGGAAGTATGATGATAGGAAAAGCTCATTTTGGACAGAGCTCCTCAGTTCAGTGGAAACAAAGACTTTGGTTTTGTTCGACCCTGAGCAAGCAGATGCATTTTTACTGGTCTTCAAAGAGCTCACCTACAAAATGGCACAGGCCAAAATTCGGATGCATTCGGTTTTAGACGATTCCACAAGATGATCTTCTTGTTTGTTCCCATGTTGCAGATAGTTATTATAAAAACATTATTTAAAACTAATTTACCTTCGAATGTTGTTGAACATCATTTGGAAAGTGCTAAAAAAGTTCTGTTAGACACTAAGTGTTCAGGACTTGAAGAGCAGGTAGCCCTAATTCATCATCAGAAGCTGATTTTGCAGTGGCATTTCTTTTCTGTATTCCCCAGTTTAACGCGTGCCTCTGTGCTTTAGTAAGGTATTAATTATACTGACTATGTTTTATGGATAATTTCCCAGGTTTTCCATTTCAGAAATGACTTGCATCCCAGTACAGAGCCAAACAAAAACACCAGCAATATAAAACATCAAAGGAGGAAAGAAAAGTGAAGCAATTAAAGACACCAACACTTCTATGCATTGCTTGTCCCAAACCAATTAAGCCAAAGCACAGAGCACACAGACACAGATATGCCCCTGGGATGCAGTAATATCCTGAAGAGCATATATAAAAAGGAAAGACATACAAAGGAGCAAAACAAACCCTGCGATTTCAAACAGAAGCATGCAGGGAACACCTCAGAGCATCAAAAAACTGAGCCTGGGGTATCCAGATCTGTAGTTTCCCCCTCCCCTCCATCTCGGGAACATGGACAGCTAAAGCAGGAAAAAAATCTGTGTCAGATCTTTAATCTGTGCTGTGGCAAGTCTCTGGTGACTGTCAGGGCACATGTTTAGTCTCCTATTTTTTACCCAATAAATATTAAAATGCTAGACTATAAGCACCTGTAGTGCAGGTAGATTTCTTCAAAAGCAAAGTATTCCCCAACTATTTAAAGAAAAGAATCGACATGACGTTGCAGAACATGAAGGCCAAAATCACCCTTTGCAGTTGGCAGCATGATTTGTGCAAATAGTAGGGTCAAGTAGCTGTAGACATAAGCAACACCAAAACGCAGAAAGCAAGCTCTGCCTGCCAAACAAGTCTGTAGTGTAACTGCATCTGTGGGACCCCTTCTCTAGCAGCGCACTCCTGCTCCCCTTCACCAGCAGCATTTCCACTTCTCTAACCTCTTGGGCCAAGCTTAGTGCCGGTGCAACTCCACTGAATGCCAGTGAGTTCTGCCAAGGCTGAATGATACCTTACTCCAAATTCCCCTTGGACAACTGGGAATTCTACCTTTATGAATACAGAGGCTGTGCTCAAAGTGCTTTTAGTTTTGCTGTTCATACCCAGCTCCTACCTATTCGAGTATTGGCAAAAACATCAGCTAGTGACCCACTGGTCCCTTTTCCTTCTCCATGGGATAGTGTAGAAGATGCAGATGAAGATGTGGATGACCCCTGAATAGATCGGTTGATCCAAGACTCAGCATTCTGTAAGCTCTGATGCAATGCAGCAGAAAGAGCAGCCTGGCGCCTTAGTGACCCCTCGTCCTCGGATGCAGAAGATGTGTCTGTGTGGAATCAGAAAAGAAAATCTAGCCTCTTAGGGAAGCACAATGCACTCAACATGCTCTCTTTGCAATTGAAATATCATTGACAAAGGCTCCACATCTCTTAAACACAGAGGACTTGCTTTACAGACTGTCGACAAGGTTACATAGCCAAAACAAAGGTAAAAATCGGTTAAAGCAAGCACACATCCTCAGCGTGAATCAATGTACTCCTGTTCAAAAAGAAATTGCTTACAAAAACATTCAGACATCAGTTAGACAGTTATCCCTGAAAAGGCAGGCCCAGCAGTTCAAAGCGTCATCCCTCATTGCTGCTGCATTCAAACGCTCTATGGAACCAGCTGCTGTGCCACTGAGCATCAGTTATTCTGAAATGGAAAAGGTGGTGTCAGAATCAGTCTTTGGAAGGCACAAGTTTGCTTGGAGACCTGGGAAAGATCTATACTGCCATCACCGTGTTACAGGAATCCAGCAGGGAGTAGCACCTTTACGTTCCTCAGCACCTAAGGCTGTTCATGTGCAAACGGGTTTGCTGATGCACATGGGTCCATTTCAACTGATCCTAGGGAGAAAAATTCATAGAACAGGAGACTACATCCCACACTTGCAAGGGGACAGGCATTTCCTCTATTTGAAGTCTATGGACTAACAATTCAGACATCATAAAGGACCTCGCATTATTTATTATTTATACAGTAACATAAAGGCGCATGGTGCTATATATACACTTACATTAAGCTTTGGCTTCAGATACTTCTGTGTTTGGGTAAGTGACTGGCTGCCCATAATCCTAAGCCTTAGGAGGCTCTTTTAAGTCATAAATCAAACTGTTAAATCACACCTACCCACTTGGCATAGCAGCATACAGTGCCCCGCTGGAGCCTGAGGTGCACGTTGCAAATCAACAGCCAGTTCTAATGCCAGCATTAATTTGTTCAGCACCCATGACACATGATGTGCCAGTCCTGTACAACTAAAACAAAGCTGAGACCCATGCAGCCAAGCTGAGCAGCCACTCAACCAGCGGGAAGAGTGATCAACGGGAAGGCCAAAATTAGCCAAAGGTGAAATGGCCCAACAGAAAGAACATGCACAGAGATGCAATGAGTGGAGTCATGCAAAGGGGAGGGTGGGGGGGGTCGGTTCCACAAAATAAACTTCTTGGTCAATAAGATCCAATTCAGATGGAAGACCAGAGTTTGCTGCCTTGCAGTGGCTGTTGAAACAGGCTCCCTAGGCAACTCGAAGGCCAGGGCCTGTGTGCTACACAAATAAGGTCAGAGATATTGCTTACTGGTAACCAGTGCAGATCCCAGAGGGCAGTGCCACTTTGCTGCCCCCACAACAGGAGCTGCCAGGCAACTACGCCATTTCTATTATGCTACCTTTCTTTTCTTTTGTTTTACACCAATTCAAAGTTGGGAAAGCAGGTCAAACCCAAATGGAAGTACAGTCCAGGACAAGGCGAGTTCTCAAGGTAGAACTGTAGGTGTTATCAAGTCCTTGCCCCAAAACTCAAGGACACAAATGGAAGGGCTCTCACTGCTTCCTACTGGGCTCTGGATCAGGCCCCAAATAAAGAACATGAACCCATGCAGTATGGGGCTGGCATGGGCAACGGCACCTAAAACAGCAATCATCATGCTGAAGAATGATGAAAACAAATCCAGTTAGAGAATGAGACCTGAAGACACCACAACAGGGAGCAGAGAAGCATGGTTCAGTGCACTGGTGATTCAGAAGAGCAGCTGCACACCTCCCTGCCATGCTGAAAATTAATCTTGCTATTCACAGTAAACACAGAACTGTAAATCAACCTCTCAACAAAAATACATTTCCAGTGAAATAAACTCAAAGTGGAATTCATTAAATGAGGAAAGACTTTTGCACCTGTGGAAGGAATCATCTGTCAGACTATACACATGTAGTTCCCAGGCTCAGCCTTGACCTACAATAATAAATTGACCCCATCAAGTGGTTTTATTCTTGTTGTAACCTAATGCACAGACATCTGAAATTAAAATACTTTGAGCTGAGAAGGACAGCAAAACTGGCTTTTGGTTGCTGGGTTTGTAGCCCACTGGTTTCATTAAATTTTTTTACTGGATCAATTTTGCAATTAGGTGTATTGTTTCAATTCAATTCCTTAGTTTGCTAGTCCTTTAAAAAGAATTTTTAATGAATTAAAATAGCTTCTCAGGAAGCCTGCTATCATTGAGGAAACTGGTGTCCTTTCATCTGTGATACTACTAGACACAGCTGAGCAGGTATTTCAGCAAACACAGGGGGCACTTGAGGTGCTAGGAAGATTAATATGTTCATGCATAGCATATGCATTTTTCAGCATGTGGTCTAAACTGATTAGCGTTTCAGTACTGTTTTGCCAACTGAAAGGATTTTCCAGATCTAGAAGCATGATCTATACACATGGAGTTTTCATAAAGTGTTATGGGGCAAGTAAACATATTGTAACCCATTTGTCACTGATGACAAATAGAGAAGGGGAGAAGCGGGGGTGGAGGAAGTTTTTTGGTGGGGGAGTTGATCTACAACTGCAGGAGAGAGTAGCCAACTGATGCAGGACCAGAGAAAACCCCATTTGCAAACATCTGAGTGGTAGAAAAATCCCAAATGTGCCACACTCACAGAAGCCTCCGAGTATGAATGTCGAGCATTTAGAACTGGAAATGCTTCGTATGAACCTCACTGCATTTGGTATTTGCCACCTGGCCTACAGTCTGACAGGCACCTTCCACCCTTGTGATTTAATAATAGATTTTAGACAGCATCTAAAGCAAATACTGCTTAACAGAACAGACTTTCTACAGTATACATAACATATTTGCTTACTTTCACCAAGCAAGAATAGCAACTGGTATGAAAATGTAACTCAAAACCGTTTTGCTTTTAAAAGTCATCTTGAAGGCTGACTGCAGCTCTGGCAAAGTTTAGCTTATGTGCATCTTTTAAAAGATTATATAAAGCAATTCTGCTAAAACACAACATCTAAATAATTTAAAATTCAAACTCGGCTCTGTGCCGAGAGAGTCCATGGGAAAGATTTGCCTGAAATTTTAAGCAGGTGGTTTAGTGCTGAATGCTATGATTTCCACAAAGCCAGGGAACACACTGGTTTTATTAACTTCTTCATTGAGTTTCAAATTGAGCACGTAGCAACTTCCTATTTTCTTGGCGTCAGCTACTCCACTGCCGCACACACAATCAGCATCCCTAGGACAACGTGGAAGGGGTGTAAGGAACCCAAGTCACTGCTGATGCTTTATTAAAGGAAGTTACATGGAGAAATTTTCCACCCCAGTTTTGAGACCCTTTCTCCAAACCACTCCCTTCCTCTGCAAACCTATTAGCACGGACTTCATGTCATGAACTGCAGTTTTCTGAATCATTAGAGTCAGTGGCTTGATAAGAGCATATCAGTCTGAATCCTCAGATATGATTAATACCTGCTCTCTCTATCTGCCACCTGGGAAGAAAAACTGGAACCCAAATATCTGCACTGGTAAAGAAAACTGAAAGGAAATGGCTTTGAACTTTGTGTCCCCGGAAGGTGATGGAATTATGGCCCTAAAGACTAATCTTTGAGCTGTGCACAACAAGGTTCAGCACAAGCAGTGAGCAAACCCTGCGTACAAACAGCTCAGAGCAGCACTGATCTTCACGGGGAATTTGGTCCTTAACTGTAAGGTTTTCACTATAGTTTTTTTTTTTCTGATTTCCCAGACACCCGTTCCCAAGGAACTGGGCCAAGTCCCTTTCCAATGTCATTCAGGCCACCAGAAAGACATCACCTTTGCTGAACTAACAGAATGCTTCCCCCATTACAACTTGGGCATGGCGAAGTGCTACAGGACACGGGGTTCAGATCTGTTTTTCCCTTTCACCTCTCCCCACTGGCCTGAACTGTCACATCCTTCAGTAGAGCTAGACCCCAGAGCCTACGAAGTGCAAATCATCCACAGGTCACTGACTATGCAGCTGCAAATCTCCCTTTCTTCAAGGCCGTGAGTCAGGCCCTGAACTCTGGCCCTAACTGCAGACAGCCCTGCCTGCTAGCATGAAATAATTCCAGACTAGATGGAGTTTGCTGGTGCTTTACTATTTAGATGGGTTGTCACCACTTAACCCACTGCATGAGTCCATGCAAGCTTCCGGAATAGTGCAGAGCAAGCTGTGTGCACACAGGTGCAACAGGACTCAGTGCAGAAAGGAAAGCTGGCAGGATTTTAATCCTGGTTGTGCATACTGCTGCATTTGTTAACATGTTGATCCACATGAATGACTAATATCTATGCACAAAGAACCCTTACAAAGGAGAAGCTGAGGTAATAACCTCATGACATTGGTGAATGATTTCAAGCCATAAAGAAAAGTGAGATGGCAGCAATTCAAGCTATCTGAAAGAATTTGAATATCCACACAATTAGGTCACAAATACTGACAAAAAGCTCAGGAGCCTTCGACCAAGCTAAATGCTTTAAATTCCCCATCCCACAAGATGCTGCTTTTTTTTTTTTTGACAAATGCACACAGACAACATGAGGTTCATTAACTGCTCCCAGCTGTCAACGGCGGATTGAGGTTGGGGAGAGGAGATGTTTAATGACACTGAACTTTACAGGCATAACTGTGAGGGGAGTAAGGTTTAATGAAGGGCATTACCCACTCGGGGACTAATAACGGACAAGCGCCTTCAGATTAGATATCACAAAAAGAACAAACCAGACAAGGAGGAGGAAGGCAAGAAAGGGAGCACGTATAAAACGGTATCCCCGTGGAC
Source organism: Crocodylus porosus (assembly GCF_001723895.1). Classification (NCBI taxonomy): domain Eukaryota; kingdom Metazoa; phylum Chordata; order Crocodylia; family Crocodylidae; genus Crocodylus; species Crocodylus porosus. The sequence continues at coordinate 471,137 of NW_017728953.1, forward strand.
AAGGCTACATACATTCCTAATGCAGGGTCACGATGCTTGCGAACAGGACAGCGGAGGGGTGAGGGAGCTGAAGTGATGCTAGTTATAAGCCAGCAAGCGTAAGATTGCTTTTGAGTTGCAGATTTTTTCACACGGCCCATTGATGCCTTTTTACACAAAGCGGCTCACATATCACGCAGGAGATGTTCATCAGGCTGACGCTGCAGAGTGGCAGGCACAGCGGTTACCTGCCAGTAGTAAACGCTGTGATCAGACCCAAAGTCTAACAGAGAGGCTTGTCGTCTGCCTCACTGCACCAGGCCCTGCATGTGTGTAGGAGTGGGACACCTGACTGTTTGCCAGCTGGTGCAGTGATTTTTTCTTGTTTCCTGGTCTAGTTTCTGGATCGTGATGAGTACGCAGCTGTAACTTTCTAGTTAAAGATAACCCCAAGACAGCTCCTACATGAATAAACTACAGGCTCAAGAGGTTGGTCTTTTTTAGGTTTGTTTTGACAAAAGTTAATTGTTTAGTGTTAGCATCAAAATAAAAACCTGAATGAGCAAACTGCATAGTGCTGTGTAAAACCAGCACCCAGAGATTATGGTATTGTTGGCATCAGTACAAATACTGATGTGACATTGTGTTTCCAGCCCTTCACCCTACACACAAAGCTGCCTCAAACGTGGAAAAGTGTATGTATTAATATTTGATGATTCTATATCAGTACCAGCAAAAGAGTTGAACAGTGAAGGGATAGGAAGGGAAAAGGGTCCAAATGTTCTGGTATCCCATTAAGTCCATGCCCAAGAAAGGGACATCAGCGGAAGTCACTATTTACACTTTAAAGAACTAGCACCGGATTTTGAAAGCTATGTCCTTGGACAGAAAGGCAACATGGGTGTTGTTTTAACACTTTACACACCGAAAGACTGAGACCAGGATCAGGAAAGTAAAAGAGGAGCTCTTAATCCAAAAAAGGCTGCTTAGCTCTTGCCAGTTAACTCTTTAAGAGGCCCCAGAGAAGTAATCATTTTCACCTACTATAAAACCCAGCTGTGGAATCAGCTTCAGGAAGGATGGCAATTTGACACATCCCGAACATGCAAATAACCAGACGCTCATGCATGACATGGCAGATACAGAAACGATAGCTAGTCTGGCGCGCAACAGAACTGACAGTCTGGTCTTTTCACAACTTCACACTTTTGGTTAGCAACCTATCCCAAAGAGTGCTCTGTGCAGAGTCTAACCTGGAGGTGTGCAGGCATCAGCTGGCGACTGTACAAATGTGGACCGTCTCTTAGTTGGCATGGGCAGGGCCATCTTCTGTTCTTTATGCTTTGCCAGTGCTGCCTGAACGGCCTCTGTGTGGATATCTGCAAAATGGAAGTTTGGGCACTTAGACTTTCGTAACAATAAAAACATGACTAAAGAGGGGAAAAGGACAAATACATTTATGAGGCTTAAAAATGAGTCATTCGCAAGCCTGAGCTAACATCCTGCCTGCCCTTTGAACTGAACCCCATTGTCTCACTAGCAATTTCACTTGGCCTCACAACAATTATTTGTTGCCTCTCATCTATCCTGCTTTTTCTGTACCTTGATACGGGGTTAGGCACTGAAACCAGTTAGCCACTAGGCCAGGCTGAAATAAAAGTGTTGCAAGAACCAACACACCATCCAGCCATCCAATCTGCCATGAAACATTTTTAATCTCGTGACATTTAGTTGGATATTGTTTATTATGCCAGGCTAGACAATTCCTACCAAAAGGCCTCTGCAAACCAAACTGGGTCATTTCATGCTCCACAACATCAGAATACAATAGGCCCTTTAACATAAAAAGCCAGACATGCTTTAGGATTTCAGCAGAGCCTGCCCAAAGTTTGAAATGTAACTTCAGACGAGAACCAGCCTACGGGTTCACGGAAACAGTTCACGACCCGATACCACAAACCAACAAGACTCAGAAGTGTCAGAAATCAGATGTTTTCCTAAACCACGATAAGAGGAATTAAAATCTTATAAAAGTTGTTGCCTCAGAAGGGGGCAGGGGGAAAGAAGTTAAAGAGCATCAGCCAGAAGAAGCTGTCAGTGACACGTGCTTTTTTAAATAGTCTCATGCTTGTATTGTTTAATAAATCAACAGAACTATGAAAAATGCCAGAAAAATCACTTCCCCCACCCCGTCCTCCAACAGAGGCCAGATTTTTTGTGCAGTCCGAGATGCAGTGCTGTAGGAACAGTGTCAGAGGAGCAGCAGGGAAGGAACCTGGAACCCTACAGACACGAATGACTACAAAGTGACCTTGAGACTCCAGTGCCAAGCATCTTGGCAGACATCACTGGACTGGTAATGAGAACTGTATTATGGGACGGGAGAGCCTGCAGTGGGGGACAGTGAGTCGAATCAGCAGATTTAAATTTTTTGTATGGGCACCTGAAAACCCTACATAAATCACACTGCGCACTACCACAATTAACAGTGCTGCTGCTAATAGTTTTCCTCTTCTACCCGTCTCCCACCTCAGGCATTCAGTGTACTTTGGAGAAGGGAATTACGTTCCACAATCCCGTGACACGCGGGTACCATCTCCTTCAGACAGAGAAGGAAACAGGCAGAGTGGTGAAGAGGCTTACTCCAGGCCCGCACTATTCCCACTCTGACTCGTGGCATCAGAGACTCAGTAAAGCTGCCATCAGAGTCTGCAGTTCAGCTGCAGGGGGCTATGAGCTATGCCTGTCTATTAGCCTAGTGGCTCTGGACAGGTCATTTAAGCCTCCGTTTATTATGCCCGGCGCTGGGGTGCACAGCAGCACTGACACTCCAACTCTGGACACTTGCTTAAATGTCTTCCCATCTGACAACCTGGTCCCTGTCCTGCTTGCCAATCAATGCAGACCTTGTGGGGGAGTTTGATTAGGAAGCATCTGATTTGTGACAGAATGTCTGAAGCCCGAGTAGACGCTATTTATACACCACTACAGAGCCCTTCCAAGCTGGAGCATTTCTGACCAAGAGAGTATTTGGACGAGGCCAGACGCTTACAGCCCCCTTGCAACATGCAGAGCAGCAGAGGCATTGTGACTGGGGAAAAGACAACGTATTACCAAGTACGGTCTAAAGGGACAATCTACATGAAAGCAATATAAATGCCTGGATTACAAAGTCACCAGAATGGGTATACTGCATATATTCTGTATGCCTCTGATAATACCAGCGGAGCAGCGCACCTAGCAGGAATCGTGCACACAGACAGAAGGTCAGCTCTCGTTCTTCAGCCTGTAGGGCAAAGGAACCCATCCATCAGCAGGGAGGGTAGCATGTCTAAGGAGCAGTGGGTCACTAGCTGCCACTGGTCTGAACTGAATTATGGGTACTCTGTACTGCCAAATGTTGGATTTTTCCCTGGGCCAAGTGGCCAGAAGTAAAACACTCCCTGCACTACTTTATCAATTATGCTTACTTTGAGCACCCATCCCTCAGGAATACAGTCCTCAGCCTACGTCCCTCTACAGATTAAACAGTGTCACTGTCAGAACAGGGATCAGGCTAGAAAATGACTGGAGTGTCGGAGCTCTCCAGCTGTTGAAGAAGCTCCCCAAGAGCCCTCTCCAGAAGTAGGGTAGGACACTTCCATGCGATGTTCAAGCACTCGCTCCCTAAACTCAAGCCAGAATCGAGAGCTACTCTCTTCCCCCTATGCTACCTCCTTCATGCCTACAGGCAAGGTGGGGCTTAGCTCAAGAGACCAGAAATTGGCTGGAGTCATGAGACCACATGGTGGGATTTCTCACACCAGCAATGGCATCCGAAGAGCGACTGTCACGTCTTTACCTGAGCGATAGCGTTCATCTCTGGCTCCTCCAGAGCGAGCTCGATGATACTTGGATGTGGATGGTGCTGGAGCGGCAGATGGAGCAAGCGTCTGATTTCTGGGTTCCTTCTGTAAAGCAGGATCGACCCCTGGAAAACAATCCACAATTCTTGCTGATGAGAAAACCCAAATGCAGTGCTATTTAGGATGGCATTAAAAAGCTGCTGATATTATAGAATCATATTATCTGTCAAATTATTAGCAGGGAACAAAACAGGCCTTGTACAGTTTGTGACTGAAATTCAAGGTTTCCCATGGAGCTGTTCAGAGATCCTGTTTATGGACTTGTCTAAAAGGACCTTTAGCCCTTATGCAACCCCCTTCCACAGACACAATTTACACTGGTCAGCCTGGTTTCATAGCATTAAACCACTGTGCTTTTTAGAAACTGCAACCCCCCGAGAGTTAAACTGGCTTCTTGAGGGGTAAAAAAAAGGTTTTCCACCAAGACAGAAACCTAAAAATTGAATTCTATGAGAAAAATATATATCAAGGAAAGTCTCATCTTTCACAATAGTTTTTATTACCCCAAAATCATAATGTACAATACTTAAAATGGTTTCAGTTATTAGCTAAAAAGCTTTAAAAAGTCCTACTTCTAGCGTGTGATCTACAAATCATGAAGTCCAATGCTGACCTAATGATTTAGAAGAGAAAAAAAACTCTCCCTTGCAAGCAAATGCAATGCAGAAGAGCTATAAAAATGGCACTGCACTGTTCCTCTGGAATAAAGGCAGTCTATTTAAAAACAGCCAAATGCATTTTGAGTGAACAAGTGATCGAAAGAGGCTATTTTTACCGATGGGTCACATACAGTAAACAGGAAGGAAATCGATTCTTTCACAAAGACATCTTGTCTTGCAGAACTAAAACAAAGGGTAATCCAGCTCGGATTACTAGGGAGGACTTGAAAAGGAGAGTTTAGCATTTTAAACCTGGGAAGAAATCCTGACCCAGTGAAGCCAATGACTGTTTTGCCACTCACTAAAACGGGGCAAGGGTTTCACCTCGGGGATCCAGGCTCCTGGGGTCTATTTTTGTTCTGCTGTCGCCTTGCTATATGATTATGGTTGAGTCACTTCACCTCCATGTGCTCCAGCTCCTCTTTATGTAAAAGCATTATATACAAATGCAAAATACATCATGTTGCAGTAATGGCTCCCTTTTACCCTGAATTATGAACAAGGTATGTAATTTTCACGTTAAACGCACTTTGCCATGACTGTGCCAACATAATTACTCAAGGCTGATCAGTCCATGAATGCAGTGCTGTAATTACAGTTTTCTACTGTCACTTTAACTGCTAATTAATAGTCGCACATGGTATCAGATCAATGCTGCATGAAAAGAGGAGGATTTACAATAACAGATCAAACTGCTTTAGTAAGTAAATCACAGGGTTCCAAAATTGGCCGGAAATCCCAAAAGATAACTTTTTCTGTAGCCTGGCAGTTCAATGGGTGACTACAGAATTTGTGCATAAGCATTATGGGATGAAACCTGAGAAACCCAAATGTGTTTTGGGACCACCAAGTTCGGTTTTGTTTTTTGTCACTCAGCAGGAAAACTGACTCAGTGGCAGCCTTCAGCTGAAATGTAAGTTATCAAGCATAAAAACCAGCTTTCAAATAAGTGCTTTTATACTCAACACTTCAAAAATGCCCATCCCCTGAGGGTTTCAATGCTGTGCAGCCAAGACAATGGCCGGCCACTGTGGACTCCCAAGCATCAGCAACCGCATCCTCATATACATATATATCCACTCGCAGACACTCCAACACCAGGGTAAAGGATGCAATGTAAAAATGCAGGGCTGTCTGCACAAGACCTTGATAGCAGTAGACTGGAGTAATTATGCTGCTGTGCTTAAACCTGCACAACTCTTTGTGAACCCTTATTTGAGCTGTCTGCCACTGCTCTAATTCTGGAGTAAGGGTCTGAGGCAATCCAAGCTTCTGCAATGATATTGCTGGAGAAGCAAATGCCTTGATCCTGCTGCTTCCCAAAGCTCACAAGATGGCTATGTTATTTGTGCAGGACCTTCAGGATGTGATTTTGCAAAGAAGCCTAAAAGCTTGGCTTTCAATTCCTATTGAATCTATCAGATTTGAACTCCTTCAGGTTACTTTGAAAATCCTAGCATTTAACACCCAGAAGCTGTAGAGGTTGGTGTGGTTAGGGCAATCGCTAATCCGGCATCTGTCTGGAGTCATTTCATCTTGACCTAACTTTTCAAACCCACAGCCACCATCTTCTAAATAAAACTTTTAGCTCAAATTATAACGGGCAATTACACACTGTCCACACCGTGCATCAGAATCAACGCTGCAATGGGAGAAATATGGTACAAAATATTTTAAATTAAGCATGGTCAATTCAAGGGCACTTTCTGTATATCTTGCCCTGAAAGCCACAGGGACACCATGATTTCTGTTGGAGATGTCAAACTAAATTAACATTACCAACTACTCTATCACGCATGATCAAAACTACTTTCCAGAAGTATCCTATTGTATACGAAGGAAGACAATCTACAGAAGGTATAGCGGAATGACTTCAAGGGGGCCTCAAGTCTTTAGAATAAATACAATCCTCTTCATTATAACTAATCTGGTGAACGTCCAGTAGTCAGCACTTTATTTTTCTTTAAGCGTGTTCTGAGACTTTCAGAGTCCAAACACACAACCACATTTCTGTTACAGTACAGTTGCGCATAATGCCAAGTTGCACTGTAACCCCTGGCTGCACAAAGACAGGAGCATCCACAAGCCACAGGCTGCAAAGAGAGGAAGGACGGTTCTGTGGCTAAAGTACAGGGACTGTGAACCTGGGGACCTGGATTTAAGGGCAGACGTTACACATAGATGACAAACAAACTTGTCATCTTTGCAAAGGGTGCCAGGGTTCACCTGCTTGTCTCTTCCTCTTCCTTTTTAAAACCAGTATGAACATGCAGCTGAATGTTAACTCATCACCAGGCATTCTATCCAGCTCAGGTTAATAGTCTTCAGAAATTACCAGCTGGTGCAATGTCAAGAGCCAGTATGTTGTGTTTGGTGGTCTGACTCTAGTTCTGCATCCCTGTCGCCCACCCCCATCACACCTTACAGAGTACGCTTTGTTAGAGGCCTAGAGAGTTTGCTCCCCAACTCTGCACCTCTAGCTGCTGATGGAGATGCACTGAGGAAGCTGTTAGCACCCCGCTGTCTGTGCTGTATCACCTTGGCAGATGAAGAGCATTTCCACCTTGTGGGCTGTTACTCCAGTATTTTTCAAGAAGCACCAACTTCATACAATGAGTGCTGCTGATTTTAAAACATTTACACACAAAAAACACTGGGGAAGCTGGAATCTCAACAAGAGGATGACTGCTGCAGAAAAACTGAACCCACCGATTAGAACAGGTTGCTGGCAACGGCTTTAAAGCAGCACATGGACTTGTGCTTTCCCAGGCTCCCACATAAAACCCATTACATCTTCTAGTGCCCACTATGGAGCAGACATTTAAAACAGCGTAAAGTCCCACTAGGACTCTGCAGCGGCATACAGATCCATGTCACGTAACCAGCTGCAGAATCAAGACCTTAAATTGCATGTTCATCAAGCAGGAGCTGTCTTTATACTTTGTGCGGTGCCAACCACACCATCTGGCTTAAATAAATTTAGCATGCGATTCAAACACCAATGACAGTCCAATGCATCTTCCTGCGGCACCCATCTGAACCAGTTACTCTCGTCTTGGATACAAATTATATTAAATGACAGGATGAAGAACTACACTTTGCTTCAGACTTAGCCACGTCTGTCTTCATCATGAACAAAGAAGTGCTATTCAGATGCAACGAAAAGACAACTTCACAGGCTACCAGAGCAGCTTAGGGCTTCCTGTTCATTTAACAATTTATTTAGAATTAAGTACCCACTAGATGTCAGCAGCACATTTAAAAAGCATTTTTTTAAGTGAATTACTGAATACACATTAATGCCTTGCTTGCAATATGCAAACGCTGCTCCTTTTTTTTCCACAGGACATCACAAGACAAACATGACAGTTCATTTACATAGGGACCAAAACGTATTCATAAATAATGTGACACACCAAGAACAAGCTCTTTTGTTTCGCTGTCATTCGCATGTAAGAACATATGAGTACAATCTAACAAAGCATGTGACCAGGATTCACAGAGTGGGGAAGAAGCATAAACTTCCAGTAAATCATATACTGTTATACAGCTTCTCTGACAAAGCAGCAGGAGTGAGCTAAGCCTGGCAGATGTTAGGTGACTTTATTTAGCATTCCCTTCAGAATAATCATGCTAGAGCTGCAATTTCTGCTGGCAGCGTCTGGTCACACAGGCAGCACCACAGTAGTATTTTAAATGGGTTTTACTGGGTGCTTTAATTGCCATTAGGTTTTAACAAAGTGTGCTGCCCCCTCACTCCTCAGCCAGGGGAAGGGAACCTGTAGATACAATTATTTATATAAAAAGAATCAGTAAAAGATGCCCTTCATGATCAATGACAGTGTCTAGCTGCATGTTAACACTAACAGCAAAGTGAAAGAGGGCCAGATTTATCTGACTCTTCTGCTTAGAAGGAGAAAAAAAAACAGGTTAACTTTCGAGGCAGGGGGTAGTATTGAACAATGCATTATGCTCATCTGGCTGCTCCCTAAATGGCTGCAGCTTCTCAAATTGTAACCTACAAAGACAGCACAAAAACAGGCTCCTATATCTGGGACTCGCAGGTCACCATTTCCCGAACGCAGAAGTAGCCACTTTTAGGAGCAGACAAGCTGCGTCACGCTCTGGCCGATTGCCGCTTCCACCCCTCTACAGTAGGGAAACCAGAAACTCGCTAGATTTTGGCCTGTTCGGCAGAAACCAGTTCCTCTCAATTTTACCCCCGTACATAACATTTTTTCAAGCAAACGGGAATGCCAGGTCCCTCAGCTGATCTATATCTGGAGAAGACCTGGATGACCTGGAGGCGCAGAAATCGCACCCCCAAATTGGAATCCTTGCTCTACTTGTAACTGTGACGCCCGCTCAGACGTAGCAAGGCAGGAGATAATTCCCAAATTATGGTAGCGGCAAGTCTGATCTTGTCAATGGGTGAAACACACTCCCTAAGCCACACTGTACTGGAACACGTGTCCGATTTACAGGGTTAGGGAAAGCTGTGCTTTAATCCCTGGCTACTGGTCTGTACTAGCTCCCACCAGGAATAGCACAATGTTGAGAGACTGAAAGGAAAAAGCCAGCAAAATCAATAGTGTAGACCTGCGGACTAGTCGGTAGCATGCGACAGAGAGCCGAGGGGAGCTCTGTGGACTCTCGCTTCAAGCTGGGCCAGGATCCCATTGTGCTGGATACTTTACCAACTGTGAGCCCTCAGCTCCCAGTAATCCCACTGAGCATCAAGCCCAGAAACAGCCCCTGCAATTGCTTGTTTGCCTAGAGGAAAAGTCCATTAGCACCAGTAATTTGACTATGTCCTTGTACACCAGGAGTGAGGAAGGAATTCTTTTGTCCAGAACAGTTGACTACCACCTTGTGCTTTCCTTTGGGGCAAAGTAGTTTGCATTTTTAAATATTTCCCAAATAGTAGAATAATTCTGTTTTGCTTTTTAAATCTTTGATAAACTCTGCCTTGTTCCTAGCAGGGCAAGTATGCAAACCAAAAATACAAATATTAGTTAGCAAACAAAAAGCCCTAAGCACTACCTGTAACAGAACGCAAGTTCAGTACACATAAACCAGTTTCAAAATGGCTGAAACTGGTTTGAGATATACTGGTTGAATGTACTATCAGACTTAACTGATTTGGGTCAAACCGGTTTATGCAATGTCTGCCCCAGACCCCTCCCTGGTTTAAGTTAAACCAGAGTCCCCCAGCACCCCTGAGTGCCCTGCCCCTCTGCTCCCTAACCAGAGCAGAGATGGGGGCATGGCCAGACATCTGCTCCTCTAAGGCGAAGGGGATAGGGAAGAGGTTTATTTCCTCCCTGCTAGGCAATTCTCTGCTTGCTGCTTCAGCGGTGGGGGTATGGCCAGCCCCCACAACAGCATGAAGCAAACAGAGATGGGGGTTTAATTCCCCTCTCTGTCCCCGGTCCCAGAGACACAGACGCCAGGCAGGTTCTGCCTGACTGGGGCACAGCAGCGTGTCAGGCAGGGTCCTTCCCCCTCGCTGCTGCAGGGGCGGGGGTGCGGCCAGGCACTGACTGGCATGGCCCCCTGAGATGAAGGGGGCAGGGAGGGGGTGAATTCCCACCTCTGCCCCTGGGGGACTGCAGCTGAGGTCTGCTAGCCCCAACTGCTGCCTCTGCTGATTGCTCCCTGTGCAGGGCAAGCAGTGGAATAGGCCCCCTCCCTGCTCCCTTCACCAGATGCTGGAGGAAGGGAGGAAATAAACTCCCTCCCTGCCCCCTTTGCCTAAGGGGGCCATGTTGGCCAGCCTCTGGCTGCACCCCCACCCCTGCCCCTGCAGCAGCGAGGGGGGAGCACCAGGCAGACCAAAGTCCGGGTCTGTGCCGGTGAGTCAGGGAGGGGGGAATTAAACTGTCCAGTCTCCTCTTAAAGATTTCCAGGCATCACCACTGGAGGCAGTTTATCCACAGTCTGGACACCCTGACAATGAAGGAGTTTTTCTTGGAATTGAACCTGAAGCGTCTTCTAGGAGTTTGTATCCATTGCTCCTGGTCTTCCCAGGGGGTGCCCTGGTGACCAGCTGCTCTCAGAGTTCATGATGTACTTCCCTGATGTAGCGGTAAGCCGCTACCAAGTATCCCCTCCACTTTCTCTTCTATAGGCTGAAGAGGCCCAAGCCCCTCAGCCTCTCCTTGTATGGCTTATCTGATCATATGGGCGGTTCTCCTCTGGACCCTCTCAAGTTTTTCCACATCCTTGTTGAAGTGCGGTGCAAGTTTTGGCAACAAGACCTTCCTGACCCTTTCCTCCAGGCCAGAGAGCTGGAGTAGCACTGCCAGGTCTGCAGCAATCAAAGGGCAGCAGCTCATCAGTCAAATACACCTGAGCCCAAGGTAAAAAATGAAGTCAAGTGAACGTGAAGTACTTCTTGTTCTACTAATTGCTAATTTTCTACTTACAAGTACTCTGCAATATTTTGCAACCAACAGGAAAAACTGAAGGAAAATCTGCTATGCATTTTAAGGGGGGTGTCTTGCTTGTACTGTATACTGAGAAACCCATGTTGCCCACTAACAGAAATAAATCCAATAGGATCTGGAGGCTTCTAGCTGCCCTCCCAGCAGACACCCAGAACAGATTACCGTATCTCGCCAGCCTTCCTTGTGACCCCTGTATTTCTGACTTGCCTGCCACTATCCAAAACAACATGTGCCAGCATCCTCCCTGCTAGGACCCAATTTTTAGGCACCACGCTGAGCTAAATGCACCTGCGTTCCCCCTCTACCCTTGTGCCTTCACGTGCTTCCTGGTGTCTAAGACTGGCCACGACCTGAACTGCGCCTCTTCCACCCTTCGCTCAAGAGGGCACACTTGTAACTTATGCCCAATAAACTGCCCCTTTTCAGCCTCCACCTAGAGGAGAGGTGTATTGCTATGGATGCAGGGGATCCACGCAGAGAGCAAGTTCCTATACAAGGGAGGACAAAGCAAGCAATGAAAAGTCCACCCAGTGGCTCAGCGCACTGCACAGGAGGTTTCCCTCTTGAGGTGGGAGAAATGTGGCTGCTCTCCCCAGATCTGGCCCATCTTTTGAAGCAGCCTGAAAAAAGCATTCTGTCCTTGCTGATGCATTTCAGCAAAACTGGCCCTACCCCAATAAAAGCAGCGCAGTTCAAAGTGGCGAGATCTCCCTTCATCCCACAGGACGGTGCACAGGTAACCACACACACAAGACCCTCAGGTGACACAGGCTATCTGTTGCTTTTGAAGCTATTAGTCCGAGGTGTAAATACATATGGAGGCTGTTCCATGCTATTTTGGTCCTTGCAGAATTCATGTCAATGTTCATGTCATATTTCTTATTATTTATGAATGGGGATGTCTCAAAATAAGGTTCTACAGAGATGTATTTTAATAGCAGCCAGCCACGGACAGAGCAGCAACTCCAGCAAATAGACCCATCTCTCCTGTGTGATCATTTAAAAAAATGGATGCTGCACTCATTAAATGTATTTGACTACATTGCCACCCAGCCTCTAAAACAATGTGGGAACTCCTGGAGGCAGCACAGGATACCAAACTGGGCAGGGGCAGAATTTGGGAATTGCTTCCTAATTTTGCCTCTGCCTTTGGCATGCTTCAGTATCCCATCAGATTTCCCTGTGCCTCTTCTCACCCTCCACCCATGTCTGTAAAATGGGAATAGGTCAACACAGGGAGAGTCCTTTGAGAGTTCATTGGGTTGTTACAGTTTTCTCTTCAGCAGAAAAATCAATCTTCATCGGAGCCGGAGGAGACCACTGCACCTGGCAACCAACGGCCTGCTCCCCCAGGCTACTGCAACCCTGATGAAGTCAGCAGGTTTTCCAGAGCAGCGACAGCTGGACCAGCTGCCTCGAAAGAGCCACCAGACTGCAGCACAATGCATCGAAGTCTACCAAAAGGAGTGACATGAATATTGACATCTACCACGAGTGACACGGTACCTAGCTATTTCACTCGCACATACGCTGGCTCCCACCCCTGCCTTAAAAGACACGTCACTCAGAGCAGCAGGACTGTGAATGGTCCTTCCAGACTTTTTTTCTCACAGCCAAACAGTGTTTTTCAAACCAAACCAAACATGTGTAAAGTAACAGGCACAAGGGCAAAAGCCAGGCTGGTGCATGAGGAGCTGCTGCAGACCTGCAGCACCGTTTTGTTTCTGCATGGCCAGCGGTCAACCTGTCAGGAAAGGCAGTTTTACTTGAGGGCTTAATAGCACCCTGCTATTAATTGTCCAATGTTCTCAGCCCTTGCCCTTGAGAGCTACCTACAATTATCTACCTCAGGCTACACTCTGAGCCAGCCCTACTGCTGAAGATTTTTGAATTAAACCTAAACCAAATGACAAATGACTCCACCTGGTCCAGCATAATGAGCTGGTAGGGACAGTGATGGAGATCTAATGCGCCTTAGGCATGCAGGAGGAATAGCTGCAGAAGAGTTTTTAGGGTAGGACACACATATACTGGCAAGCTAACTTTGTGGTTAAACCATTTTAGGCAGTTCCCAGAAAAAGGATGAGAAGGGAGCATTAGCAGGCTTTCAGGCCCCTTTGAAATGCCTAATTCAAAGCCCTACTTCCCAACCGACAAGGGCCCAAGGACTGCATGTGGGGGGTTTTCTTCACCTGAGGTCAGGTTGGGAAATGGGCTGTGAGCCACAGAACTTCCCATAAGCCATGCACTGGCTTGGTGGGAACGTCCAGGCTCTCCAGACCCAGATGCAAACCAGCAGCCAGAGGCAAAAGGCTCTAGTGCTCCAGGCACAGCTGCAACCATCCATTCCTCCACAGTGGAGCCGCTACACAGCTAGAAACCTGTGCTCAATCAAGGGCATCTGAGTTGACAGGTGGGGATAATACAACCCCCTCCCCCCCCCCAATAAATCTCCTATAATGACAAGGCCAATACACAAAACCAAAGCCATAATCCTGAGCTGAGAAAGGGTACCTGCCTTGGGCTTGTGGGATGTAAGGAGCCAGCAGCTTCGCTCTTTTCTTCTCATATCCCTTCTGCGTGATGTCCCCTAAAATCAAAACCAGGAAAGTCAAATGTTACTTTGTCCTTGAGTTTTCTGTTGCAAGATGTGAGCCGCGTGACCTTCTGAGACAATCACGGGTTTGGGAGATGTCAGTATCTGTGCAGTCAGAACCATTCACAAGGGTCAAGTACTTGCCAGGACATTTTAGCCTTCTTGCTTCTTCATCAAAGCAAAAGATAGAACCAGACACCTCTGCCAGCCTGGGAACACCCCTTCTGTGTCGCTCCCACCACCTCCCTTGGGAGCAACGTGCCGCTTGAAGCAGAGCAGGTGTCTTAGCAGACTATCACCCCAGCACCAACTGTTTCAAAGGAGAAGCAGCTAGCCCCACCATCCCACTCAGACACACGGCCAACTCCACAGCCACCCCCCAGCCGGCCAGACACCAACACCATGGAACAACCCCCAGTACTACAGGGGCACGAGCAAGTAAGGAACTTGGGCCTAATAAAGGAAGCAAACCAAGACCAGACACAGACCCTAAAAAGCCAGCTTCTGATTTTCATGGGTCTGCTCCAGGAATAAATAATCCATCCTGATTCTGAGTAAACTTGGGCAGAGCCAGCAGAGGGGACCGAGCTGCCAGGAAGAGCGGACAGACCCATTCAGACGACTGCCCAGCAAGCACTCAGTGTGGACGGCAGCAGCTCAGTCCTTATAGCTCTGGGTGCAAACTCTTTAATTGCGTCTGCCTTCACATCTCCTGTGGTTCACATCAGGACGATGGACATCTGCCTCTTGGGGGTCCTGTGCAAAGCGCATGCTTGGAAGCCCACAGAAGGGAAACACCAGGGAGCACAAAGTATTAGTAAACTTTTTTTTTTTCCCCAAAGGCCCCACCAGAAGTCCCACCTATGCCACCGTTCGCTTTACTTTCTCGCATTTCATCTGAACTGCAGGAAAGGGACTAAAACCTTGAAGGGTTTAAGAAAGAAAGCCCTGAATTGTTTCAAGGCTTTGCAGCTCGGCATCCATTCAAAACCTCATCTCTCTGGGGATCAAAAGGTAGGAAGCGACCCACTACACAGCTGTGAGGAAGAGCAGAATTCATGTGCACTATGAAATCTGGCTACCACTATGGATGCACTGGTACCACGTGGAGAAGCCATCCATCTGGTTGGGCATTTTCTTTTTTACAGGGACATGATTCTGCAAAGTAACTGGTGGTCAGTCACTAGCAACAAGACTAAGATAGTACAGCTTGAGGCACTAAAAGCTCCCCCCTTCAACAGCCCTCAGCCCTGATGTTGAGTGCCAGAGGTCCTTCTGCAAGGCTCGTTCTACCCCTGCCCTCTCTGTGGCAATTACTGCCAACCCATGCCACTTGGGAGAATGGTTTTGTAGCACAAGCACAAGGCCCTTGGGAAGTGAAATGTAATGCCTTCCTTAACACCAGATGCTCAAATCCCAACACCAGGTGACAAACACTAGACTAATATCCTCTAGTGGGGAGTGGTGCAAACACACGTAGGCAGAAAATTCACTCAACTCCTACCTTCCACAGGGTTTGAGCCAGACCCAAACAAGTCCAAACAAATCTAGCACCAGAAAAGTTAAACATCTGTGAAGCACCAAAATGCAACCCACGGGACGAGTGTACGAGAAAGATTGCAATTTGCAGCTGGTTAAATTAACCCAGCTCGTGGGAAAGGTATGTTGTTAATGCAACAGAAGTGCACCTTCAAAACCAGCAGCAGAGACCATTATGAGTTGCCTTGCATCCACTTACAAGATGCCACTCTGCTGGAAGCAGTGGAATAGTAACAACCACGCTAACTAGGAAAACCCATAGTGCAGTCCTTTCACAACTTCATTTTCAGAGGCAGCTTCTGCCTGATTATCAAAAATCCTGCCTGGGAACATCTGGGGAGCAGACAGAAGGAAGAGGCTGCTGTTCCTGTTCTGCCCAACCCTCCTTTGCAAAGAGAAGCAGGAAGTTCTTCCCTACAAGCCACCCCCCTTTGCCTTTGTTTGCAATTCAGTCTTTGGCAACAAGGAGTTTCTCTGTGCCTAGGCACAGACATGCGGGGAGGTTAAATCGGGTTCAAAATGGCCACCCGATTTAAACGTAGCTCATCCTGGTGCCAAGCTGGCACTTGCAGACCCGGTCTCAAGTGACCAGAAATTAATCTAAACCTGTACAGAAGTTCCATGCACACAAACCAGTCTAAAAATTGTGGAAACCAGTTTAGATAAACCTGGATAAAAGCAGTATAACACTTACTCCATTTAGGTCGAACTGGTGCATGGAATTTCTGTACACATTCCTTATGCGGCCCTGGGGCTGCCACCAGCCCCAGCCCCGGCTGCACTTTGCACCCTCCCCCCACAATGCATCCAGCTATTTTTTGCCCTCCCACCCCCAGCCCACAAGCTATTTCAGGTGCAGCTGCTTTTGTCAATGTTTACCCCTGCCAGAGCCAAACAAATCTCAGTGGGTAGAGGCAGGAGGAATAAGGGTGTAGGTTCTCTAGGAGGGGCTGGGGGCGGTAAAAACTGCCCCTGGTACCCCCAGGATCTCCTACAAGCCCCCTCCTTAAAGGTTCCTATTTAACAAAATCCAAAACACTGAAATAGGAACAAGAGACTCCATTTATCCTGCAGTTTGGAAGTGCTATCGGTCTCCAAGCAAAGTAACACAAGATCAGTCAATGCTTCGGCAGATAAGGTGAAATGAAAGCTCAGTCTTTTTCTCTCCTCCCGTCTTCCTAGATCAAAGGACACGGTGCTTACTCTAAATGAGGCGAGACCCCCGTGGGGGGGGAGGGGGGGGACGACTTTCCAAGGAGGACTGCCCCAAGTAAAGCCTCACCCCTGTATCACCCGAATTTGACAGTTCTGCCCGAGACCCAGCTCTACTTGGCTCAGAGTTACAGGCACTTCTCCTTGTCCTTCCTGCATGTTGGGGTGTCCACACTTTGTCTGGCCACAGGCCATGTTGCCAACTTGCCAAGAGGGCAGAGGGTGACACTTTAACTGTATGACAGGATGCAGAACGGAGACCACACCTGAGTACTAAAACCTGAAGACATTTCCCCCCCGGATTGCAGTGGAAGCACTGGGATGGAGCACAGCCGGCTGGAACCAGGAGCCTCCACAGAGTGGACTTCTGGATCAGAAATGGGCAGTAATAGCTGGGGGCTGCCATGCAGAATTGAGCGGTTTCACCTCGCTCTGCATTATAGCCCATCTCCAAGGAGCTGCAGGACATGCTTTTATTTTTGTTTTAAAACCAACCCGTATTCAGCATCAGTAAATGCATAAACATTACTGACACTTTCTGAACCGGACACTTCCTGGAGATGGGAGGGGAAAGCAGCAGAAAGGCACTCAAGTGATCTTGCGGTTTTCTGCAATACTACAGAAAGCTCTGAGTAGCACTGTGGCCTCCTTTCAGGAGTAACCCTACTAGATGGACATAGTGCAGTGCAGCGCCGTCAGGCAGAGGGGTCAGTAAACACGGGTGGAAGTTAAACATCTCAGGAGCGAATTAAATTGCTGCAGTCTTATAAGCTGGAATTGAACACATGTTAACACTAGGTCTCTTGTTTTTTATTTTTCTTTAAAACCCCCAACCCTTTTGTATGCTGAACTTGAGCGAACAGGAATTAATTCACTGCCTTAAAACAGCAAAGACAACAATGGGACTCTGGATATTTTACAAAACCAAAAATAGAAAACTCCTGCATTCCCATGTGCGTGTCATCACAAGAGTGACACCAACAAATAAAATCTCATTAAAATTTGCAGCGCTCAAACATGGAGAAAGTCTTTTAAAAACTCTAACAAATTTGTAAACAACTTAAAATTTCAAGTCAGAAATTAGAAGTAGTGGAGTGATACCGAGGTGCCATGCTGCTACGCATCCCGTCACGATCAAATGCGTTTGGTAGCGAACTCCTGGGGTGACCAGCACTACAGCCTAACAAAGTTCATTTAGAAATCAACCACACACACAAGGTAACCAGCGGCAGCTCTGGGGGCGTATAGCAGGGGTCAGCAACCACCGGCACGCGTGCTGAGCATGGCACGCAAGGCCATTTTGCTCAGTGCACCACCGCCAGCCCAGGCTTCAAGCAGGTGGGAGCCACAGAGCCCTGGCTGGGAGGCTGCAAGCCCTCCTGCAAGCAGACTGGGCCCCGTGGGCCCGGCTGCAGCCAGGAGGCTGCAAACAGCTGCTCCAGGCTCCAGCATGTCGGCACTCCGGCACCTTCCAAGGTAGACATTGTGGATGTTTTGGCACTCTGGCCAAAAAACGTTGCCTACCCCTGGTGTATAGCAACACCACGCAAGAATTTAGGACAGGTGGTGAAGAAGAAACATGTATCCAAATGTAGCCAAAAAGACCATTTAGGGAAGCAGAATGAATCAACTCAAACAGGACCGTGCAGGACACCTGGCAGAAAGCCCTTTAGAGAGAGATGGAGAGAAGTGAGCAGGTGACAGATCCCGCGGGGTCTGTAAAGCAGATGGTGACATAGGTGCCACTTTCAATAGGGAACCCCCGGAAGAACTGGGCCTCAACAGACATTACCAAGGGTTCAACGGCCTCCGATATACAGCACAGTAAACACTAACTGACAGCGGTCTTAAATCTTTCCTCTCCTGTTCTGCAAAGTCTAAACGAGATCTGAATCTACTGAGATGAAACCAAAAATACATTCATACAATAAAAAAAATGTGTTCTTTCCCTCTGGTCCCCATTCTGCCAATCCACAGGAAATGGAAACAGTTGGATCTGAACATAAATAAGGATTTCCTCACAAAATGTCATAAATGATGGCAACAGGAAGGGAACAAGACAATAAGACTGCAATCTCAAGAGCTGTCCGTTTCTATCATAGAGAGCCGGTAAGTTGTGAAAAGGGGGTTGAAAAGAACATTAGTTTTACAATGTTATGTCTTTCCAACAGATCTAAAGCAGAGTTTCTCAACCTGTGGGTCGCAAGAATATATGAAAGGGTCAGGAACAAACTTTAAAAATGGATTCTCCTTTAAAGGAGAAAAACATGGGAAACTGTGGCTTTTCCCTCGCAGACTGGCACAGCACCACTGGGAACAGGGGGGTGCGGATCAAGTGTGAGGGACACCAGGTCGGGACTGGCCATTGAGGTTTACAAATGGGTCCTGGTACAAAAAAGGTTGAGACCCACCCACCTAAAGAACAGGGATTTAGCGGTCCCATCCCGTCTCCTGCCTGCACAAAAGCAGGGGGGAGAGGTATAGAAGGAAGAACTGCAAAGAAAGTACCAATACTTGGCTTTAAAAACGATGCTGACATTTATTCATTCCTACAAAAGAAGTTACAAATGATCAGCCTTAGTGGTGAGGCATCTGTTTGGCCTTCCTCCCAGCACGACTTACTTAGCTGTGTTCTGTATTTGTATTGCATGCTAGCCACGGCCTTGCCTCCTCCGTGTGCTCTGAAACAGCATTCCCCTTATGAGAAAGTCCTTCCTTCTCAGGACAAAGAAAAACCAACGGTTACAAATCTGTTACCACACTGTCTGCCTCCAGTCAAGGCTCTTGCACGCAGCTACGCGATCAGGATGCACAGTGGCTTTCCTAGTCCCTTCTGTGGTATCTCACCACTGGTTTGATCCAAAAGCCACCAAGGCCGATAGAAAGATACTGCTTGCATGCGGACATCCCTACCAAGACCTGTATCCTCTGCAGCTTCTTTCTGTATTTCTCCCTCTCATCCAATGCCTGCTCCTTCACACCTGTACTGACGGGCCCTTTCTTGCACACCCATTTGCTCCCCCAGCCTTTGCTGCAGTTTCTTACCAGGATAAAATCTCTACTTTCCAAAACAAAAGAAGTCCTGAAAAATATTAAGAGCTCCCATGGATCCCATGGGATGCAGATTGCTCACCTACTAAAATGCTTATCCCCCTAATTTAAAACACGACATTTGACTTCAGTGCTCAAACGAGTTGACCACTGAAGTTCTTCGTTTTGGTTTGGTTTAAGTCCGTCACTTCATATCCAACGGTGGAACCCACAAAAATAAATGCTGTGCTACCTCTGAAGCAAGAGGTAACACTATTATCAGTGCAGTGCCAACATCGCGGAAGCTGATAGTGCAATTATTGCTTTTGGCACAACAAGAGGCTATATCAATTTGAAAGACAGTGGAAATAAAACCAGCAGCAGCATAGCTTCAGAATGGTTTGGCATTTGGGAAAGGTTTAAGGGGAGTTTACTTCTCAAGTGGCAGAAAACAAAAAAGCGTGAAAAAATATTTGCAAGGTTCAATGGGTATCAACACCCACCCTTTGACGGACACCCAAGGGACAACACTCCTAGCATGCCATGCCAACAGTCCCTTTCTGAACTGAACGGAAAATAGCTATGAAACACCCAGCATAATTGTAAGTGTTATTTCTTAGCTGTCAGAGGACGTTTAGCTAGAACAGCGCAATAGCTGAAACACATTTTCTTTCATTTATAAATAGATTCTTAAGGACTTTTTGGAAAAGTAACAACTTTGGAAATTCCCTTTTTATGTGATTCTTTCCAACTGAGAGAAAAATATTATTGACCTTCATTATACAAATCCAATCTTCATTATCTGACTCAATTTAGGGCACAGTAGGGAAGGGCTGTGATAAATATAGGCCAAATTCCACCATGGAGTAAAGATGGTTGCATGAACTGACCCCTGGGTGGGAGCTGGTCCAACGAGTCGCAAGCGATTAGCCTAAATGTTACAGCGGCGCCAACATCCCAAGAACAAAGGAGCCTGCAACTTCAGGGCTCCCACCAGCCTGCAACCCAAAGGCTGCTCTCTTTAGTGATTACGGGCAAACGGTCTAGTCTCAGCCACGGGGCTCAAACAGTGCAAGGTGGTAACACCAGCTAATACTCCCATGCTCGGACAATGCTTCCCTTTCACCGGCCTTGCTCCCTTCCCCCCATGGAATCAGAGCACTGAATCATTTACTGTCTAACAAGACCATAATTACTACAATGGAGAAATTAAGGAAAATGATCACGTAGGATGCAGCATCTCCCTGACAAAGACTCCAAACACTTCAATGCATCAAGCAAAATATTCACACTTCCAGTGGGCTTGCCCGTGTTTCAGAAACATAAAATTGAAGTGATTATTGTTGGAATTGACATGAGAGTATATTCCCATCAATGCTTCTGTCTGAGGTGCCCATCAATCCAAGACGATGGATTAACTGCCATCATCTAACAGTAAAAACTGTAATGGGTTTGCCCCAGAAACAAGGACATCATTCATGCTTCAGTAATTGGTGTTAATACACCACTTCGACACCATCTCAGGGCCCTCCCTTGTTCACAGTTACTTCAAGATGCTGCAGCTCCCAGCCTCCCCTACCGAGAACATTAGCCAGCTCTCGCAGAACAAGGTATCGGTGAGGCTCTACCACCTCTCCTGCAACCTTGTTCTACAAGGTCTGGTAACAACCCTTTGTTTTTCACAGGTGATATATAGAATAAAGTCTAGCTTTGTTGCACTTGGAGCATGGGTTTTCTGCCCCTTGCTAGGAAAAAGATAACACGCCAGAGGAAGCGCTGCCCAGGCATTCCCAGCCACATCTGAACTAGGATTGCTCGGGTGCAGCAGAACGTGTTAGCTAACGCACGTGAGCAAGCAGTCTAGTACGGAGCAGGCACGATCCCCTGCACACAAACTAGGCTGGGTGAATTCAGGCCTGAGGGGGAGTTGAGGTTTCAATTCAACCAGTTCAGCACAAACTCAAGGCAGTGTGCATTGTCTGCACTTGATTTTCAGGCATATTAACATATTAGAGCACCAATCTTTCATCCTAGAAAAGGCCCTTGGGACCACACATGATCCCTGGAGGTAAAGCAAAGGCTAAAAACCCCACACTCGGGACTCTTCATCGTTTTCTGCCATTAAAACAGCAGCCTTGTCCTTCTGCGTGTTAGAAATTCTTATCTTTCAGATTAAAAAACAGTCCTGACTTGCCTCTATTACCTGCATGACTTTGGCTATGATGGCTCAAAACTGAAACCTGCGCTGCACTTCCCAGAGCCCCCAGCCGAGGGCAGAGGGCACCAGCTTCAGGCTACATCAGCAGTGAGAGTGTAACCGAGCAGAGGGTCTGCGCTGGCGCTTTGGGGGTGCGTGCACAGCAAACTTCCTCGGCTGGGCAGGAGAGCCCCCAGCCTGCTCCGCAGGGGCTGCCTCGTGGGCTGGAAGCAGCATGGCCACATCTGTGCAGCACTCCCACCAGCTACCTGCACTGCTGGGCAGCGCTTTCTAACACCATGTGCTCCGGCTAACCCAATCTGCCAACACCGGGTGGAGGTTGTTCAATGAACCTGTAACTCCAGTACAGGTTGGCTGTGTCTACGACAGCAAATCTATGTTTCAAACAAGTCCAGACAGTTCTCAAACTGTTAAAGGCCCAGTGTTCATGCAGCTTCCCTCCCCTTTTTACCAGCAGAACTGCATATCAGATTTCAGCTCTGGTATTGCCACAAAGATCCTCAGCCCTTTTGCTGGAGGACTCTCTCCAGAGAAAAGTCTCTAAACACTGTTGAAAAAGTCTGGTTCTGCATGTATGCAACCTGAAAACAAAGGGAAGCTTTGCAGCTTCCTTTTAAAGGAATCAACTGTTCACGCTGGCAAAAACCCTGCAGGAACTGAACTGACAGCTCCAGAGAGTACCTAAATGAGCAGGCCGTTTGTTCTACATACATACTGAGTATGTAGTTGCTTTTACTTTTTAGTTAAAACACAATCCATGACTGTAGAGAAGCAACTAACGCTGGACAACAAGCATGAGGGCTTTAAAGTCAGAAAAGAAAGACACGTTCAAATGAAGCATTTCCTAGCAACTCTGGAAAAGGCATGCTAAGAGCATTCAGGCAGCTTAAGCTTTAATCTTTAATTTATCCAAAATAATCATGAAAAGATTAAAATAATTCCTGAATCCATACTTTGAACGTGTACAAAAGAGTGTGTAGGGCAGGCGGCGTGCAAGGAAATTGAAGCCAACTGTACAAGTTCCTCCCCGCAAAAAATGTTGAAGTATCATTGCAAAAACGCTTCCTTACAAATCCTGCAGTTTGGATGATGCTGAGAACTCCTGTGCCCAATGGTTAGAGAAACACAGATATCAGTCTCTTGTGGCAGGAAAACCTTATTCCATGACTCATGGAAAGGAGGAATTTACAGCACATGGGAAGTGAGCAAGGATTTCAGCTCAAAATGTTTCCAAGGAAACTCTCAGTGAGTAAGACTCCCTAAGTAAGTCACCTAGCTAACACAAATGCCAAAAGAAAAGAGACAGGTTCCAAGTGTCTCAGCCACCTGACTAACACTGTAGACTGAAGGCTTGCTGAGAAGCCAGCACAAACTTGCGCCCCAATACCATTCTTGGCTTCAGCTCCAGTATTTTTTGTTGTGAAAGTCACAGGACAGACATGACACCACTCCAGATTAAGGGGCACGGACACACATTCAAATTAAAAGTGTGCTGGAGGCAGCAGTCTCTCAGTATAAGAGACAGGGAAGTCATCGGTGAGTCTGGAGAGGACTGAAAAGACCAATCCAAAATCTGCATGTTCAACCACATACATGGCGCACAGTTCCAGGAGGAAGGAGTGGATCCTGGTGACGTCAGGTCCCAGCTCTTCCCTTTCATCTCTTGCACCCATTCACCTCCATAGTGAGGGAGTAGGACAGATGTTTCAGGAGCTGGATGTTGAGTGTCCTGTCCTGTCCAACACAGCTGGTGCCATATAACTTGCTGGTGGTGCCTGTGTACACCAGAACGCTGGCATTAGTTCTGTCCATCCGAGTGACGTGGAGGGTTTTCAGCATGCGCACTGAAAAGGCATTGTCTACCTTTACATCTATTTTACAACACTGTTCCAAAACCTCGAAAGAAGAACATTTGCAGCCTTGAGAAGACAAGAACTTCCCAAGTTAAGTGAGGATGCAGTCATGGAAGATGCTGACATACCAGCATGGCTCTTAGCTGCGGTGGGCAAGTCAAGTTGAGAGCTTAACAGAGAGGTGTCACTAGAAAGCTAAGAAACGTTAAATAGCTTTGTGTTTGGGAAAACCCAGCTGCCGTTTCTGGAAGGCAAGAGGAACCACAGCTTGTAGTACTACCCAGCTACACACCCACTGTATGAAGCACTGCTCAAGCTAGGGGAAAGGATTTGCTTTTCCAAGAGAAGGAAGTCAAAAAGCAAAGTAGTCACACAAAGCTTCTGGCTCAGTGGCATCCTGACTGCACAGGAGACCTGGACTATTACTGGCTGTAGGACCCTTCTTCCCTCAAACCACACTGAAGCATGTCACCCCATGCTAGCTACTTAACACAGTAGGGCAGAGGTAGTAGCTTTGGAAATCCAAGGGTCTACCACTCACATGGCTGGGTCACCATTCCTGCAAGGGTGGAAGAAGAGGTCTGGAAAACTATAGCAGAAAAAGGGGAAAGAAAGCCCCAAAACAATAGAGCTTGACACGCTAGGACGGAAATGGGCGTTCCCCTTATCAATAGCAATAAGGCTTCCTCCCGTCCTATCAGCACTCAGAAAGGCTACTATGATTGGAGTGGCTCCTTTCTCCAGTTTCCTTCTGTAAAGGAAACAGAAGTAAGACCCAGCACTAGTCAACACCCTGCTCAACACCCAGCTGAACATTTAACCCCTTGCAGCAAGATGCACACAAGCAGCGAATCTCCCACCAGTATTTGGAGTTAAGCTCCATGCCCGCCTGCAAACGCTGCCAGTATGAGAAGGCAGACACAAAACAGCCCGTGCTCCCCAGGCTAGCACAGGGAAGCTGTTCTAAAACACCATGCAACAGATTTCTCTCTCCACAAAGTACTCAAGTATGGAAGAGCAGCGCAGTCGAACACCGTGCAACAGGTGACAGTGCTCCAGCAGGGTTGCTTTACAGATCTTGAAACGACTGCAGTATTTATAAAGGGGAAAAAGCTATTCTAACCCACAGCAGGCTCTGCCCAGTATGATCCACTGGAGCCAACAGGTAAGTTGCTAAATGAAAGCAGTGGCACCAAAAAGGCAACAGCTTCAATCAAGGCAAACCTTAAGGGAAAAAAAAATACCCAAAAACAGGAGGAAGAGGATTTTCCTTTGCCTTCAAATAACTCAAGGGATGAAGTGGCAGACAAATTTCTTCCCAAACTGTACAGTCAAAGTCATCACCCTACAGTCACGCACAAGTGCACAAGAAAAGAAGCTGGCTACTTGAAAGCAGAAACAACATTTTTAAACCCCCAGTATTCAGAGAGCTGGAAAACAAGGGATAAGACCAAGCACAAGAGCACTTGAACATTAAACAGTATAATTATCTTAGCATAACTATAGCATTTTGAAGTATAGTAACCAGATTAGGGGCTGGTCACATCTGCCCTAAATTACTCAGCAGCACTGGCAAATCAGCTCAGGAATTCCTACCAAATCCCACCATTAATCTGGCGGAAAGGGAGAGAGCAGGATCAGTGACCAACTCCTGGAAAGCCCTCTTAAGTTTTTCTGTACTTCTAATTTCTTTTAAGGAGTGCCAGTTGGCAGTGCGAACAAATGTCTGCGCTCCCTACTCGTCCATCTTTTGCAGAGCCCAGTACCCAGCGGACACTATTCACAAGTGCTCTTCCCCGGGGGGCAGGCGGAGATTTTTACAGAACAGTCCCCTGGCAGCTAAACACAGACCAGGACAACACGGGGACAGTCACTCTCCAAGCAGCAGAGGCACAATCTTCCAGATGTCCCTTTATTTCCCCCTCGCTCCAGTTTCTACTGAACAAACAGATGGAGTTGACTAAAGAAAACAAATCTCCGGGTAAGCACATAAAAGGCAAAGCCCTGGTCTAACCCACTCACTAAGTTCAGCTCCCAGCAACATTTGCACAGACAATTTTGACTGTTCCTTTTTGAGGTTTCGCACACGTATCGATCTGCTCACTCCAGCCAAAGAAGGAATAGCTTAATAGCGACTTGGGCTTCTTTAGGCTCCTTTGAAAACCACTTACCTACAGTTTGTATCCAAATTAAACCACTCTTAAAATACCAGTATTTCTCCTCCCTTTTTAACACCCCCCCACTACTCCCTGGGGGTCTGTGCCTTTGAGACAAAAATGCACATTCCTAGCTCATTTCACATACCTACAAGACCAGGGATAATGCTGCGGACAGAGAGCAAGTCCCAGCACCAGGAACGCTACAACACTTTGCAAGCAATGAGTCCCTGCAGGATGTGAAGAAGGCAACACAGCACATAACTGCCCTTAGCCAAGATTCCTGCAATAATCTCCACCTCTGCCAGTGACACCAGTTTTGCTGCTCCCAGAAAACAGCTCCACACTTTCTGTCCACTACTGGTTATGCCCAGAATATCTTCCTAATTCTGTTCCTACACGTCCCTGCTCTTTTTATTGACAACACCCCTTAATCTTGCTCTGATCATGGGATTTCATTCATCTGACCTGCAGGGCCCAAAGTGTGAGCAATGCTGCCCTTGACCCCGTCAAGTCAGAACGCAGCTTGGCTCCAGTCCAGCAAAGAGATCTGCCAGGTTCCTCCTTGTACATCAGGATTCAAAAGTGGTGCTACAAGCTCTTCATAGCAAGAATCACAGTTACAACTCTGACCTGAAAATACCCCTCCTATTTTCAGCTACTAAAAGTGCAAAGCTGGATTTAACCAGAAAAGAAGCCCAAGTGCTCCAGACGCTCCATAATGTGGCACAAGCATGAGAAGTGGATTTCAGGCCCCAGGGCTGAGAGCAGGCTCCACTTTCAGCTGTTTACATCAGCAACCGCTGCTCCTTGAGGAATTTCACTGCTAAGGAAACCAAGCTGGCATGCAACCAACCGGGCTAAAATAACCCATTATTCTGTCAGCAGCAATGTTCTTTACAAGAAAGATCATGAAAGGAAGGACTTCTGCTTGGGGTCTTTTCTGGCACACTGGAGAGGAGTCAATGTCTCCATGTTTCAGAGACACTTTGTTCAAATGCGGGTTGTCCAAATGTGGCAGGAGCCTTGTTTTGTGAAGGCCTTCAAGCTGCAAACTAAGATGAAGAAAATGGGCCAGGGACATTAGGAGTAAACATTAAAAGAATCATGCACAGATTAGTAATGTAGCTGCATGCTGTGGACCTAGCACAGCTACCGAACAGCACTGCAGATTTTTCTAAGAAACCAGCTGCCTGAGCCTGGAATCCCATCTTCTGAGGGCATTCATTACTCTTATTACCAATGTCTTAACATGGGCACAAATCTGTCCTTTGTCCCCTTCAGCAAGTTACAGGAAAGTGGACAAATTATTTTGAAAGTTCTTCCAGGCTGCCTGCTGCCTCCTGCCCTAAGCTTTGTCTTCACTGTTTCTCTAATCAGCAGGGATCCTGGTTTTCCGTTTCCCATGGAAAAACAGAGAAAACACGGATTTCTCCTTTTAGCAGAGAATCCCACAGGATTCCTTGCTTTGGCAAAGAGCTCTGCAAGCTGTTTGAGCTCCAGCCTGCAAAAGCTGTTTGCAAACAGGGTGGGAAACCTCCAGCCCAGCCGGGGGGGGGGGTTGAGACTCTGTCAGCCACAGCTCCGCTCAGTTCAGCTTCACTCTGCACTCCTGGAGCCTGAGGTACGTGGGGCTTGCAGGGGGCTGAGGGCCCCTCTAGCAGGGCTGTGGGGGGAGCCAGCTTCAGGCTGCTTCTGTTGCAGCTGCCTGCTGTTGGGAACAGGGAGCTCCAATCTTGAGTCCCTGGCCCCATAGACCTGGCAGCTGGGGGCCCCTCTGGCAGGGCTTGGGGCAGGGGCAAGAGGCACGAGTAGGGTGGGGGGGCTGTTGTGGGGGCAGTGAGGGGCACCAAGAGGGCTAGGGGTGGCTACAGGGGGCTTTTAATTTTAATAATGGATTTTAGAGGTTTTATCAGAGAATCTGCAATTTTTTTAATCCAAGAAAACCAAGATCCTTGCTAATCAGATCCACTGTTTCCCTCTCTGCTGAAAGGACAGGTAACAAGGACTATGATACAGAAACTTCAGCTCCTGTGCAGTGTACTCAGTCTCGTGCAGATAGCCAGCAGTACACAACCAGCCTCTGTTACTACTCATGACACTGACCCCTTGAAGGGTCCCAGTTGATGGGGTACTTCATCTCTTGACTCCAAACATCAGTTCCTCCTAAGGAGGTTGACTTATCCCTGCTGGCTTCCCCAACACAGCTTTATGGAATCACATGGTTGCTGGAACAGGTCTTTTTGCTAAAAAAAAAATAGGCCATAAAAAAAAAGAAAAGCGTTTGCAGCAGAATTAAAGCACAGAAACAAAGCAAAAAGACCTGACCAGGCTCAGGAGATGGGTGGATGAGAACCTGATGGTATTAACACTGAAAAATGCAAGGTTCTCCACTTTGGGAAGAAAAACCTGCAGCACGCTTATAGGCTCAGCAGTACTACGCTAGCTAGCACTACAGAAGAAAGAGACTTGGGGGTCATGATTGACCACAAGATAAACATGAGCCTGCAATGTGATGCTGCAGCTAGTAAAGTGACCAAATGCTGGCTTGCATCCATAAATACTCCTCAAGCAAATCCCAGGACGACATTTTCCCCTTGTACTCGGCCTTGGTGAGGCCGCAGCTGGAGTACTGCATCCAGTTTTGGGCTCTGCAATTCAAAAACTATGTGGAGAAGCTTGAGAGAGTGCAGAGGAGAGCCACGCACATGATCAGAGGTCAGGAAAACAGACCTTATGATGACAGGCTGAGAGCCATGGGACTCTTCAGCCTGGAAAAGTGCAGGCTCAGAGGTGATCTGATGGCCACCCATAAGTTTATCGGGGTGCTCACCAGGATCTGGGGGAACGTCTGTTCACCAGAGCGCCCCAAGGGATGACAAGGTCGAATGGTCACAAACTCCTCCATGACCTTTTCAGGCTGGACATAAGGAAGAACTTCTTTACTGATCGACCCCCCAAGGACCGGAATAGACTGCTGCCGGAGGTGGTTCAAGCACCTACTTTGAATGCCTTCAAGAGACATTTGGATGTTTGTCTGGCTGGGATCCTGAGACCCATGGCTGACTTCCTGCCTCTGGGGCAAAGGGCTGGACTCGATGATCTTCCAAGGTCCCTTCCAGCCCTAATGTCTATGAATCTATGACCGCATCTTCTAATCTAATTAGACAAACCAAGACCTTTTTCTAATAAACAGAGTTTACAGAACTGGGC
Source organism: Crocodylus porosus (assembly GCF_001723895.1). NCBI lineage: Eukaryota > Metazoa > Chordata > Crocodylia > Crocodylidae > Crocodylus > Crocodylus porosus. The sequence continues at coordinate 499,946 of NW_017728953.1, forward strand.
AATACTATCTGGTCCATGCCTACACTAGTGTTCTCTGCTAGCAAGTATCGGATCAGATTTAAAAAAAAAAATTCCCAAACTCAATCCTGACATAGACAATGCAGAGCCATTAAAACCCACCTGGCTTATGATCACCACAAGTCACAGCACTGCAAACTGACATAAATCTTGGGTGCAAAAGTGAAATCACGCCAGTCGAGAAAACACATTCCCTGCATGACGCATCAACATACTGAGACCTAATCTGAAATATTCCTTACTGACCCTGATAACGGCAACACCCACAGGAAGAAATGCAGGTACAACATCCACTGTCTTGTCACGAGGTGGGGAGCATTATTAGAAGCAGGTGATTAGCCATGCAGCTACAGAAGTGCAAGGGAACAAGGCCTTTGTGTGTGCCTGGCCCGGCGCCAGGGTCTGCTGGGCAGGTACCAACGCACATTCCACAACCACACAGTAACACTAACAATCGCAGCAGAGGAAACGGTCTTGCAGTTACTCTGCATCTGCTCCAGAGGCAACAAGTTTTGCGCTCCCAGGGTATTTTTAGACAAAATGCTCTAAAGACTTGCTTCATTCAATCAGCTCCAACTGCACCTACCTTAAGATATAAGCTGCACACCATTTTAATAAGAAAAATGAATGCTTCTCTGGTTTCATGGCAGGACCTATGCTGAATGCTTTACTCTAGCACAATCACAACAGCTATTTCTGTGCCTCCCACAGTAATGAGACCCTGGAAGATTAATTTTTTCCCCCCTCTTGACATGAGTAGGTCCCCACTGTCATAAAGCCAGGACAAATGAGAGCAGTTATCCTTTCTTATATTGACACCAAAGGCCCCTGAACCTGGACATACCCTTCTTCGCCAATCCCTTACAGTAGAGGATGACCGTCGTCCATGAAAACCATTTTCATGGAAGACGCCTGTGCACTACTTCTTTTATCATGGAGAAGTTGCTGCACATCAGCTTCCACATGGCTCTCGACAGAACAAGGCCTTGATCCAGAGGCAAGGAGACCAAGACACTGGGGATCTCATTCCACTGCAGCCTTCATATGCTCCACAGCCATTGAGATGCCAACACCTTCTTCCATCTGCTCTGCCATTGAGGACTTGGAGACTCGGGCACAGGCAGGCTTATTACAGTCGTGACCTATATTCACCATGTCACATCACCAAAGGATGTATGTGGCTTTTCAGGAGGGAAACCACTGCCTCTTGCAGTCCTCCCCACATCCTGGTGGTGTAGACCAAGCAGAGGCAGCAAACCTCCCTTGAACATCATTCCATTCACCACCTGTGGACACGCTGGACAGCAGCACAGCTCTGCCCCACAGCCTTCTAAGATGCATGCCCCACCTGGACACAAATGACTTTGATTAAAGTGCTCTATTTAACGAATTCCTCCAAGAAACATAATTATTACTTCTGCTATTGGGCTTTCCCTTTTTAAGTTGCAACAGCTCCTTTTTGGGGATTTAAATGCACTGAATTTTCAAATGCCTGCTTGCTGCCAGAGGGTACAACAGATTAGGGAAGTCACAGTAAGATTCTTTGAGAATGCAGAGTCAGCTGTTCGCCAAAAGGAGGAAAAAAGCAACAGAAAGAGACAAAAGCTCTCGAAAAGTTACTCCCACTTAGAGACAAGCTTAGCCTAATGGCTGAAACTTTGCAGAAGATTAATTAGCAAGATGGGAACATTTGCACAAGTATAATGATCCAAGATACAGAACCATGCGCATATTAAAACCTGTCACTACAAATGCTTTAGCTGTTACCTTAATGATTTTTTGAAAGCAAAAACTTTTCAATCTTAAAATCATAGAATCATAGAATCAATGAGTCCGACCCCCTGCCATGGGCAGGAATGACACTGGGGGTGGGAGGGGTCATAAGACCCCAGCCAGGTGCCTATCCAGTCTCCTCTTGAAGATTTCCAGGGAAGGTGAGAGCACCACCTCTCTGGGAAGCCTATTCCAGGCTCTGGCCA
>NW_017728953.1:502042-525110 GCF_001723895.1 Crocodylus porosus
GACTTTCCCTGAGTCCCTGCTCCTGGCCCCTGATAAGGTTGTAGGCAGCCATAAGATCCCCCCTCAGTCTCCTCTTGCAGAGACTGAAGAGATTCAGGTCCCTCAGCCTCTCCTCATAGGGCTGGCCATGGAGGCCCCCAACCATACGAGTCTATAAGACCAAATCTATATCCCGGTCTTTTTCGTCGGCCAATAATGAAACAGACACACCTTCGGTAAGAGGTATTAATGGAGAAATCAGTGCTATTACTCCAGTACCCCTTCCTTCTTTCCTGAAGCCCTAAAAGACAGTGAAGAGTACAGAAGCTCAGTAAGACGACACTGTGGAGTGGAGACAAAGCTCTGAGGGGAACAGTTTTATTTTCGTGTGCAAAACACAGGGCTTAAGCAATCCAGAGAGCAGAAGGGCTGAAATCCTGGGCACTCCTTCCTTGAGGCTGTGATCTGATCTGCAAGGGACAATATTTAGATCAAGTGCTTTAACTTTCAGAATTGCACAGCTGGGAATTAGGTGGTGGGACACAGATCCCTCTGAGGCACCAAACACTGCCCACTATTTGGTGGGCAGAACACAGCCCTCAAGATCCAGGGATCCATTCCAGTGCGGCTTTCGCTATATACCAAAAAGAGATTCCACCTCTGCAAAAGCAAAACAATCAGCATGATAAAAATTAAGACCTTACAGGCCCAACAGAGACCCTGGGACGATTCAAGCTGGGCAACTTCCAACAAAACTGCCTCCAACCTCAGAAGACTGTGAAGTAGAGGTGTGCACAAAAGCAATGTTAAATGAAATTTTCCCATTAATTCTTCCATGTTGTCAGGGAGGGGGAAGCATTATCAATAGACCAAAAAGCAGATTCTGCATCTGTGGAGTTGTCACATAAGAACAGCAAACACATATTTGCTTCCTGGGGCAAGCAGATTCCTAAACATGGGTGTCCTTTAAACAAGTTCTATTTAATTCAGATGTTTTTGCTGGGTTTCTTTCCCACCAAGCCCATAGGCACCTGATACAGTGAAAATAAACTCCCTTTGATTTATTTATAATGAAAAATATTCTACAAAGGATTATGCTTCGTTTTTCACCAAGTGAAACTCTTGTTACTAAATTTGGCACTAAGTTATCTTGTGACTCTTTAACAAAACAACAAAAAAGAAGAGTTTATGTAGTGCATAAAGTGCAGCAACAGACACCCACCAGGTTGGAAACTAACGCCACCTGGTAAACATGTATGGCCTCTGCCCCAGGCCCGACACTGCCTGCACTTCCCCTTTTATTGTTCTCATCTCAAATCGAGAAAGCCCCGCTCCTTAAGTCCCCCATGATGCACATTAATGCCTTAGAGCAGGATGGGCTGCTCTCGTCAAGCTGAATGAAATGGGCACCTCTCTCAGAGTAAGGGTCTGAGTCTTAGCTTGGCATGATGCCTTCTTCTGACAGCTGCCTCCTGAAGGCAATGGCGCTGCTCACAATAACAAGCATTTTATGATGATCAGATGGCAAGAATTTCCCCCCTCCAATTACTTCATGTATTTAAGCCTGTTTTAAAGGCCATTTACATAAGCAGCTTTAACTCATGGTCTGGTTTCTCCTTCAGCTCCTCCATCTTTATTTGGAAAGAACAGGCATCCCCTCCCTACTGGTAAATATGTTATGACCTGCTGATGCTGAACAGAGAAGGTCAATTTTATCGTGAAAAACTGAAAGATAAGAATGATGTTAAATGTGTCGTAAAACTGCTAAAAAGCACAGCAGCGATGTAAATAGATGCCTTTCTGCTCATGCTGCCTGATTGGCTGACCTTCAAGACTTGCTGCAAGATTTCTATTACAAAGACTTCTATCTGATGAGGGAGGGACACAATACAGACTAGTATTTGTGGAGGAGAAGAGGTCTTCTGAATTTGATTGCATCTCCACTCGGGGACCCTTTGGTTTTGCTGCAAGAAAAAGCTACAGGTTCCATGTCTAAACTCATGGCAAAGGCATGTAGGGCAGAGAACAGGCTTCTTAAGAAACAGATCCACTGCCATTCAAAGTAAAGTCATACACCAGATCTTTAGTTGAACAACATACACTCCAAAGCTGTCCTCAGGCACACCATAAGGAAAGAAGAAACAGCCTACCAAGTCTAGTAAAAGCTTTAAAAAACATATATTAAAGATTAATATTCTAAAAATGATTAGGAAAGCATAAAACCACAGGCTTCCTTTGCCAGTCCAGCTCTATATATTCCCCCAAACTGGAAATTAAAGGTTTCTCACATGGATGCATGCATTTTTACTCAAACCTGCTAGATGTTATGAATAGAAAAATAAACCATAGTTGTACAAGTTGCTGGAAAACTGCAGGCTGCTTGACTAGCAGGGGAAAAAAGCAGTAGCAAAATCCATTCCTAACAAATTAGTAACAATGACTACTTGTTATGATGCCAACTAATAAAGACAGAAGCAGTCAGAATGGCTATGAACACAGAAGAGACTCTGCAGTAATATTTAGCATTACAAACTGAAAAAAAATTGGATGGATCTAAACTATGTGTAGTTTAGATCCATCTTTCCCAAGTCTCGCTTTCTGCACTTATTCACATTCGATATATTCTTTTAGGGGCTTTTTCACCAATCCTGTTACCAATGTCTTTTTCAGACCCAGATGTTCTATTCATTTCATGACAACATTCATGGAAACACTTTTCTTCACATCAGCACCTGGAAAAGTAAAGCACATTGAGGGATGTATTCAGCTCTGCACAAAGAACTGCATTTGTGCTTCAACTAATCTGACCACAGGGTTCCTTCATGAAAGTTGTATTATATTTATTCAATTACACTGTTAAATTACACTGTTACCATCTCTGGGTTTTTGTTTGTTTGTTGGTTTTTTAAGTATTTCTTCCTACCTGAGCTCATGGTTGAGGCAGGGAGAGCACCCCACCCTCCCGTTTGCTCTCTCCTAACATTATAGCTGCAAGCTACAGTACAGCTGACCAACCACCTGGAAGGACTTACCAAAAACTTCAGAAAATCTTGTAATAGACTCATGTCATCACTGCCAGAAGATCTCATTGGGCATGAGATCCCATTGTACGTCTCATTGTGATAACGAAGTGAATGCAAACGTAATTTTAGGTACTGCTGCTGCTCAATTTACACCACTGATATCCATCTCCTGCGACATACTTCTACAGCAGAAGCAGCAATACTTTAAACAACAGCCTAATTTTTATTGCCAGGTTTCCCATTGGTATTTAACTCTAACACCAGCTGTGGCGAACTCCAGTTTTTATTACTAGGTTCTGTGCATGTGGCTTTGTCAGGTCACCAGTGTAAAAGTGAGAATGTGTACTGGACAAAATAAATATGCAATGCCTTTAATGTAGCAGCTAAATCCCATTTTGCCAAGCAGTAAATTTACACGTGATGCTTTTTACACGGTAAGTGAAGAAAGGAGCCTATCTATAAGACAAAAGTGATCAGCAGACGCACAGCCACAGTGGAGTACTGCAAAGTCAGAATAAGAGTTTACCTTGCTGCTCCTGAGGGAAGGGCCGGAAGAAGGATGGGGGCTGGGGATGTCTCTCATAAATGGATCACGACCACTGTCAGTGCTGCCTAGGAAGTGTACGATGGACTCTGCAACCCCGGTGCTACCTGTGACTAACACAGGCTTAAACGCAGGTACTCTGAAAAAATTCCCACTATAATTTTGTGTTCATTATAGAAATCCTGATCTTATCCTGCAGGAAAGAACAGGTCAGTGGAGGCAGGTACAACACATCACCTGCTGACAAAATGGCAGAAGGCAGAATAGAGGAGATGCACCTGCTGGGAAAATAGTTACCCCATAAACAAAAGGCCCAAAAGACAGAATTAACTCTTTTGTCTGAACAGTTTCATTATCCTAGGGTTACCTGCACTTAGATAAATCATTAGTGACATAAACCTACTCAGTCATCCACACACTCAGATCTTGAGCTCATCTCTCTTGTGTTGCTTTTGCTGGAGGCAGAGTATCTGGCAACTGGCACATGAAAAGCAGCAGCTCCAAGTTGCGGAGAGCTGTTTCATGGGAGAGGAGAGATCCCTTCATTTTCTCGGAGCCGCACCTGCGGTGACAGTGCTGTTGTCCTGAAACAACACTACGTCGATTCCACCCCTAAAACACCATCGCTCCAGACCTATATTTCCACAATGATTGCAAACCACAGCTCCTTCATCTTTCCTGGAGTTGGGACCAGTTCTACACAGCACTGTGGCCAGCCCCACTCAACTCAAAGATGGGGTCTACATTTTCCCAATCCTAGACTAAATCCGTTGGCCTTGTCTTCCATTCCCCTGGCCCTCGGACTTTTTCATGATGAGACTCAAGTGCAACATCAGCATTAAGACAAGAACCTACCGCCTTCTTTTGGTTCTTAGACCACAGCACTGTTACGCAGAGATAGGTCTGACTCCAAAACACAGCTATCCTGTATTAGCCATCTAATGTTGTCCCTGATGGAGCCATAATAGCTGGAAATTAACCATTTCAGAGACAACGACAATGTTTATAAAATCAGGGTGTCAAGTGTAATACATTCTGACAGGAAGACGCTTGGATCTTCTTGATAAAAAAGGTATATACACTACAGGGCTTGTTTCCTAGATGGTCTTTTTATAGCAGTTTGAAACACCAGAGACAGCTCCAGACTGAGAGGTTTTAAGACAATGTCAACAGTTACACTGAAGATAACGCACTCTGTAACGAGTGATACAATAAAGAAGAAATAAAATCCAAAATTGAAGCCTGCACCCGAGAACTGCCACACGGGAGGGAAAAAAGAGCATATCGCATGGACAAGAATATGGCATCTACCCTCAGATTCGTCACATGGGACCCGTCTTCTGACTCTAAACATTAAATGAAATTTGGAACGACCAATTCCTCTGAAACAAGATAACCTTTGGGGAAAGTACGTGCAGGAACCTTGCACAAAATCTGCACAATGGAACCGGGCGAGGGCTACTAGGCACTATTTCAATTTAAGCAACATACTATTGCATTCAGAACCATGTGCAGGATAACCAGGCTCAGATACCACTAGACAAGATGGTGCACATCACCACCTCTCCTCGACAGCCGACTTGACCTACTCGCAGCTACCAGTCTGCCCGCTGCTCCACTGCAAAGGCAAATCTGCCCTCAGATGACTCTGCCAGGGCACAGAGTTGCAAGTGCTCCTCACATGGCACCTGGGAAGGGGTTCGAATCTTCACAGAAAACCCCACTTAAAAATATTTTGCGGATGTTCCTAAACCCTGCAGATTACATCCACTGTGTAGCTAATAATAGTTTGGTTCTTACTGCCCCTTCAGTGAATCACTTTAATCCCACTGGAGAGCAAGCAGGTTGTAAGAAGTCTCTGAATGATGAACAAGTGATATCCAAACCCACATTTATACGGATTATCTGAGCCTACATTCATATGGACACAACGTTTCTCCAAAGCGTACAAACTCCCACTGCAAGAGCCAAGGCACATGCTGCCCTAAAACACCTGCTGCTGCTGCTGCAAGGTACTAGAAAAATTCAGAAGACCCACTGCTCCAGGCACTCTTGCCCAGGTTAGAAACCCCTCACACCATTTCAAAGGTCACATGGTGCCGTTTCCCACAAAACTTGCTCTTCACTCAAGGTGTATAGCAAGCAGAGACACGCATTTAAAAAAACCCTACAAACACTATTCTTCATAGGTTAAAAAAACCACCAGAACAACCCTTCAAGCAAAGCTAAAGCTGGTCCACTACTGCATGCTAGCAAAGAACAATGAGCAAATAAATAGCGATAAAGAGCCAAGGCAAGTATGCAAACATCTGCATTGTGCAGGAGTGGTGGCTTATTTTCACCAGATGACACTCAACTCAACCTGTCAGCAGAAGTGAGGCCCTGATGCTGCGTCTTACTTCCCTTCTCATATTTTGTTTCTACAGTGCCCTGGCAAACAAGAGAGCAATACAACATGCATCCTTTTTCTCTTCCCCAAATAACTAGGTCAGAACTGCAGGTACTGCTCTTCTTACCAAGAATTCCCCATTATAGATCAGGCTGCAGCATGCCCTAGGCAGAGATCATGACTGCAATTTGGTTTTGCTAAATATAGCTGGCAGCAGAGCACCTTTGCCCACCTGGCATAAAACTGTCTTCTGTTCATAAAAAGCTGCGAGACACACTTTATCTTACTGCTAATGACTTTGTTTGACATACAAGTTTTACTTTAGCCTATTTCATTGAGATGTTCTGCATCTCCCCCTTCCCATAGTGGCCAACTATCCACAAAATGGAGTTCAGCATCGAGGCAGAGAAGCGAAGCAAAGCGGCTGACGTCTCCATGCACAGCAGTGGTCTCCAACCTTTAAGCAGGAGATCACCTTTGGCATTTAGAAGCAACCCAAGATCTACTGTGCGCCACCATCACCACCCCCCACCCAGTAGGTAAGTCTTGAGGGGGGGCAGGGGCAGGGCAGATCAAGGCAGAGGGAGAAAAAATTATTATTTGGGGGCATGCCTCCCCAGCAGGTAAGTCCCACCTGGCCAGAGCTCCACTCAACTTACCCCTGATCCTGCCTCTACAGCACTGTCCCTCACTCTCACCGCAGGGTCCTCAATCTAGCCCCCACCCCCCCTCTCCCCCATGGACTGACCTGCTGGGCTGGGGCATGCACATGCATGCACACAGGCACTCAACCCCCCACCCCAGCCTTGGATCAACTCCAAGAGACTTTGAGATCTACCAGTGGATTAAGATCCACTGGCTGGTGACCACTGGTATAGAGCCAGCCACCACTTCTGGAAAGCCGAGTGAAGACACGCCAGCTTCACCCACTGTCCTTGCAGCGCAGACAACTTTCCTAGTGCTTCTTTCCTTGCTTAGGGTGTAATGCTGTGCTGAGAGCCCCAGAGGATGAAGACACTGCAAATGGCACACAAGACATGAGTATTCAAACACAGCAGGAGCAAACAAGGTCCAAACCTAATCCAGGCTGACACGCAGAAGTGTGCAATAGTTCTCATGCGGTGGCCTTTGTCTTCTTTCCATGAGGCCAACAGGCACAGGTTGCCTTCAGTCTCTAACAAAAACCTTAAGTGATTGGCGAGTTGCCCCAGCCTTTCCAAAGCTCTTCTCCCTGCTCCCCTGCCAAGATAACATAGGGTGGCTTTGAATTTGCACCCAGACAATCACAGGTGAAGAATGGTATCACTTGACCCCAGGGAGCCTTTCCTTCCCATCAGGGTGACTCCTTGGCACAACCAGGACACAAAGAGCCTCTTTCATTTGCTCATGTAACAGTTTCTAGCTCTTGAAGAGCAGCAAGTGTGTTCAAAGCTCAAACTGGAACTGGTTTAGTGAGTTAAGGAGAGCAATGCTGCAGAGGACTGCTCCGGGCAGAATCTGCTGAAGGAGCAGAGACCTGCCTTTCAGTCAAGATTCACTATCAAACTGCTTCAAATCCCTTTAAAGATGAAGAAATGGTCCAACAACTGCCAGTTTGTTTGCCTGGGACAAGAGCTTGAGGACACAGGATATGTCTACACTGCAACCACGTTAAACGAGCTGTTTGGTACTGCCAGCAATGTCATGGTGGTGACATGGAGCTCAGCACCTGGCCTGCTGGCCCAATGAGGCAGGTTCTGGGGCAGGATCGGCAGCCTGTATGGCTATGGCTACATCTGTCGTTAGCACCTGAGCAACTCGCTCACAGTCCCAGCACCAACTGCCTGCAGACCTGCCCTTAGTCTGAAAACGGTTGTCACACTTCACCCACAGGAAAGGAAGGCGACTACTGTGCTGCACTGCTGCTAAAAGCAGCTTTGAGAAGCAGGCTATCATGCCAAAGCAAAGGTCTGAGCCTGGGTTGCCGACAGAAAATGCTCATGTCTCTTTCTCAGGAGCAAAATCCCACTTGGCCTCTCCTCCCGCTCCACCCACGGTATGGGATGCCTGCAAGCGAAGGATTCCACAGTGCTCTGTACACGTCACCAGCCCGCCCCTTGGGCACGTTTGCCTTCGCACCCTTTTACAGATGAGAAACTGGAACAAAGGGGAAGTGCTTCTTGCTCCATCACTATGTATACTACCGGGGCACGGCATGCCCAGGCCTCTCATGCCAGTCCGACCTTCTCCAAAAGCTTTCTGCAACATTATAAAAAACAGAAAACAACAATAAACTCTTGCTCGTATTAAAAAAGGTAATGGTGCTGGAACCCTATGCGCCACATATACCTCCCACATCTCAGAAAAGACCCTACAAGCAAATCCATGTTTTGGTTCGTTCCTTTACTGCACGGTCGCAGCCACCTTCATCTCTGGGATGTGAAAAAGGTAAGAGCAGCCTTTGCTACAAAGGGCCTGCAGAAATAAGCTCCTGAAGAGCACACAAACCTTTATACATAATTGGCTGTTCTGCCAAGGTTAAACACAAGATATTCCTTTCTCCATCCAGACTGCCTCAGAGCTTGATAAGCTGTGTCACCCCTCTATAGCATCGACAGACTGCGTGAGATTGCACCGTGTAAGAATTACTGTACGTAAGTGTCTAATGACAGAAATCTCTACAGCTACTTCACAAGCAAGATGTTAAGCCTGAAGCTCAGCAGCAAATGCAAGAGCACACTGCACAGCACCTGGTCCAAGGGCTGCCTACCCGACTTCTATGAAACGTGCTATGGCGTTAGCAACAGCTACACCAAACAGACGGGACTTCAAAGCTTCATTTTATGCAAGTTGTGGCTGATCCAAATGCCTGAAGAAATAAAGATGAGGTTTTTATGGTTTCATTTGCTAAACATAAACCCATGTTTCTTGAGAAAGAAATCAGCTGATTTGCCTTGAAAATGCAAAAGTGGAAACATACCTTGCTAGAAACCACATTTCAAATCCAACTACATAAACAAGAAGAACCGTGTGCTTGTTACTTTATCCATTTAGTCGACTTTCCTTAAGCCACATACCACTATAAATCTGCCACCAAAAAACAATACATAATATACATGAACTGAAGTGAAAGGTCTTTTGATTCAAGCCCCAAATTTAAGGGTCAATGTTTAGTCTTTCCACCCACTGGTTTGCTTATGTAAAAAAAGTAAGCATTTAAAGCCACATTAACTGAAAAAACAATTACATTAATTTGACCTGGAAGAAAGCAAAAGCAAGTAAACACATTTCTTACAATCTAACACAGACATCTGTCATTCTCTGGTAAAAATTATAAAGATAGCAATTATAAGCCTCAATCACTCTTTAATAATTGTTCAACTGACGGGCCCACCTTGCAAACACACCACGTGCCATTGTGACGTAGCACAAACTTGACCAGGGCTTTAACAAGCAAAGTGTACCAAATGCCAGGGCTTCAAACACTGCTCTACTGTTTAGCCCAAGGTTTCTAGGTGTGGCTGCAGTGAAGACATAATAGGGTCATTTACAACTGACTCACTTACCTTTTCTTCCCCCATTCTCTGCTTGGTGCCAAAAACTAACCCTTTCCCATGATGCATGGCTCTTCATGAAGGGATGCACTCAGCAACACAAATGGGACAAAAACCTGCTTTCCATAATCCCACCTGCAAGACATTCTTTTGGGAAATCTGAATAACGTGTCTAACTACAATCAATCTAGCACTCCACTGGAAAAGCTTGATTTCTCACTTTTCACGCACGTGTATCTTTTCCAGCACAGCTGATATACAAGCCCTTTTCAGACCCACAGGAAGCTAGCCAAACCAACTGCAGGCTTCCAGCACAGTACCTGGGCACCTGTTTGAGAGAGTCAAATCATGTTACACACCGATTTTTTTAATGAGGAGGCGATGTGTTCCCCATACAGCACGCAGGGCTGAGAGTGAGGATTACCTGAGTCCTATTCCCCGTTCTGTCAGTCTACTGGGATCAGGCCACGCCACCTCCATGGTACTCCTAATCCCAGTAGACAGGAATTTGTGTTGCACGAAAGTATGAGAATTTCTAAAAGAAAAATAGGCCTTTTTTGTTCTCTCACCCTCCCAGCATACCTTTGCCTCATCCAATCCTGGATACTTCTTAATTAAGCTGCCAAAAGACTTTTAATGGTACCAGCTGGTTGTTGTTTTCCTCTTTCAAATGTCATTTAAAAAAGATTAAAATCCATTAAGGTACCGCCCCACATAGACAGCTGTTGAAGCTGACCCAGAGATGTTACGTGGCCTTACATTATATGACAGTATTCATGAGGTAATCTTTTAAAATGCAGACCATGTAATTAAAGCATTGGAGAAACCCAGCACAAGTATCCTGGCAGAGTCTGCAACTACACCGCTTTGGACCACTGCCATACTCTGTCTCCATTTTTCAACAATATAATCCCACTAGCATTATCTGGACACTTCCCTCTGGCTGAGTTTCAGTGGGTGCAGACCAACGATTTTAACTGATGCTATTATGGGGCATGTCTGCTAACTCCAGCATCTTTGAAGAAATATTCGCTGAAACAAATCTATGCCTATTTACTGAGTCAGCACAAGCTCCCAGATCCTCATTTCACATTTACTGCATTCATCCGTTTCCACCCAGCTCTGCTCTCTGCTGCACAGTGTATAAACATGCACTGGAAGATGTCAGATTATTTCCCAACCCTCAGGAGCATCACTTACACATGGTCTCTTTTTGCAACAGTGACAAAGCATACTGTAAACAAGAATTTCAGCTGCTGCTCTTCCACACAAGACTGTGCTGGTTATAGACCTCTACTTCCTGCCAGAACACAAACCAGCGACTACTGCCACTCTTCCTGAACTTGACTCAGAAGCACTAAAAAGTTCAGTTCTCCCTCCAAGATGCTCCTTGGATTTTTGTGGGGAGATCAGTTTATCCAAGTCAGAGCTGTCCCCAGAGCAGCAAAACAGGAATACAGCTGAACCACTGCAGAGTGCCACGATGACTAGGCATTACAAAACCTTACCAGGAAGCCCAAACTAACCCAGCATGCATTTGCGTCTGTTCCCGAGAACCAGCTACACTGTTCGCAAGAAAAGCTGCTCTCTCAAATCCAAGGAATCCCTAATTAGGAAATATTTCATTTCCAAATGTGATTAACTGGGCTTTCACTCAAGGGAGTCAATGCTGCATTAAAAGCACAGAGGAGGCAACAGGGCACTAAGAAATTTTCCTCGCTGACCCCAACCAGGACTCATTGCTTTGGTAGCAGCCGCCAGGCTCAACGTGCCTGCCTTGAGTCCTGGGTGCAGCCCACAGATGCTCGGTCCCTGTCCAATAAACTTTTTAGGGAAAATTGCACTGTTTTGCTACCTAGGTGCAGCTGTGCCAGCGCAGCAATGGAATGCTGCCAGTGCCCACAGTTCACAGGTGTTTTTAAACCTGCTAGCACGGGCACAGACTGGCTGCTGTGAAATTCGAATCATGTCAGCCACACTTGTTGGCATGGCTCACGGTAAAATGAAGTTTCAAATGCTAATGCACAGAGTCCTTCTCATGAGGCAGTTTGCAAAATCATGCCACAGGCCACATCCATCCTTAGCCTAAAACAGGATTTAGCCCCACCTACTCAAAATCTAAAACACAGGGCTTGTCTCAACAGAAAAGTTAGCAGGCAGGCAGCTCAGGTGGGAGTTTATAGTACACAATCTTTCCAGGGGGTCAGCTCTTAGCTATGTGCCCTACAAGGGTCCCTATGGGGGAGGCGGTGCACAGAACCTGGTATGCTAAAAATTCACACTCAAGCTTACTGCACGCTAACTTTCCTGTTGAGACAAGTCGAGAGTCTGTGTCCTTCTAGCACATTAAACTCTGTTACCTGTGTACACTAATGCAGACCAGTCCTCGAGAAACACCATGTCCTCAAAAGTGTTCAGAGCAGCCAAAAGACTCCTGATCCCAAGTAGGATCTCCTACTACCCAAAGGGAACACAGACAATGCTGCTAGTTCAGTCCCAGACATAACTCCATGCAGATCCAATTATGAGAGGGGTGCTTCAAACGCAAGAGAATTCAACTGCCCAGTGTCCCACGTAGTGGCTGGTAGACACAATTTTCCAACTCTGAATCCACTACTTGACACTGGACCATGGCCATGAGCCCAGCAAGATGCTCAGCAGCATGACTCAAACACTTCCATAACTTGCACTAAGTGGTCCCACAATCACCTCCCTTCCTGCTCGCAGCAGCACAATCCAGCTACCCACCCACCCAGGCACAGAACACCCCTGCTGCAAGTACTTACTCACACAGAAAAGTAATAGAGGAAAACTTCTTTTAATGAAACATAGCAGCTGCGAGGACCATGTGCCCAAGCAGCTCCTCCCCCACCCCAGAGAAAAGACAGTGTCTGCACTAGTGCAAACCCCCAATGGACATGCGTGGCATAGGCATCCAGAGCAGCCTCATTTGTTGGGCATCTTAAACTGCTCCAGAGCAGCACCCATATATCTGGGGCCTCAGCCAGCACAACAGGGCTGTGAAGCCAGCAGATTTCCTCAGCAGACAGCCACACTTTGGAAATCTGCTCCCGAGTCTTCCCCTACTCTTCAGGTGGTGTTTCCAACAATAAAACAGTCTACTTTTGAAAAGCTCGGCGTACAAGACTAGCATCCTTGCTAGGGACCGGAGATGGAAACCATGTCCTAGCCTGTGCTTTCTCACTGCTGTGCTTCAGACCTAGAGTTTGACATAGGCCCTGATCTCAGAACAAATGGGAGTGTTTTAATCCCTAAACCACCCTGCTCCCATGGCTATGGCCATCCTAAATGCAATGCATTATTTCTAAATTAAAACATATGTTTTTCAAGGCAGCTAGCCATCCAGCTGCTCTGAGACTGAGATTACTGAAGGCCTAATTTTATCAGGCAGGGATACAATTCTTTTCGTTGTTTATACTCCCCAGGGATGTAGACTGGTAGAATAAAACTGCTGGACTGCCAGGGGAATACTTCTGAAAGGTTCAAAGATGATCACTTCTACAATGGTTTTCCAAAGTGCAAGGCTGCATGTCCAGCAGCCCATGTCTCTCACCTATCACAAAATTCAGACATGATACACTCTGGTTTCAAGACCAGTGACTCTGGTTGCCCAGTTAGCAGAACAAAAACCAAAAAATTTCCATCCAGCAAAAATTCCCTTGACTCATTTTAATGCTAAACTCTGACCAAGTTTTTAAAAAACAATGAGATTGAAGCTAAAGTCACAGTGAACAAAAAGTGCCACTAGAGCTTTACAATAAATAAGGACATGCTAAATTTATTATCCTCATTGTAAGTGTTGTGAACACTGTTGAACAGAATACAGACAGAAAAAAATCTAAGCAGCTTCTCAGATTTATGCTTCCAAATTTGGAAAAGCCTCGTGCAGACTGCTGAAAAGGGGACTTTGAATACAACAGGAAATACCCAGGAGAGTACCAACGCAGGCTAGTTTCCACAAGATGATCCGGGAGCTGCAGACTTTTATTTAGAATGAGAAAATCGGTTTGAACCCTACTGCCTTATTGCAACGTAGGGTAGAAAGTGTGCATCAGATGAACGGCTGCGGCAGACCATCATCAGGTGCAACTCAGCGCCTCCCTCGAATGTACTGCAAACACAAGAAGGGGATTTTTCTCCTCTAAACACAGTAACGGGATGTTGTGACCTGATGGCTCCTCCCAAGCCCATGAATCCCAGGGAGGGCTGGGATTTGTCAGCACCCAGAGGGAATTGCTCCACCTCCCTCACGCAGACGTTAATCCATGAGCCTGGGAGACTCATCTCATCACCAAGGCCAGAACCAGCCAGGCCTTGGCTGACCCCTTTCTAGCTGGACATACCTCACCAAGGGCCCACCACCACTTTACCAGCATGCACGCAAGCTAGGAGCGCTTGTCATTTTTACTATGACCATTTCATATGCAGAAGTGTTTTAGACTGGTAATGGAATATGCTCAAGGAAAAAAAAATGTACAGTTATTTTGTACCATAATAGGTAGAATAATAATTCAGATATTAATACAAAGCCACAAAAATATGGATTTAAAGCTAAATCTGAACTGGGATTTTAAGTCAGTGCTTATTTATTTGGTAACCGATTCAGATTCATGACTTACCAGGAATTTCAAGAAATGCTTTTTTCCACCCCCCTTTAGTTTTTGTTTTTTTACCATGAGAGATGCAGTTTAAAACCAGCCATTCTGAGAAAGCATCTGAACATTAACTAAAACAGGAAACACAGTTCACTTCAGCTTGTACTTGCACCCCTGGGACTTTTCACTGGGATTCCAGGCTCAGGCTTCTGAAACTCTGAACAAACATGATAACTCCAGCTGAATGGCATGCTTCGAACAAAACTCATCAGAAACAGGGACGCAGGAAAGAACCTCTTACCCTTTCCCCAGCGTCGGGAATGAGCCAGAAGTCTGTGAGGCCTGGAGCACACACACCTCATATGAAACTCTGGGCACTGGCCAGGGCTAGAAGCAGAATACCAGACTTTACGGACCAGCACTCAGACCCCAGGCAACAGCCGGATCAACTATGATGCGTGGCTCTCTGCATGAGCAAGACAATTTAAGCAGCACGGGAACTCCTGAAGCCGAGGTGCTTGGGGTAGCAAAGTAAAAAGCCCTTGGAACAGCCTTTAAATATAAAAAGGAATGAAGTTAGCAGGTCTGTTAAGAGGCACCCAATCAAAGCTGTGAGTATGTAGCCACACCAAAGGCAGTAGGGACAGTGGAGACAGATCAGGAACTCTGCTGAAGAGGGAGATCAGTTCTAAGTACAAGAGAGCTCTTGAGAACCAGCAGGGAGGAGTCTCCTGCTAACGCCTAGCATTTTTCTCCCAGAATCGCAGCTGAAACACGATGCACACACAAAGGATAGAATCAGGAGAGCAACAAGCAAGTGGGCTGGACAGAGAAACAGGCTTTGCAAATGGACTGAGTTATTAAACCCCTGGATCAGAAAAGGGATCAATAAGTCTCCAGACACGGCGTCCGTCTTATTGTTTGATACCTCTACACTGGCTCCTACCTGGAACAAGCATGTGCTCTCTGCCCAGGTGCCCACATTCACAAAAGAGACCCACCAAAAATGCACACTCCCTCCCCCCCACATTCTGTCCTTCCTGGGGGAAAGATCAGGTGGGCTACAAGGCCCAAACATCCCTCTCCTCCCAGTCAGGGAGAGAAGCACGATAACGGTTTTGGGGAGCTGGCCCAGGCACTTCCCAACTCCTTTGAGGGGGAGGAGGGGGAAATTCATCCTCTGAGTTTGACTCAGACTAGTGACTTCATTCATAGGGCAAGACACTAGCCAAGTTAACAGTTACAGTACCAGGGCTCACTGCAAAGAAAAGTGGGACAAAACAAAACCACCCTGTGCACGTAAATGCTGAAGTCACTGTGTGGGCTTTAATCATTAGAGCGCTGGAGACAGGAATCCCAGTTTCTGTATGTGGCTGCGTCTGATTCACAGCAAAACCTTAGAAAACACTCATCATGTCCTCAACTCAGACCCACATGAGTAAGGCAGTGTTCATCTTTCTGGCTTCAGAGGTGTTATGAGGATGACTATTCGCAGAGGAATAAGAGCTGCTCAAATGAAAGATGCTGTGAGTGTGAAATCATCAGTGTAGGTTTGAAATGAAGATTAGCCATCAAGGTGAGCCTGCATCATTGTATGGAGGACACAGGAGAGAAAGCTGTCCTACAGCGCCAGACTGCAGACAGCCTCCTGTTCCACCCCCACACACAGGAACACGTCAAACACCCAGATTAAAAGGAAGCTACCTGTTAAATCCCGCCTCAAATGGTACAGGATCAACCCCAACCTTTGCTGGGAGCTTTAGCTGCTGCATGCACTCTATCAGGCAAGCATCTCCCCCCTTCCCATTTCAGTGGGATGAGTACCTGGAAGACTGCACACGCTTCACTTTCAGCCCTGCTCCCAGTCACCCCAGCTTCTTTCATCTGAACCACTCCCTTCCCTGCTGTGATGTTTCCACCATTCAGACATGGCAGCAGTGATTCCTCTCTCCTGGTCAGTCGGTCCAACCCTCACCAGTACAGCTATTCCAACTTTTTCTCTTAAACCCATCGGTCTTCCCTGTCCTTTAATTGTTTTTCACTCTTCTGCCACAACCATCTCTATGGTACATTTTCCAGGGGATCTTTTGGAACTTCAACTTGATGTACTGGCGATGGGGAAAATTAGCTACTTTGCTTCTCTGCTGTGCATGCCTTCTGGGATGTATTTCCTTTCATCTGAGCCACAGACCCTGGCTAGGAACCATGTGTAACCATGCCTGCGTCACTCTTTCCTGGGTTATAAGGCCTAAGAAAATAATATCAGAGCTGCAGGCTCTTACCAGAACTTTTCTTTACACAAAAGGCAGGAATGGGGTGCTCTTGATTTACATCAGCACACCCCCAGTGCGCTCTGAAAGGACAAGTATGTATGTCAAAGCACTGCTTCAGCATGGTCCCTGTACAAGCTGCAGGCAAAACACACACATCAAAGCCAGGCAGATTCCTGACTCGCCCACAGACTTGGGATCTGCAGTTTACCTGAAAGGCTGACGAATGACTAAGGGAACAGGCAAAAGTTCCCCACAGTTAATCCTTTCTATCTAATGCAGGGGTTAGCAACCCCCGGCACATGTGCCAAGCATGGTACATAAGGCCACTTTATTCAGCACACCACTGCCAGCCCAGGCTCTAAGCAGCTGCTGCCAGCCACGGAGCCCAGGCTGCTCCCAGCAGGTGGCTGGGAGGCTGCAAGCCTCACAAGCAGACTGGGCCCCGTGAGCCACCTGCAACCAGAAGGCTGCAAACAGCGGCTCCAGCATGTCAGCACTCCGGCACCTTCCAAGGTAGGCATCGTGTTTTTTTCAGCACTGGGGCCAAAAAATGTTGCCTACCCCTGATATAATGCAAGAACAGTAGTGACAGTCACTGCTAAAGTGTACAACAGTAGCAGACTCCTACAGGTAGGGCACAAAAGAGAAAATCGGGACTACTGCCGGTTTTACCAAGTGTTTTGATGTGCCTTATTCACTTTGCAAGCTCTGTGCCTCAGTTTCTCCGGTTGATAATTCTCCTGTCTCTGAGATGTAAGGATGCAAACCTGTAAAGTACATTTTAATAAGTAGGCAGAAACAGGCAAGATGCTGTAGTAAACTATTCAGTGTGTCAGAATCGGGGAACCAGTCCCACTAGGCAGTTGTCTGGTTTCTGCCAGTTGGATTCCAAACCACCGAGCAGAACCCGAGTCCCCCACTCTGCTGAGCCCCCAGATCATGACATGCCACACTTCCTACTCCAGAGGACTGATTCTTCAGCAAGACTGTCTCCAAAAGAATAAACTGTGGAGCTTCAAATTGCTCACAGAAATACCCACACTGCAAACCAGACAGCAAAACATATAGAAAAGAAACAGAAACCTTAACTCCTTAAACAGAATGAGAGCAAGTGCAATGAAACAATGACAGCACAGCATCCTGCTCAGGTGGAAATCAGATTAAAGTGTCTGAACCTCTAGCAGGGGAATTCCTGGCTACTACCAATCAGACAGGTCCAAAGTCCCCCGCCCGCTCACCTCACCCCTGCACAGACCGCACAAAGAAAGATCTACTTCCTTTTGTTGTTAAAAATCATAGACAAATGCATTATGGCTCAAAAGCAACCACCAGTCAACTAAGCATTTAATGTGTCTGAGGCCCCAGTCGCTGAGCCTCTAGAAGAGAGTGCCAGGCTACAAACAAAGTGCATTTGTAACAGGGGAGAAGTCAGGAGGCAGGGGTTGAAAGAACAAGCCGCCCAGCAGCAGGTGGTTACAGCCCTGACATGCTACGAATTGCCCACACTATTGTTACCTGCCTCCACCCAAACCTTCCTGCTTTTCTCTTCTGCCCGTGATGCCTGCTGTGTGGACTGCAGGCTGTTAGAAGCTATATTTGTGCAGGGTGCTCTACAGTGGGCATCAAACCAGTAGATGTCCAGGATCCCTAGAAGGGGAAAAGAAAGCACCACGACATCAGGTTTTAAACAGCTCAATCCAATGTTCTTTAGCTCGGAATCCACTTAACACACCTGATAATTACAGGCATTGTTACCTGGCTCTGGCCCCTCCAGAAGTCCCAAGGGAGCTGCTTCTTTGTCACTCCATCTCACTGACCACTTGGAGGCCTGGGCAGGGAGGGAGAGGAGGTTGTTCCAACTCCTTCCTCTGTGCTTTGCTTTGCCCTGATAATGCAGTTCGAACTGAGCTTGCATGAAACACTGTGTTCGATTTTACCGATCAAGAACAACTGTAAAAACATCTGGGGATCTGCTCTGCTCCTCACTCGCAATGTCAAATTGCTCTAATACTAACAGATTTAGTTAGGCCAGGAGGGACCTTGGAAGATCATTAGGTCCAGCCCCCCACAACACACCAAGCAGGAAAGATAACCGGGGGTATAAATTCATCGATTGTAAGGCTGGATTAAATTCCCTATTAAATTCCCTTCAGGGCCACGTATTTTGTCCACCTGCTTCCAACACTTTGCTGACTGCGTGCTTGATTAAGACGCAACTGAGACCTCCACAAAGGTATGCAATGAGAGTGGACAGAAATTTTAAGCACAGGCATCCTAGGCAGCCCCAAAAATATGTTCCTGTAGCAGCAGCTCAGCTAACGGGCAGCATAAAATCAGGCCCCTGTTTATACCAGAAACTTCAAGCTGTTCATTCTTTTGACCCTCAGTAACAGCACAAGCAACAGCCTCTGCCAGAGCACCAAGGACATTAGCTCGTTAAAAGAGCAGCTTATGCAAATGGAAAGCAGTACTTCCCGTCACTGCTGCTGCATAACGTAGGTGTTATTGACAGATGGCTAAAATGAAGAAAGAGAAAATACCCAAAAGCAAGCAGGAAGAAGATGAGCATTACTGTTACAGCAACATGAACACTTAGTGGGTCATTCACACATTTGCAGTCGTTGACATATTGTTATAAATATACTGCTTTATTGGAAGACGTTATTTATAAATAAGAACGACTGAAAGCACTGAGATCTCGGGATGTGAAGCACTGTGTAAGAGCGGAGTATTATTTCAGGCAGCAGGCTGATACAGGAAGATCATGCCCCCACCCAAAGGACCTGAGTGAGTCAGCCTGAGGCCCATGATAGGTTCAAACAGAGATGGGCACTGGAGAACTACACAGAAGCAAAATAGGGAATTTCTACCAATCCAGGGCAACGGCAGCACTACATACAGATCAGACTCAGGGAGAACAGAGGCAGGGATACCATGGGGTAGAGACAGTCCGGGAGGTTAAAGCAAGACAAAGAGGAAGGACGCTGTTGCTGTAGAGTGAACTGCCCAGTCTTTACCATGGGACAGGAAGGGCACATGGGAAGTTACCACAAAAGGCCTGATACAGCATGAAGTCACACCCTCGCTTCCCATGCCCACACGAATATGCTTATGCTGCAAGGCACAGGACCGCTTAATCTAGGTGCTTGGGGAGTTCCACTGTCCTGAGACTACCCTAGCTCCATGGCCAGGTGTGCAAGGACTCAGCAGTCCTCACTTCAACCAGCCACGGC
The DNA here is from genome assembly GCF_001723895.1 of Crocodylus porosus. Classification (NCBI taxonomy): domain Eukaryota; kingdom Metazoa; phylum Chordata; order Crocodylia; family Crocodylidae; genus Crocodylus; species Crocodylus porosus. The sequence continues at coordinate 521,633 of NW_017728953.1, forward strand.
CTCCTAATACTCTGCAGACTCCAAACACCAGCCAAGCCCCAATGCCCACAACTGCAACGTCTAGAGCAGCGGGGACCAACATCTTTGACAGATGTACCACAAACTAGCCCTGTACCCTCCCTAAGGGCCACTCCTCTGCCTGATCTGCTCTGCCCGATCTGGCACTGTACTGCCTGCTGCCTCTGATCTGCTGCATTCCCCATGCACGGGCTGCCTGTGACGCTTGTGACACGCATGCCAGATTGGCCACCCCTGTTCTAGAGTAAGCCCAGGGTTATAGCTGGAGCATGTACCTAACAAAGGCCCCATACAAATACAGGGAAGGCACGTCACCATGGTCTTCGCCGGCTATGAAAAGGAGCTATTCTTCCTGCCTCCCAACTAACATCTGACTGGATTTGGACTGAGATCCCTTTCTGGGCCAGGATCCATACATCACCACCCAGCAGGTTCTGGTTAATCCTATGTTTTTCTGTTGTGCGAGAAAAGGACCCACTCTAAGGAAAGCAGCTGGGCTGACAGAAACCAGAGCCAGAAACACAATTTTCACTGCATGCCACCAATGGACCCTCAAGATGACATGTCCCCCTGTGCCCTCTCCCTCAGGGCTGTCCCACAAAACATGTTCGACTGCTCTGAACAGAAGTCAGAACTGCATTTCGAGAGGGGGCTCCGGCCACCTTCATGCTGCCTACAGCCTGCACAGGAACTATCTGCAGGGGAGAGGTCTAATTAGCCTTACTGCTCTGGCTGCAGATTGTTCCTCAAGGAAGCCCCTTGGCTCAACACTGCTAACTACAATTTCTATTTGCAGCATGTATTTAAGATAATCCTTCTGTTCCACTTTCCAGCCCACATGCTGACATGGCATCTTTTGCACATTTAGTGCCAGATCCCACTTTAATGTGACTTCTTTGGGGGGGATCAGAAGCATCCCACACTTCGTGGACTAACGGTGATTGAATCTTGTGTCTGACTACCCGCAGGGCTTCCCACAGCCCTGCTCCATGACCACAGCTCTGTCTGCAGCTCCGGCGGACGCCAAACTACCTGCCCGCCATGCACCAGGAATTGCACCACCCCCACATTGGAGCAGCAGTATCCATGTGCACCAAATGCAACCTGTGCCCCGCTCTCTCCCCACCTCAGAAATGGGAAACGTAAGCGACAGTTGTATCCAACTCAGAGCCCCAGCCAGCAACACCCAGTAAGCAAACAAGGACCTTGCAGTGAAACCTGGTGCCAAGCACAGATGCCGTGGGGAAGCACTTCCTCTCATATCTCCTCAAAGACAACCTAGTTGCTCTCAACTAATTAATGTCTTTTTAATGCAATTTGCGAGCAGTGGTGTGGCTCACCATCCTACTGCAAGTCGGTGTGGCCTACCCCAGTGGCCAGGCACATGGGAATAATTCAGAGGGGCTCATTAATAACTCTTAGCTCTTTTAAACCGGGCCTAGGATTCCCGCACAAAGCACGCATGTCCACGCGTGGGTGCACAAAATGCTTTTCAGCCAACAAAGCCTGTTTGAGCCGAACGCGGTTTCTTGGCACGTGCCTGCGGGGGTCACTCCTCGCGGAGGGGCTGCGGGGAAGCGTTACGAACCCAAGGTGTGGGGCCGGCCATGGGGAAGCGTTACAAACCTGAGACACAGGGACGGCTGTGGGGAAGTGTTACAAACCTGAGGCACGGGGCCGGCCAAGGGGGAGTATTACAAACCCGGGGCACGGGGGCACCAGCTCCAGAAGAGCCGCAAAGGGCTGGCGCGGCCGGCGGCGTGATTTGGTGGCCGTGTGAATAGCTGCACCGCCCCATGCGAGCCCCTGGCCGGGGTTTCCCGCGCGGCCCTCTCCTGTTTTCTGTGAGGTTTTCTCGCAGACTGGAAGCGAGTAGGGAGCTCCCGGGGCCGCGCGCGGAGGGGAGCGAGGCCTGGTCCCCGGCCGCCTCACACCCCCCCCGGCCGGGCCCCGCTCACCTTCCGACAGCTCCAGCTCCAGCTCGGCCAGCTGCTCGCGCACGTCCCGGGGCAGCGCGGCGGCGCCTGGCGGCTCGGCCATGGCGGCCCGGCCCGGGCCCCCCCCACCACAACGCCGGGGGCCGAGGGGAGCGGCAGGACCGGCCGCCGCCGCCATGCTGAGCGCGTCACGTGACCAGGGGCGGGGCGGGGCGGGCACCACAGCGCCCCCGCGCGCCCCTTCACGCGGCTTCCGGGGTGGCTCTGCCCCCTCCCCCTTGCACCCGCACGCGGGTCCCAGCTTTCGTAGTGTGACCCACCCCCCACTTGCACACGCAGTCCAGTCCACTTTTTGCCTTGTGCCCCCCACCTTGCGCACACAGCTCAGTATCGTCTCCCCCTCCCCATTTGCACGTGCAACCCAGTCCCAGCTTTCCTATCGTGTGGCCCCCCCCGCCACTTGCACGCACAACCCGTTCACAACTTTCATATTGATTGTGCACCTCACCCCACTTGCACGCACAAGCCAGTCACAGCGCTCGTATTGATTGTGCACCCACCCGAACAGAAACAAGGGGGGCAGGGGAGCGAGCTAGAGGGAGAGACCCAGTCCTGTCCAGCCCCTGCACGTACAAGGTGTCACGCAAACAGCTGCGCGAGCGCCCTGCTCCAGCAGCGCACGGGTGTGGTGGGAAACAAACTTCTTTGCAGACACCGCACCTCCAGGACAAACACATCCCTTCCCCGTGACAAGTATGTTTGGGGGGGGTCCTCCTAAAGATAATTGGGGGGAGGGGGAAAAAAAAAAGAGATGATTAACCATAGTAATTTTTCCCCCCACATCTAAACTACATTTTACTATGGGTAGAAACAGGCAGATCCCATCTTTTGTACATTACAAGGTTATTCAATGCAGGAGCGGGCCAGGCCCCAGGTTCATACATCTTTCCCCAAAGAGCTTCCCCCTGGACCGCAATGAGGGTAAGGCAAGCGTGGGCGCCCCACACCCTGCTTGCTTTGCAATGGGTGCACATCTCTCCTAAATCGACCCGTCACTATTGTATACGGCACGTTACTCACTTCAAGTGCAGTAATCCAAGTTGAATTTTTAATCATTTCCGAGATTAAACTTTGCAAATGCAATGCGTTTCAGAACTTTTATCACCCCCTGGATACCTTTCAAAACTTTTACCACTTCAGACTCCCTTGGTTGGATTCCATCAAATGTTGCTTTCCACAAATAAACAGAGAAGGGTTGGAAAGCTTCCTTAGCCTGTAAGTATCTTCAATGATTTTTTTTTTTTGTGGTTAAATTAAAAAATTCCCAGGCCCAGTACAGGTAGTTTAAAAGTGAGTAATGATTTTTTTTTTTTTTTTTTTTAAATAGAAGACGCCTAAAAATGAACAATTATTTCTATAAATCCATCATACTGTGTTATGAATCAAAAATCAAAAGCGATTGCCAAGCTGAATAATAAGTTAGAGAAATGATAACTCTGGCTTTATATATTTATAAAAATAGA
>NW_017728953.1:525210-535518 GCF_001723895.1 Crocodylus porosus
TTTTTTTTTTTTTTTTTATACATATAACATGCGTAGAAATGAACAATTAATTGCATAAATACATTACACTGTGTTATGAATCAAAAATCAAAAGCGATTGCCAAGCTGAATAATAAGTTAGAGAAATGATAACTCTGGCTTTATATATTTATAAAAATAGATATGAGTGTTCTCCAAGCCGTTGGTAGAGAATGCCTACTGAGTAAGAAGTCACCAAGGGTTATCCGACTAAGAAAAATCAGAAGATGAAAATTTTCACAGTTAAACATCATTTTTAACTGCTACTTACATTCATTCTAATGGCATCACTAGCATATATTATTAAGATGTTTACGGTATATATCACAAATGAATTTTCCAGTGTTCACAACTTACAACTTTATTTCGTACACTTGCTATTTACTTAAAAAAAAAATTAAAAAGTACAATTTTCTTACTGCTGCAAGCTACTTTTCCTAACACTTTATACAGAACTTAGAACCCTGGCATGCTGATTTTGGCAGATTAATGCATTGTATTGTTCCTATTCAGTTATTTCTGGTAATCACCTTGTAAACTTAACTGCTTACTACACAATAGTGTTGCAAATTTAGTCAATGTGAAGTTACGCAAGAAATTTTCCTTCAAGTAGCCTCTCTGAAGAAGAGTTAAAAAAAATGTCATGGCCTTTAGTTCTACTTTAAACAGTTAACTCCAAGGAATTGGTGGGGGGGAGAGAAAAAGGAAAAAAAAGTCAGGCGCTACTATCTTTGCTGTAAACAAAGAGCTCCCAATTCATAAACCCTGGTGTCTGATATTCGGTTTTCAATGTTTTAATCCAGAAAACTACATGGAAACTTGTCCACGCTGCTGGACGGGTCTAAAACAGGCCTGGAAGCAACACCCCATCGGGAGCCTGATCCTGCCCTTAAAGCTCCCACCTGAACGAGCTCAGCTCCAGGCAAAGGATTTTAAGGTCTGCTCTTTACATGCAAGGCTGACATGTACTGTGCAGTCTTCAGTTAGCCCTATACTGGGGCCTGCCTCAGGAGCACACACCAAATACATGCACGTGTCTGTAATAAAGAGATTAGAGAAAGTAAAGCTTAAGCAATAAAACTAAAATGTAGCCCTCGCAGTGGGAGGCAAGGGAAAGGGGAAAGTAAAATCCCAACCACACTCCCTCCACCTCCTCCCAATTCTGCCTAGAAGAGAGACTATCCTTGTTGCCCGCGTGCTCTGACCTACCCTCGGATCTCCGGTAAAATTATAGTTTAAAAAGCTTGCTGAATGAAATTAGTAAGGTCAAAAGAGACTAAATTTCAAAACTGGAAACACAGTTTACTACAGTAGTACATTCAGTTTATCAGTGACTATGTCAAGACATAACAGTTTTTGGCTGCACTCACGCAACTCAAGCACACTGACCAAGCATCTCAGGTCGCAGATCTGCTTGGCAATGCAAGGCCATGAATGGCATTCACATCATCCTACAAGCCAAACGTTAAATAGGTTTAAAAAATTCTAAATTTTACAGAAATGCTCATTTTCAAAAATAATATTCTCTTGCCCTCTTCCTTCTACATTGAGGGGCATGTTAATAGGTCATTTCACTTTTCCTCATGTCAAAATGCTAATTCACAGCCCCAGCACTGATTTCAAGCAGGAAACCCTCTGCAAATTAAAAACAAAAAAATACAAAAATTATAATCTCTATATTTATATTGATTGGAATCCTCCAGCATTTGTGAAATCACTTTGAGAGATGAATTTTGGGATGCTCCCCAACTTCTCCGCAACTCCGATTCAGTATTCGCCTTCCCGAATACCTCCTCTTTTTCAGTCTGCCTTCTTTGCTGCTCTTTAGTCCACAGCTCAATTTAAAGAGAGAGAAGAGAGTTGGACGAGTTTTACTTTGGTGATCGGGGCGGCACGTACTGCTCCTTGCCGATACGCCGCGGTGCTCCCTGAGGCGATGACCTGCGTCCAAACTGACGCCTCTGTTCCCTGATTTTCCCAGCAGCTCCCCTAGGAGGCCCATTGCCTCTGAACCCAGAGTAATCCTTCATTCGGCCTTCAAGCTTCTCTTGGGGCCTTTCCAAAGCCTTTTCAGGAGTACCGTTTTCTTCATTTTTGGCAGGGGAAACTATGTTGGTACGAAGCTCCCTCAGTGGCTGAACAGGACCTGGCGTCAGCTCCTTTGGGGGTTTCTGGCAAACTTCAGCATAGCTTAGCTTGCGTGGTTCCTTTGGATGCCAAAGGTAGAAGAACATCATTTACCCATCAGGAAGACCACCCCAGCGTAGCTCCTCCTGAACACCCCAGACACATCATTAAGAGAACACAGAACAAGACAGCCTGCTCTGGGTACGAAGGCAGTGTAGCTTGACCCTAGAACCTGCAAGGTTCCAGTCTGCCCTTGGGCTGGTGTGCCACCCTCTCTCCTCGGAGCAGGGAGAAAGCCGCCACCGTTTCCCCAGGTTCCCCCTGAACTAGCAGCACCAAGCATCTCACACAAGCCAACCAACCTCACCTGTACTGTCACAGCAGGTGCTGCATTTGCATTGGTAGAGGATGAAGTGGTATTTGTCCTTGGTGGTTTCGCAGCAACAGGACAGAAAGACACAGGTGGGGAAGCATGGCTTGTTGCTTCTTTCTCAGCAGAAACCTCGTCTGGCTTGCTGTCGGTCTGAGTTGTGCTGATCAAAATCAGAGTCAGCATTAGACCCCCATGACTTCAGCTTTTCAAATGCTACCTCCCCCTCCCCACTTTCAAATCACTGCAGCTTTCACCAAGCAGGATGGCCACAGCTTTTATCCCCAAGCTTTAAGAATAGTCAGCAGCTTTCCAGCAGCCTAGAGGCCTTAACAGCAGGGAAGGAAGATACTGCAAGGAAGGAAGATACTGCTTCCTCAGAGTAAAAGCCATTCACACGCTTACACAACAGCATATTTTTTAAACAACACACCTTAGCACAGGATCCTCAGTCCTGCTTGGCAAACTTGCACTTGTGACAGGCTGCTGAGCTGTACAAGGCGTCTGCTCTTCTTGAGCAGAAGCTGGACAAGTAACTGGCAAGTCCTTGCTCTCCTGCAGAGAATACAGAAGTGGTAAAATTGCAGAAGGGATTAAGATTAAGCTTTATGGGACTAAAATGCAACTTAAATATCAAGAAACTGAAGGACACAGCAGTGGTACTAAGATGCACTACAGCTTAGGGATAATGCACTTGTGTGAGCAGCACCCCATTTACATCTGGTGAAGGAAAATCTGGGATGAGAACAAAAAAACAACTGATGGTCATAGGTGCTCTTGTTTAAGTTGGGCACTTCTTGAAGGCCAGTCAACCCAAAAAAGGAATTCAAGAAAGCCATGCCATAGAATCAACAATACACACAGGGTTGTCCAGGCCTGCAAGCCAGTCTCATTTACAGCTCTAACAGCATAAGCCTCAAAAAGTGTTACAGAAAAGTAAAAGGAAGAAGTTAATTTTGGTAACATGCACCCCAGAGGTACCTTCTCTTTGCAGATTCCTTTCACAACATCAGACATTCTGCTCTCCAGCACAGGCTCTCCTTGTGTTTTTGCTGTGCTGCCAGGCAGAGGGGGAAAGTTGGATGCAAGCAAATCAAACTTTGGTGTTGGAGCCTTCGTTTCTGGCAAAGGCTGGGGTCGCTAGGAGAAGAGAATACCTGTTAAAAGACGTACCGTCTACTTGATCTTATATGGTCATGGCAATGCAGTCCCTGGTCAGCTACTAGACAGATTTCCAGGGAGCACTGTACCCTACAGGATGCAGTCTTAAGGACAGAGGGGGCCCACCATTCTCTCAGTCAGTACATAGGCTGCATTTGCTACTGTAGTAATACTTTTCAAATAAGGTTCAAGACTAAAACAGATTTGGGTTAGATTCCCCCTCCCCTTCCCCCCATCAGCGCTTTAATAAGAGCCAAGGGTGTTAACTACATTTTCCTGGTCAAATTCAAGCCACAAGCATTTCACTTGGCCTCTCTGGGAAAGAGGATCTCTTGCCATCCTACCCTCTTTTAAAGGGAAGGACAATGGGAATAAGTTGAGTCGAGAGCCATCTACTGGTTAGTGTGCAGCAACTTACTTTTGAAAGAAAACAGCAAAAAAGGCTTCTTGGATTCTTCTATACCAGTGGCTGCCGACCTCAGATCATGATGTGGGTCTGCCCCTCACTCCACCCCTCCCTGCCTGTGGGGCTCTTCTGGCGCACAAGTCCACAAGGCTCTTGCTGTCACTCCCCCCCTGCAATCCCGGCCTGGGCTCTGCTGGTGCTGCCGGGCAGGAGTGAGTTGGTGGCAGGGGGTCATGACCCAGATTTAGGGTTGCAGCAAAACAAGTTTGGGAGCCAATGTTCAATAGTTTAAAACAGTGGTTTTCAACCTTTTTAAAACTTGTGGACGCCTAAAAAATTTCAAATGAAATTGCAGGCCCCTCTGAATCGCAAATGTGAGTAGTCACATACTTCTGATTGATCATAGCCATCTTTTGTGGACCCTTTAGACAGTCTGTGAACCTACACGATCCCCTCAGACCACAGATTAAAAACCACTGGCTTAGAGAAAACATGCTCTATGAGGACAAGAAGCAACAGCTTGTAACTAAGGGATGGGCATATCTTCTCTCTCATGTGGCAAAGATGCGCATCTTGCTTCCCAACCAGCAGCAGGTATCCTCTTTTCAATCTCATGAAGTCTTAAGCAAAGGACATGTTGCTACCTGGGTCTTAAAACCATTTATCCTTTGTAATAGCAGATGTGCAACTTACTGAAATCCTGTCATCTTCCCGCCTCCTTCGACCTCTGAAAATGTTCCTCCTTTAAAAGAAAAAAAGAAAGAAAAACCTCAGCATAGGCATTAACTTTGCTCCTGAATGGACTTCCCCAGAAAGGGAGTTTTCTGCCAGAATATTCCTGCACGCTTACCAGGTGACCCCTGTTCTCTTTTCCACAATTGGAGAAGCTAACCTAACGTGTTTCCTAATGCAATAGCTTGGGGCTGTCCAACTGGGGGGCTGCAGGCTGCCCCCCCCCCCAGCTCCTGTTGGCCACTGCTTCCTGCTTCCCTCAGGCTGGAACAGCAGCCAGTCTCCCCACCCCAGGTGACAAGGCAGTGTAGTGCAGCTGAGGCAGCCACAGGTGACCCCAGGACCAAGCAGGTGCATGATACAGGACTGGAGGGAGAGACAGCAAGGCAGAGCAGGTGAGGTAGGGAAGCAACTGCACAGCAAAGCAGGGGGGTGGTCTGCAGCATGCGGGCCGAGGCTCAGCACAGCACAGCCCGCATGGCAGGCAGCCCCTCTCCTGCAACCTGTTTAAAAAGGTGTTTGGCCCCCAGCCACTTAGAAGGCAGAAGCCCTACAAGGGCTAATTTGGGAAGGCTACCGTGCCGCCCGGAAAGATGCTCAGATGCGCTGGGGACAGACTTGAACACAGGATTGTTTCACTCTTCAGGGTTTCATATTAATGTTACGTTACGTTACATACAGCAACAGAACTGGTGCCCTTACTGCAAAACTCGGGCATTTTTCATCAGTTTCCTTTAAAAGGGGTTAGAATCCTAGTGCTAACAGGCAATAAAAGATTAACTGGCCTTATCTTAGAACTTAAATGTTTGAAGCTCCCAGATACTGAGCCCTAAGGACTTTGGCACTTGTTCCAAATTCAGTGCAAATACAAAAGGCCACACTTTCTATTTAACAGGCTATTAGTGAAATAACTCTAAATGGCCTCTAGAATTAACCTCCATGTAGGAAGACTAGCCCTTGTAAGGGAGAGTGAGCTGTTAATGGACTACCTGCAAGCTACATGACTCTTTATAGTCTAATATCTCAGAACAAATAGCCCCACAGGTGTGAACAGCTATCATTGAAGTGCTGAGTGAGAGCCAAGGGATGGAGAGGTTAAATAATTTTGCATGGAAAACAGCATGTAACTTATTTTGCTTTAACCTAATCTGAAGGGGACCGCTGAGCCATAAAAGTTCAAATCTCACATTTGTACTGTGAGCCAAGAGACGCTATTGGAATATTTTAAGATAGGTTTTATATTAAAATTAAGTAGTCAGAAATCCAAAATAACGCTGGAGTGTGGGCTCCGAACATGCCTTTTTTTTTCCCCTATAACCACCCACAACCTGTCTACTGAATGGCTTGGTTCCCCTCCACAGAGCTGATAAGATGTATAAGTGAAGGGATACTCCACAGTACAGCTCGTATTATGTTCACTTTATTTAAATGTCACCTATCCCCCTTGCCTGCCACCCCTCACAGAAGCCTAAACAGTTGTATGCAACAGCCAAGGTTACTGTGGCTTACAAAAGAGTCATTTCAAACTGGTTGGGCAACCTGTTTCCTCGAACTCAGTCACACTATAATCTCATCACACTGCTTTCATCACTACATTTGGCTTCCGTGGCTGTAATTCATTACCTGCCCCTGCCAATGCCATAGTCACCATTCTGCTCCATCTGTGAGGTTGGCAAATCCTTCTGAGAATAGCTTTGCTCTTGGTGCCCTGTCAACACACTGGTATGTCGCTCCACGCCAAAACTCCTGGAGCTGGTTCTGTTCAGTGGTCCATCCCCTATCGACACAGTACCGACTGCAGCTGGGCTTTCTGCAGAGTGTTCTGAGCTACCCGAGGGCCGGAAGTGAGGCTTCACACTGTGCAAAGTAAAAGAAGGTACTGTGATGATTTACGACTTAAGGACAGGGTTGCACCAACTCGAGTACTTGCATATTAACTGACCCAAAAGCATTCTGTTGGTGTAAAAACCCACCAAACCACACATCCCTGCTTTACCAGGAAACAATTCCATCATTAGAGTAACTCTGACTTTTGTTACAACTGTGAGCACGCTGCATTGCTGCAAGTCAGCTGCCCTCAGTCGCAAATGAAACCTTCAGTGAAAGCGACTGGTGCGCCATCACGTGCAAGAGCTTCAGAGACAGAAGCTAATTCACCAGTGTGGCATTCAGGTTTCTTGCTCATGAGACCATCTTCACTCAAAGCTACTGCCTCATTCAGTGTACAGCTTCCAACAGTAGCAGCAAACAGGGTTGCAGCGCCCATCCTCTATATCCTTTTTCAGTACACAACCCCACCACACTCCCAGAGCAAGATGGGGGGGGGGGGAAGCAATCAAATAATTAGACACACAGATGTCTTACCCCCCGCCCCCCAAATAGGCAACTAATTCTTGCATTTCCTACATAAACTACTTGACTTTGCAAAATCATTTAAATACACTATCATTCTAAGCCAAGAATTCTCACTTTGCAAAGAACTGTCATCTCAAAACACATCCTTTATCAGCTTCCTTGTATGAGCCCTTAGTGGCTTGAGAACAAGCTGTGTTCTGAAAGGGAGCTCCAGGTATATTCCTCTGCTCTTAGATCTCACGTGCAATACCTGATCACCCTCGTGTCAGTCAGCAGCACAAACTACTCTGAAGTGTAGCTAACCCTGCCAACACTCGTGCCAAACACCCGCTAGACAAGAAGCCAACTCACCTACACATGTACTTCTGTCCTAGTGTGGGAACCTTCCATTTAGGCACACGCTGCAGGCATGTTGCAACAGTGCAGGATAAATTAGATTTGATCAGTTTAAACAAATGTTTGTTTAAGCCCCTAAAGTCCAATATTAAACTAGCAACTACTCACATAAGGTAAATTGTTAAGTGTGATAAGACAAAAGGAGAAGCATGCAATCTTCTCCCAGTAGAGTTTTCAAGGGTGGGAGCAGGGAGCCTCCAGTGTTGTAGGAAGACTGAACAGTGCTTTCTGGATTCAAAATATTTTATGAACCAACAGGTGTCTCCCAGGGAAGCAGCATTTCTCCACCAGCAAAATGGAGTAGCAGCAAAGAGATTTTTTTAAAAAAGGAACAGCTGGTATAGCCTTGTTATTTAGGGTTTGTTTGTATCAAAGAAAATGCATGGCTAGAACAAGATTCTTTTTTTCTTATTATTATTATTTAGCAGCTATTTTTGTATATGCTAAGATTTAAGACCTGGGAAGTCCATGAAAAGTTAATGACTTCTAGCACAAGTGTTAACATTTTATTGCACTTCTGCTCTAAAGAGGGCCCTGAACTATTTGCAATCCAAACCTCACAGAGCTGTTACAGACAACCAAAATAGCAGTCTAGAAAGCAAGTTTAATGCCAACCTGAAGAACAACCTGCAAATATGGCATTCAATCAACTAAATCCAGGGATGTCACCTCCACCCAAACGGCATCCCCTTACTAAAAACAGAAAACCACCAAGCTATAGAAGTCAAGCACTTGCCTATCTGCTCGATTCCAGGTCCTTAGGGCTTGTAGCAAAGGAGAACAATAATATAGAAAGCACCAGAGGGATACATACTGCTTGACATATTATCTGAACACAGATATAAGCATTCAGGGAGTCTTATTTTTCTCACTGAAAAAGGGACAGATCTCAAGAACGGAGCCCCTGTGCTTCCAATTAAAACAAACAAACAAACAAACAAACCAGACTTGATGCACTAACAAGGAAACAATATGAAAATCAGAGTATTGGCAGGGGGCTTGCTAGGGGGTCCAATAGACTATCCTCTACACAACACACTAGGGACCAGGTTAGTTTCCAAAATGCTGAGACTTAAACAGTAAGTGAAAGCAGAACTCCTTGCTGTATGGATTTAGCCCTCAGATCTCATAATCTTTCCCATCATTGAGAAGGTCACACATCTCAGCCTGGGCAAAAGAACAAAGCAGTAGAAACGAAGAAAAGTAGGAAGAGGAGGAAAAAAAGCAAAGAGAAGGAAGAAAGCTAAAAGAAACAGGAAAAGGTGGAACATGAAATGCAAGGATGCCAGACTTTCACGTGTTAGACCTATTTTCTCTAAGTGGATATTTGATCATCATTGGGCCAAACTAGAGAACTGCTTATCTTGCTGGTATCCTCGTAGGAGGAAGCTATTTACCCCAGCTCTGCCACCCTGCTTAAAAATATAACATTTTACACCTGCTTCCACAATACAGAGTCGTATCAGAAACCAGACTTGACAACAAAATGCTGACACTGGACTGGGGAACTGTGCATGCATGGAAGCAAGTCTCCACAAGACAGAGCACCACGCAATGAAGTCCCTGCACTAAAGCTACTTGGAAGAGCAAGTTGAAACGAGGTGTCCCAAAGGAATCCTGCATACTTTAAAAAACAAACCTTCACTCCAAAATGGATTCACCTAGTCAAGTCCCAGACTTTTACAGCTGCTTCTGTTCTGAAGAGTTTCTCTTATTAGGGCTCTGCACAATGCAGTGGCATTCCCACAGGCAGCAGCATCACCAGGAGATAAATACAACATACCATTATCACACATGGCTAAGCCTGCATAAAACCACATAGGCCAGCCTCTGGCAAGGAAGTCTGAACTGTCCTTCACTGAGCACATGTGGACAGGACCCTTCTCCAAAAGCTGCAACAATGACAGTCCAAGAACCGTCAAATAATCAGCACGAGAAACTGTGCATGAAATGGGGAGGTATGCCTCCTTCAGTACAGGACTAGCCCAGAGAATCAACAGCCATCAAAAGGCAAACACATTCCACCCTCTTATTTCTAATCTGGCTAGACAGCACCTATCCAAACCATCAAAGTCACGTGATTAGGACCTGTACGGTGAGTGTGCAAAGTGTACTGAAAGTTTCCCTACCAGGAGTTGTACAAACTCATGCTGGAGGGGTTTACTAGGGCTGTTTTGGGCTGGCAGCCGAGAACAGTTAAACCAAGACTGCTCAGAGAAGGGCACTTACAAAGGTAGAGATGACGTTTCTTGCTTCTACCTGGGAAGAAAGTAGAAGTAATGTATGTTCATCTCAGGTGATTTTTTACCTTCTTGTACATGCCAGTTTTAGTAACATCTCCACGACCTAATTGGGCGAGGTATACAAGATAAACCGAGACCTAGACACAACAGCCTATAGAGCACAAGAGCCTTCTGTTTAGGGTTTAAACGCAGCTGAAATTGTAGAGAAACACGTCCTTAAATTAAGCCACCTTGCTAGTCCAAAACGCAGTATAAGACTTCGGTCCGTTGCTGAAGGTCCAATTTCAAAGTCCGTCCTTTGGTGATCACGTTGATTTGTGGCCATGTACTTTCACTTCGCTACAAAGCATTTACAGCGTGGGCAGTTGTCAACTGAAGTCTCAAACAATATACAAGCGATTATTGTGTTTAGCACCTGCCTGCTGAGTTCAGTAAAGAAGCAAGTCCACAAATATAAGTTTCCTCCCACACAACCAGAGATTACTAGTTGTTTTGGGGTT
>NW_017728953.1:535618-556727 GCF_001723895.1 Crocodylus porosus
GGAAGGGGGGGCGGGGAATGTGTTTGTCATTACAGAGCATCACTCTAGCGATACACAAAGTTGCCGTCCTCTTCTGTAAATGAGAATATTTTGAGTTCAGTCCTTAAAATTAATCAGAAGACACACATGGTAAATGAACTGGTGATAAATTCAGCACTCAGTAGTTTTACCGAACTATTATTAGAGCTTTTCGCTCTTTGAAGTTGAAAAAACTGAATGACACTGCATACAACGTTAGCCTCACTACAGAAGCTGAATTGTTTTGCAGGAGTCTGTGCTCAGGGAATAAGGCAGACATAATTAGTTAGAAGCACTAGTTTAAATCTGGAAACCCTCCACATCAAGACTTATTCTCTGCAAGCACATGATTTCAACTCCTTTGAAGCTTTCAGGAGTCCTTACCTTTGTAAGACTCTCCAGGACACATTTATTATTTATTTTTTGAGCCTCACCAATGCTGGCCTGAATTTTAGGCTAAATTTAGTTTAAAGCAAGTTCCACAGACTTAGCAAACAAGGAGACAAATGGTTCAGATATGAGACCTTAAACCTCTGATGATTATCGTTAGGAGACTAAAGCTGTAAGTTCTAGCAGCTCTGCCTGCTTCCCAGCTCTTACCGGTTTCTATGGAATGGGCGACCTATACTCAAAGCAGCATTTGTCTTATATGATCCTGGTGAACTAAAGCCATTCACAAATCCACCATTGGGAAAGGGGGCCTGAAATGAAAATACAAAACACAACAGGGAATCAGCTGCTGAACTGAGATAACAAGGATACAAACTTGTAAGCATCAGGAGTACACAAAGGCTCAAACAACAATGGAAGTAGCGGCTTTTTTCCACAAACCGTTTAACATCTCAGCCCCGAGCTACCACATTCCCTGCACTGCTATAATCCACTACTTAAAAAAAATCCTTCTTGAATCTACAGTTTGCAAAGCCACCACATCCTCGTGGCCCCTTCTGCCCACAAAGGACAAAGAAAACCCTCCACCTCCAAGCTTTATGTGGCATAAATTTAATTTATAAAAATATCCTTCAGAATAATTGCAGCAGATGGCATGCCCTGGCTCCTTTCAAAACCCTCTTTCTGGCTGATACCATCAACTAAAGAGTTGGTACACAGCAGCACAAGGAACAAGCATGCCAGCTCATGTCTTCTACGCTCCATTTTGCTATCCAATTTCTTGCAGAGCAGGTTCATAGAAACTAGGGTCGGAAGGGACCTCAACAGATCACTGATCTGTTTTTTCAAGCCATTACCCTTAATGTAAATTACTTACCAGTGGTGTTTCAAAGTAAGGTGCAGGGCTTGGAGACCAGGTCTGAGGCACAATACTGTAGATAGAGTACTGCTGAGGACTATAAACAGGCTGCATAAACAGTGGTGAGGCAAACTGTGCTTGTGTTTGAACTGGCTGAGTATAGACATTGGAATCCACTACCCGGTAACCATTCTTAGCAAAAAAAGTGTTGATGGCTTTTATCCTTGCCTGAAAAAGAAATTAAGCTGTGTTACATGCCCCACATAGCAATGAAAGAGCAAGTGAGAAGATTTATAATGCTGCAGGTACAGGAGAGAGGAAAGCTCGTGTTAACTACTGGCTACAAGCAAGCTTTGTGCGATCAACCTGGTTACAGCATTGGTTCAGTCTTCTGACAACCCAAGCAATAAGCTGAAGCCACAGAATCACTGGGAACTAAAATGTTCTGCTGCCTCCTACAGCAATAGCTGTTACGTATACAGATTAACTATTAAAAGTGAAAAGCCAACGCTTTGAAAGATGCCAAATTTCAGCCCCTACAAGCTTAGTTTGCATAGTAAGTATGGAGAGTTAGACTCCACTCACAGCACAAATCCAGATTGTTCAAATCTCACTTAGAAGAGAACTGTGTAGTCCCTGTGCCAAGTTTCACAGCTAGAGGTACAAGTTTGAAAGTTGTTAAAGAAAAAAATGCAGATGACCCCTTTGTTTGGAAAAGAACTGGAAAAAGTCACCATCCACTAGATAGTAAGATTTTGTAACCATTCATACAGGACTCAAACTGGTGAGCAAGGGCAGACCTGCTGAAATCCAGGACTAGTAACTTAAGTTATTAATAAGTTTGCAACGCCTGCCAAAAAACAACCACAACACTGCCCTCAAATCTTCCCTTAGCCCATAAGTGTCTTACCATTATTGGCTTGCCCTGAAATGTTTTTACTTCTTCCCTTAAGTATTTAAATGCCTGTGTACATACAAAAGAGAAACATTAATTGAAACAACATTTGGGTAAAACTACATTTCTAAAAGAAACTAACAACAGTTGATCCTAAGGTTGCTTCTTTATTTTGGAACTAGTTACACAATTTTTTATTTTTTTTTTTTTTATGAAAGAGGGAAACACTCATTGTGGTACTTCAAAAAGGGCCTGACAATCTTTTTAAAATCCCAGCATGGAAGGGACTGTATCACATTGCTATCAAAAAGGAGTTTTTTCTTCTGTTCCAAGGACTGAACTGCCAGTAGTTCAATGGAGCAACGTCAGAGCATTTGCATGTCATACGTCACAAGTACCCTGCTCAATTCTGGACACTAGGAAACTGCACCAGACGGTTTGTGCTGTCGTGCAAATTAAGCCCTGGTTTGCGACATTAAGCTGTCCTCACTGAAAAGCACCTTATTTTTTCTTCACCCAGCAGAAAGCCACCATCCACCAACCTAGTCACAGGGACACTCAAAATTTTAATCCAAAAAATTAAAAAAAAATGGAAGTTCAAGAAGAGGAAGTTATTCTTGACACCATTTCTCAAGGGGGAGGGGGGGAGGAAAAATGGAAAAACACCTTTCAGCTTTGCTTTCAGTTGTGTTTTCAGATCCTTTTGTTTAAACCTTGCACCTTTGTGCTTGTTACTGACACTGGAGAATGTATTTGAAAAAGTTTTTCAACCAGAGAGGATTCATGAAGCTATTTCTATTTTATGAAAACAAAAAAAGGATCTACTTTGTCTTGAGAGTGCCCCTTAAGAACTACAAAAACAAGTACAATACCAAGGAGCTTGTTCTGGTTCGAACAAAAGTAACAGTTCAGATTTGGGATGTTACATCTTGCATCCAACAGTTAACTTTTGGATTAGCTGGGTACTTTTATTTCACTGACAAGGGCAGGAAAGGATGCTGAACTTCAACTAAGTAAATTCTTGGCTCCAAAAGGAAAATAGGATAGGTTAATCTCAATCTTCCCTTACAGCAAGTACTACAACAGGGGTCAGCAACCTCTGGACCCAGTCCATGGACATGGGCCTTCGGCAGTGTTCAGTCTGGCGCTGCATTGTGCAGGGCAGCTTTGATGAACAGTGGTAGGATCCTAGCACACTCCCTCAAACGGGGGGGGTCCTGGTCTGCTGATGCAACGACAGTGCCTACCCCCTGTTCTACTGCATTTTACAACGCTTCCCAGTGGGGAAGGGACAGACTAGTTGAGACTACATTGAAGCTCGAGGTCATCTTACCTGCTGTGCATCAGTATCAGACTGGAATGTAATATACCAGTTGTTATTGTGAGCGAATTCGCAGCTTATCACTTTGGGGCAATTTTCATTTTTAAACAGAGCCTTAACTTCCTAAAGCAAAAAAAAAAACAAAACAAAAAACCCTTGTTACAGCAACCCGCAGTCCAAAGATGCAAGAAGCTTAGTCAGCCAAGGCAAGTGTTTCTGTTTCTTAGAGTTCCTAGATTACTGAAGACTCACCCAAAAATATTTCTGATAGTCTGCAATGGACCTTCACGTTATCTTGCCCTTTACAAGGCTGACAGCTGGCTAACTGAGGTTACCAATATTTTAAAACTTCTCTCTGGCTCTGTCGACTCTTA
Organism: Crocodylus porosus; assembly: GCF_001723895.1. Lineage (NCBI taxonomy): Eukaryota > Metazoa > Chordata > Crocodylia > Crocodylidae > Crocodylus > Crocodylus porosus. The sequence continues at coordinate 539,476 of NW_017728953.1, forward strand.
CACATAATAATGTAGTACCCAAGCAGTCTCCTCACTTACACTTTCACTTCTACTGATATACTGATAAGACAGTCCTCCTCAGGCGATAGACTTCTGAACTGCCTTTAATCACCTAAAAGGATCTTTGCTCAAGACAGTAATTTCCATCCCAGGGCATGAATATGCACCCTCAACACTTCTACCAACCTAGATACAAAGGAAACTAGAAACAAACACTGTCTCCTGTAAGTCGGTCTACAGAGCTGTCTTGGGTTGAATTTAATGATCTTTAAAAATGTAACAAGGCTGAGATGTCCTGATTTTTTTCCAAAAGATTTTTTCTTTTTCTTGAGATTTCTCTCCATGGGAATAATATCTGTACTGTTCTTTAAAAGCCAATGCCATTAGCTTACCACCCATTTGTTTTTCAGATATAAACCAAAGGGCATTTCTGGTAAGGTTGGGAAGAGATTCCAACAACATTAAGCTGTCAAGGGAATGAACTGCCTTCATACCAGACAGTTTGCCTCAACACCAAGGTCCTTCCAAATTAAGATTCTTAACGCTTGAAGTAAACTGTACAGCAAACTGTATGCAAGAAGCAGCCTGTGTCATCATGGGTTGCAAATTTTTAAAAGGGGACAAAACAGACCTCTGAGATTTACAAGGAGGAATCTGTTCATATGGAATTGCATTAGTTGTGCTAGTTTACACAGTTGCTGCATGAATGCCTGCACTCATGCTGAATTACATTTCACATGCAAGTTTATACCAATTAATAAGGGTGCGCAAAACAGGTTGTATTTGATTTAGATTCAGCCCGAATCAGGGGACAGCGATTCAATTTGATTTGGATGGATCACTGTCCCGATTCAATTCGGCAAAATCTGAAGATTTGAAGCTGATTCAGAGAATCAGTGATTTGCCCATAGGTACAGCTTTAAATGTTTTTTCTATGTACATCAAGGTACCAGGCACAGCTCATGAATGCCAAGATGGTGGGGCAGATGGAGTGTCCCATAGGAGTGTGGGGGTCCCCCCCACATGTTTGGCAGCAGACCCCCCCCCACCCCTCTGGCTCGGTGATTAACCACAGGGGGACCCCGGGTGCCCCCCCAGACCCAGGAGGCACCAGTCACCAAGCTGGGGGGCGGCAGACTCCCTTGCACTCCTGTGGGACACTCCATCTGCCCCACCATCACAGCATTCACGAGCCGCCTGGTCCCTCGAGGTATATATAAAAAAAGCATTTAAAGCTGCAATCTATGTCCGAATCACTGAATCTCTCCGAATCGACTTGGAGGGTTCAGATTTGATATGGAGAGATTAAAGGTTCTCCTGATTCGATCTGGATTCCGAGATTCAGCCACTGAATCAGGCCAAATCTCCGCCAAATTGAATCAGTGACTGAAGCTTCACACAGCCCTACCAATTAGCATGCTCTGCAAAAGTTACTTTTTCTGTTGCTGTCTGAAGTAATGTTTGAGCCATTCAATAAAGTTTACCTCAACAGGGGTCGTTTCAGGGATCTCACGAAGAATAATGATGCATCGTTTGTGGTTTGGTCTTACTTTCTCTCCTCTCTCATCCACTTGTACCATAGGAGAAGCTAAAATTTAAGTTAGAAAGTTGCTTTAATTTGAAAGCATGGGATATTAACTTCAAGATGCCCAGCCCCACACACATTTATAGTAAGACAACAGAAAGATAAACGTTTTGATACATTTGTAGGTTCACAGCATTTAATTTTACACCATATAGTCCACCTGTAGCGTACAGGCTCTTGAATTTCTGACTCCACCAAGAAGCCACAAAAGACAAGAGGGACAATTTTTCAAATTCAGAATAAATTTCAAGCATTTAAAAACAACAAACTGACACATTAGTGGGTGCAACTAAAGTATCATCTGAAGGCTGGAAGAAATTATGATTTTGTTTCTTATTTGTACCATTATATGTATTGCTATAGACTTTAATTATTTGCACAAATTAGTTCCTAAAGAGCTCAACCTTGATAAACACAAGATATGTGAAAAACCAATATACAATCTTCATATCATAGGTGGCAATTTGGAAATTAATCTTTTGCCAAAAGCAATTTTCCCAAAACAGAACTGCACTTTTAAAAAAAGGTCTATAATATTTTTTTAAAAATGGGTGCCCAGCAAAGTTAGCATTAAGCAATATTATGAAAAAGCATATAAGAACAGCCTGCATTACTTGCAGTCTGAATGCACTGAATGCTGAGGTCAGCATGTTTTTCAGACTCACAAGGACTGCAAAAAAATCAGACCATAAAGACTGCACCAGCTTCTTGTGAATATACGGTTATAGTTTTTATCCTAACACTGGAAATCATGCAGCCAGTCTTCTATCGTAAGTGGAAATAATGATATGAGACTAGTTATCTGATACACCTACAAGCTGCGGCTGTGTAATCACTGTCCTTAAGCCCACTTTAAAAAAAATTTTTAAATAACGGTCAAAACCCAAGCCTGCTCACAGGCAGTGATATCAGTAGATAATCTTTGCATAACTAAATGATGAGTTCCTGCATTATCTGAAGTCATGAATTCACTTGAAACATGCACTGCATGATGTTGTGCATGCACTCAATATTTAAAATGTGCTGAGTACTCTCTGCTCATTGTCCACGAGACTGGAGGACACTCAATACCTATTTTAATTTTTCGGTGGCTATAAAACAAGCTCTAGGAGTTAGTGCTTTCAAGTTTCACATTTAAAATTTGAGAGACAGATCTTACATTTTTTTGGACGGTAATAAGAACCATTTGCATCAAGAAGGAACAAAAAATGCAAGTTTCTAGGCAGTCCTACTGAGAAATTCAAACGAGATCTAGTAAGACAGTTATGGCTTCAGCATTAATATAAAAACCTCTTGTACTAACTGCCATGGGATAGGAAGTGTGCAGAGTCAGCATGAGAGTGCACATAGGGAAAACTGCCCTTCTGAAGAAGCTTTCTACATCAGTAGTTTTCAACCTTCTTTCATTTACAGACACTTAAAAAATTTGAATAGAGGTGCAGACCCCTTCCGAGAGTTGTTTGAAACCAGTTTGAGGAAGTTTACTGAAAAAATCACCAAAATAAACACCAAAATAGTTACTTATACACGGATATGCTTTTGGTTAGCATGATTTTCTTTCAGAATCACCTAGAGCTCATTTCCCCCACCAAAAAAAAAAAAAAGATCAATAACTATGTAACAACCAGCTTGCCAGAACACAATAGGTTTTCATTTAAAATTTAAGAAGAACTCCTCCATCAAACTGGCTGCTTGCATCACTCATCTAGAAATAATTTTATAAAGAGACTTCAACATACATCTCAATACTTCAAGAATAAGGTCCATATCAGTGGTCAGCTTCTTAATTCCTTCCATGTTGGCGATTGTCCATATTGGAATAAACTGATCGCTGTCCATTTGAGACATCAAGTAGAGATCCTTCGACAGATTCTCACTAGAAGTAAACAGGCATTTACACAAGTGATAGAGGTTGGGGACAAAAGCTTTAGCATGAAAAGACAATTCACTGTGAACATTTACAGTCTTTCTGGTCAAGATGCATGTGCTCTGCAAGTTTTCTTCTCTGGGAGTTACTGGGTCAAAGCTAGGCAAGACCAACAGCAATACAAATATAATGAAGTACAACAAAAGGGTGCCCACAACCAGGTCTCTGGCACATTACACTGCCTTTAAATACTCTCAGGAGTCCTTAGGGAGGAGTGTCTGTGATTACTTGACCTCAACCCCTTAAGAGCTGTGAAACAAAAAATTCTGTAGTCTTCACTACAGAATAAGGCTGCAGGGCAGAAGCTGCATGAGTGCGACAGCCAGGCAATTGTCTTTGCAATGCTTCAACAAGTTTCAGAGAGCAGCCGCAGAATGTCTCCAGCAAAACTACATAGCAACCTTTATAGTCTGTTTGAACCAGTATTATCTGGGGCCCTTAGACAACTCTCTCAGAACCGGCACTTTTCCTGGGAGCTGAAGTAACTAGGCAGTGTCCACATGTGTACATAAAAACTTTCCACACTGCAGTCCTGCCGATTCCCAGCAAGGGGCCTGAGCACTTTCTCCTGCTCCCCACCCCCACCCCAAGCCAAAGGGGCTCTTCAAAGCTAAGCGTACAGTTAAAGCTGCTACTGGTTTGTCCCTCCACATCCAAGTTCTCAGCATCGCAGAGAGTAACCACTGGGCACGAGCTTGGAGCAAAAATGCTGGTGTAACTCTGGGTTTGGAGAGTGCCTGACCCCCACGATAGGGTCTGCTGCTATCAAAGTGTAGACAAGTACAGGGAGTGCTGCAATTGTACTGCTTTTCCACTGACAAATTCTGGGCCAAATATTAAACTAGTGGGAGTTATCACTGCTGGCTGTTGATGGACAGGCTGGGTGTAACCCATTTCCCCATAGGATTGAATGTAAATAAAGATGACGGGTTCTGCACCACCTGCCAGCCCAGACCCCCGTGCTCCTGCTAGCCCTGGCCAGGCCGCTCCCGGCAAGGCACCATACGAGCTCCGCCAGGGAAGGCATCAGTTCCTCCCAGCCTTGTTGTTCCCTCGCTGCAACAGCCCCTTCCAGCCTGCACCCGCCAGCCACCACTGCACCTGTGCACAGCCCCAACTACACTGCACATGGGGCCCAAGTCAGGGACCTGCCCACCCAGGGATTTATGGTGAGAAGGCAGCAGGGCTCTGGTGCGAGGTAAGCAGTGGAGCCACCCACCCGCACCCAGCTCTGCCCAGCTGGGGCACCCTCCAGGAAAACCAGCGCTGGGATGAGCCGCCACCACCAGATGGCTGCAGGCTCAGGACGGCATCTGCGCCCCACAGGTATGTGACCGGAGCGGAACAGGTCATAGACTGCAGCCCAGGGGCAGGGGAGCTCTGCAGGCTTGGATTGCACTGGCCCAGACCCTGCACTCCTGCCGGCCCTGGCCTTGGGTCCCACGATTCCTGCTGCCCTGTGCACCACGCTCATGCCCCCCACCTGGCCCTTCTCACTGCCACCACTGCTCCCCCCCGCCTGCTGGCTGCTCCAGCACCATGTGCCAGAGAAGACCCTGCGCTCCTGCCACCACACCCTGGGCCCCACTGGCCTGGGATCCAAGCTCACATTGCCCAGCCCTGCACCCGCCCCTTCTTGTTGCTACCGCTCCTCCCCGCCCACTCCAGCACCACGTGCCAGAGCAGACCCTGGGCTCCTGCCACCCCTCCCTGGGCTCCTGCCAGCTGCCACTCACCACTTCCCTCGACACCACTGCCACCGCTTCTCCCCACCCCTGCGCTGAGCATTATAACAAAACGTGCTCAGAGCTGAGTGAAACCAGGTAGGTATTTTAAACAAGCGCTATAACAAAACTGTGGTAAGCAAAAGAGTGTTAAGCAGGGGTTGCCTGTACCTACAAACCTCTTGGTCTGCACCGACACCACTGCAAAATAGCACCATGCTGGAATTTAATGTTACTTGCATGCTGCCTGCTGTTCCTTGTATCCCAGCAGCAAGCTCAGGCCTTGATCTCTGGTCTCTTGACCTATAACCTCCTTTTCACTGTAAAATTTTAACCCAGATCCAGAGCACAAGACATTTGCAACCAAAACACAGTAACATTTATCTGCAGCTTTTATAAGCAATTTAGTACCATGAAAAAAACAGTCGTGCTATACCGTGAGAAGCAGAATTCAAGTTGTTTCTTCAAACATTCTTTAAGGTCTTCTGTAGACACAGCAGAGCCTCCTTCACCTAAAGGTAAATATTAAATTAGCTGATTGTCACTGGATCTCAGCAACATATTATTGGAAATAAAATGCAAAAAAGAATGTTTCCTTGTGCACAAAAAATGGAAAACTCAAATCATTCTGTAGAAAATGAAAGGAAACATGAGACAGGTTTTATAAGTTAGTGCTAATTTATCAAATCTTGTAAACTGCAGTTTACAAGCCTCGTTCAAATGTTAAATCGCCCCAAGATTTGGCCCATGAGCACAAATGCCTTACCTATGGTCATTTTTATAAGTACACTGGCTAAAAACAAAACCTGCTGGATCTCAGAAATATGACTGACTATTAAAGTATAATTCCCAAGACCTTCTTAGTAACTGCAAATGCACTTTTAAAGAACTTCTTAAATGAAAACACAGGACAAGAGTGGAACAATATTTATAGATTTTTTTTCACTTTCACCCAGTTACAGACTAATGCTGCATTTTTTAAATGCACAAGGAGTTAAGCAACCCCCACACATGCAGTCTACCAGGTACCTAAGGCAGCAACATGGCTTGAGCTTTGCTGTTTTGCTATTCTGAGTGCTAGCATTCAGAAGATCAAAGTCAGTAAGAAAGCCTCCATTTTGAGAAGAGTATGAGCTTGTCTGTTACACTGCAGCAAGTAATTAAACACTGTTCTTAAAGCAGCATTCTTGCCAGCATCTATATTACAAATCCAAGCAAACGAGTTAGCAAGCCAAGCCATATTTATTTCCATTTCCCAATAAAAACACTCTTGCATATGTACAAAGTATATCACAACAAAAGGACTGCACAGACTAACATGTCATGTTCATACACTTGCACAGAAATTCTTATTCTTGCCAGATATTCATTCTCGCAGATCTCAGAGCATGCAAAAATAATGATTTTTATATGGAAGCATATTTTAGGCAGTGGTGATAAGTAGGGACCTACCAAACTCACGGCAGATGCAGCATGCAGGAGCTCATTTAATCTGGCATATTCCCCTGTGCATGCTTTGCCCCTTGCCCCCCTGCTGTTGATTAGCAGAGGGCACTGCCACTCTATCCTGATAAGCAGGGAAGCTAAAACTGCAGTCTTAAACATGGTGCCATTTTTGCTGCCCCACCAGTCAGGAGCAAACAGCAGAGCCATCAAGAGCCCCTCAGCCAATCAGTGGCAGGAGACAAAAACAACGCCGTATTTAAAACTGCAGTTTTCGCCTCCCCACCGATTAGGACAGAACCGTGGGGCCTTTCCACCAATCAGGTGGAGAAGGGGGCATGCACACAGGGGAACCTGTAAGATTAAAAGAGCCATAGCACACCCCACACTGCTTATTAATTTAGGAAGGGGCTGAAAAAAGCAAGCATGCCTGCAAATCAAAATGCAAGCAAGATTTTCTATGGAAAAAAGAATGTGAAAGCCTGAAAAGTGCAACACACTAAATTTTGTAGGCAACCTTCCTCAGGCCCCTAAACACCACTCTGATAAGCAGATGAACATTTGGTCCCCCTGGAAGTCAGATCAGTTCCAGCCTGACCTTCCAGTTAAGGGCTTTTGGATTCTTCATCCCATTTACTCCTCAGTCCTTCACAATTCTAGTTAGTCATCTTCTGAACCTCCAAGGGGCTCAAGAACACCAATGTTCTGCACTTAGGTGGCTTGGTTCACGTGTCATTTACCTCATATAGGATGCATTTGTTTATCATTAGGCTGCCCTTACCCAGTACAGGTTTCCCTCGCTTTATGCTATACAGGCAGTCCTCAACTTACAACATTTATAAATTGACACCCTGTTTCAACTTTATGACATCAGTTTTGACTTACAACACTTGAGCCAATGCAATGCCATGTCAGCAAACAAGTTCGCTGTGTCGCTCATCTCCCTGAAGAACATCTGTCCAAACTACTTTGGACACTAAGAAAGCAGACAAGACCCCAGAAAAACCTACAGCCAAGACCCCTGAGAAGACTCCAACCAAGAACCCTTCAAAAAGTCCAAAGCCACCTCAAAGAAGTACTTCCAAATCAATATAAATACATTAATGTAGCTATATCACTCATCTATAATTGATCAAGCACAAAATTCTGGGGTGTTTTTGGTGAAAATAGGGTATCGGGCCTTGGTTCAGGAACCATTCCCCCATTTCTAACCTTGTTTCTTATGAGAAAATTGGTCCCGAGTTACAACATTTCAACTTAAAATGGGTTTTCAGAACCAATTGTGACGTAAGTCTGAGGACTGCCTGTACGTACATTCCTGGAAAACAGCGCATAACTCGAATTCACGTAAGGGGAACCCACTTTACAATGTAACAAATAGGGATATGTTCCAAGACCTCGACTGTACTGACCCCCAGGGCCATTTCTATCACTTTTATAACACAACTTTGGTACTCACCAACAGCAGAGAGGAGTATGAGATAAGCTAGCGAGATGCTTAGAAGCCATAATGCGGTTGCCAACTACAGAATCACATCGCAGACAACAAGCGAGGAGCACAGAGCCACGCAAGAGACTATTTTGATGCGCGTCACTCCCACAAGGCACCACACAAATCAGCTGGCTGCGGGCTTCCGCTGTACTGATCACGTAAGAGTGAATTTAGCTCGCATATAATGAATTTTTGGAATAAAGAGGATTATCGCGTAAGAGCGAATTTGCACGTACAGAACTTGCATAAAGCAAGGAAAACCTGTACTCCTTTTGGATGGTTTACCAAGCGCTCCACCCACAGCAGAAGCATGACAGTTTTCTGGTGCATAAGTACGTTAAGAGCACAGGCAAATGTGTTAAGCTGTGGACTTCAATAGGCCTATGAGAAAGACAGATCGTTAATACTCTCAGTGAAAGGCACCTCAAGATTACTGGTATTGACCAGGCTGGCATGTACACTCACCAGAAGCATCATAAATTTGGTAGCCAAAATCTTCAGTTGCTAGGACCAGTCCATTAGCCGCTGCTTCCTCAACACCTGCGCCATTTCTTGGAGCTTCACAAGATGGGGAATACATCACTTCATACTGCTTGCAGCTATCCTCTGAAATCTCTACGTTACCTGGCACAAAAACAGCAACACAGAAAGGGGAAAAAGGATGCTGTCAGTTTCAAACTATTTTCCACAATGTGCATCTAAAGTGCATTTCTTAGCCTGTTATGAGGAACATTCAAGAATATTGCAACTCAAAGACTTCTGATCTGTTTCTTTATTTCATATTTGAAAGCATGGTCCACGCAGATGGTTTGTATTTCCCCATCTAGGAAGCTTTCCTCATTTGTACTGGTCTCACAATGATAGGCAACAAATTTCCCCCCCACCTTTTTTTAAAGTAAGCATAACAAAAGGACTGGACCCCCCCCCACACACACACACACACACACACGCACATTTCTGCCTAGGACGCAGAGAAGACCAGGAAACACCATGGAAGTTATGCATTTAGCATACACTTAACATAGAAACTAACCCCCAGGCCTATGCAGATGTCAGAGGTTAAACTGCTTTTGGTTGTCCCACCAAGATAAGTAAGGTAGGAGAAATGCAGTGGAAGAAAACTCAGTCTCTCCCCTCTCTGAGGTCCCCTATGCAGGAGAGGGGATCTGAAACACAGCTACCACCCACCTGAAAAATCAGCCCAGAACCAGCAACCATTGATCTCAGAGACGAACAGAACAAAAAGGTCACTATCTAACATGTTATAGCAGTTAGTTTCTCAAATGGCTTCAGTTTAGACACTTAAAAAACACAGATGAATTACTTGCAACATCCATAAGTAATATTTGTCAAGGCAAAATTGACATTTCTAACCAAAGGAGGCACTCATGCTGAAGCAGCAACTGATTTTTAGAATAAAAATGTCACTCACTGCATTTCTCCTCACTTTGGTTGGCAAATGCTTTTAAGTTAAACTTTATATTGACTCAAAGACTTACCAAGAAGTATCATGCTACCAGAACCATCTCCTCCTGGAGGACTAGATTTTCCCTCCTCATGCTACACATCAGGAGATATCTACCACCCAAGCAAGGTTTAAGCATGAAAAAAAGCATTTTTTTTTTTTTGCCATGTAACATCCAAGAGAGATTAAAATGTGGAATAGTTCAATCCACTTGGACTAAGCAGCCCTCAGATCTCATAATCTTTCTGTTCATAGGGTCAAGTGTACACTAAAGTGCAGCAATGGTAAGAAAAAGACAACAGAAAAGGAAACAAAGGTGAGGTAAAGGAGAAAAAGGTAGAAAGAGTCTAGAAGCCATTTCCACACATTTAGTGACTTGTTTCCCTCTTAGCGCGATACTTGATCATCACTGGGCCATAAGCATTGCACAAGACTACCCCACACTGCTCCCCTTACCGAATTACTCTTCCCTCAGTATTGTTTTAGGCATCACCTCAGATTTTTAAGCCAAAATTCACTTCAGCTGATCTTCTGTACCATGATGCTTGGCAGATTCAATGCAAGCTAACTACATTTAAAGTCTAGAGCTGTACTATCAAGGTTAGGAACACTGGTTCCTTCTAACTGCTGGATTTAGGCTTAAACACAATACATATAATCCCAATTTAGCAAGGGATTGAAGTCACTGGTCACGCTTAGGTAGGTAGCTCTGACATCTCACCCTCAGCATGAGTCCCTGATGTGGCTGCCGTTTCCGGCCACGAATGCTCAGTGCCATTGGTCACTTGTGTAGCTTCAGTGCTTCCCTGTGGAGCTTCTTGCCATACTTTTGCATTGGGATTTAAACCAGCACCTTTTGATGTTACCTGCTGGAGAGACCAAAGTAGACAGATTTATATAAAGACATCCAGAGTTCTGACCCATGTGAACCTGTCTAACCTTCAGGTTAGCACTTCATTTCCCAGGTGAATCGAGGGGGACACTACAAGAGGCATAGCTTTCCAGCAGGCAGAGGTTAAGGAAAAATGTGAAAGGAAAAACTCTCAATATACTTTAAAGCATCTTGTTCCCACTACCATTAGAGATGTCATGCCCCTTCCACTTTTTTACTACCACCAAACAAACAACATTTAGATAGCCGCTGGGACAATAACATCAGCATGTCTTTTGAGAGCAGGAGAATCAGCCAGATGAGTTAGCAGATCCATATACATCATAGGCTTTGTAATGATTTGACTCATTCATAATCTTTCAACTGTCCTTTCACCAGATCTCTCCAGTCTAAGCATAACCCAGGCTCTTCCCAAAAGAAAGCACAAGGAACCCTGCATCATGTTCTGCTCTGGTGACAGATGGGGAGCCTGCCAGATACAAACCATGAAATGCATGGCTCAATTCAAAACCTATGCTCAGCTACAGAAGTCCCCATTAACTGTTGACTGTGAAAAAATTCCTTATCAACTTGCTCATTCTGAATGCCAACACTTTGTCCAGCAAGCATTTTATACTTCAGATATACCAGTCTGAACTAGTGGACTTGTCACTCAAGAGGCAGCAACCAAGGGGAGAAATTTATTTTGGCTCCTGAAAGAGTTTTTTATGCCCTACTCACTGCCTGCCAGGATTCTCAGGGGGCTAAACTTTAATACTGCACAACAAAACACACCCTAATTAGAATAACTGTTTAAGCGCCAAGCATATGGAGAGAAACCACTCAGTCTCCCAAATGAAACATTCCATTTTGTTGACTGGGAGGCATTTATAGGTAAACGGGTCTTCCTGCAGCAAGAACTGTCATGATCCAGAGTTATGGAATCCAAGAAGACACAGGAAGTTGAGAATAAAACAAAAAACTGAATTGGATGAGAACATCTTATCCACAGGATTGTAAGCTAACAGCTTTCAGGATTGCTATAAAAAGGCAGGGGAAGCAACAACACGACACACACACGCAAGCAAACTGAGCCCTTGCAGTGTGCTGGTAAATCATCTCTTTCCCAAGGAAGCAAGTTTCAGTGCAGCCATGCATACAGCCTGCAGGCATACAGATCAGGATTAGCAGAACTCCCTGCAGCAGTTCCCAGCTGAAGAATGTCAATAGTATTCACTCTCCCATGCTATTAGCACCTCTTTCCACACTCCAAGGCCACAAAACCACAAGGTTTTTCCACTTAATACCCAGGATCTTCCGTTTATATTTTAGAAGTGTTCTAGTGAACACTTTAGGATGCCTTCAGACACAGAACCTCTTTAATTCATACCACTTTTGAGGGTGAAGGACACTCCTCTTCTAATACTGGCTGAAGACTTCTGCAATAGAAGCCCAATCAAAAGAATAAGGAAGTTTGATATTTCAGAGCTTGGCCTTCTAGTGTCTCTGGGACTAAGGAGTGGCTTTTAGTTCATACCATGCCATGCACAGAAGACAAAAGGATAAGGAAGTGGACTGGATAGCCAAAGGGATTATTCTATTTTTCTCTGCCAAGATCGCACCTGACCCAAAACTGTGAACTTCTGGAGGGAAGCCTTCATTTAGTAGGGCCCTTTGACTGCTTCCTACAAGTGCAAAAAGCCTCCAAGTGAAAGTGGCAGACTCAACAGGTTTGTGTGGGAGGGGAAAGAAATGACTGTAGTAGTCAGCTCTGGGAAGCAGAGTGCATATTTCAGGGTTAGAAGGAGATAAACCCAGAAGTAATGGATTTAATTTTAATTTGCATGAAGTTTTTTCCCCTTCGGTAAAGGCAGTGAGGAGAACATGGACTGGGGGGGATGGGAATGAGAACAAGCAGCAGTAACACAGTCAAATTAACACATGTAATATGACTGCATACCTCCCTCCCCATTTGCACAGCCCTCAGGGTATAGCAATTCCCCTGAGGGTGCTGGACAGCAATGTAACTTCGTAACGGCACAAAAAGTGCCAAACAGGCATTCATAAGTCCTGGTCCAAGTTGAGACAGAATCCTCTGCTGCAGTACGAACCGAGTCAAAAAATTCAGGACGTGCTTGGCTTCCTCCTTATCTTTTTACTTTGGGCTGTCCTTATCCATGGGGGAGGGACTGAGACTTTCCCACTATGAGTTTCTCATCTTTCTATAACCTACCTTATGAAAGCTGCTGAGCTTCATTTAGACAGGGAGAGAGAGGTACCCGAGGCAGGCATGCCAACGTTGGTGCAGATCACCACTTGGCAAGTTTTTGGAGCTTTTAGCTCACATGATGCCCTTGTGCCTTGCCATTATGCTTATCGCCACATCAGGAAACTACAAGCACCCAGAAAAATGTATTGCCAGCATGGAAAACCATTTCTTGTACAAACCCATCTAAGTATATCAAGAAAAGGAGAGCTGCTTTCAATGCACTTCAGTGTGTCCAATGAAGTGTTCAGTGTGGCAAGGAACCTCATCTCCACAGAACAAGAACTACAAGCTCCCAGTCTCAACCATGCCTAGCTGCACTGTCAATTAATGGTCCTAGATCAACAAGCTCTTCTCACTGAATCATAGAGAAGTCGGGCTAGAAGGGACCTCCAGAGGTCATCTAGTCCAACCCCCTGCCTGGGGCAGGATCATCCCAACCCGCTTCAGCGTCATGAGAAGCAAACACAATCATTTGCCACAATACAAAACATACCTGGGATTATCCTGTAACCCTCATTTAAGTAACTACATTTTGTCACAAAAGTTTTTCAATTACATAGTCACAATCACTTCTTAAATGAAGACTTTACTGAATTTAAATCTCCAATTAAGCAAAGACAGTATTTTAAGTGCCTGCTCTTCTGATGAAAGAATCAAGTTGTTTCATTTTATATGAGGCTTCCTGCCTCTGCTGCTGTAGGGATTTCACTTTCAAAAGAGAAGCAGTGCCCCTCTTAAAAGAGATTCTATGAACAGAGCTGCCTGCGTTCAGAAGGGCCGGGGGGAGGGGGGCATTTAGATCCTCAGAGTGATCTCTGGCTCAACTGGCTGCCATTTAACTTAGTTTTAATATGCCCATTGATTTGGGAAGGAAACAAAGTCACAATATGTGCCACATTCCAGTATGTACCACAAGCAGCTGGTATTCGGCAGGTACCAACACAGCTAATCAAATCCTTTTCAGCAAAGTCGGGAACGTGGACTCTGCTTATAATCTGACGAATGCTATTGGACCCATCTGATTGGAAAAAATACTTTAAGTATACTGGAAGGAGAAGGCTTTTCATGATGAAGTCACAATTTCAGAGACCATAAGGGTCAGCAAAGCTAATAAATATTTGCATAATGACAAAGAGCCACTCTGTTTCAAATGTATGCTCAAAAGAGGGTTGAGTCTACCATAAAAACATTCAGAACCAAACAACTTCCAGCAGGCATATGCTGGCTATGGCCAGCATGTTATACTAGAGACTGGGTACCCATCCAAAAATCCCTGCTGATATGGAGTCAGACCACTAAAGGTTAGGGCCACTTTGAACATTAGCAGTGATACCTGTGTCTGGCCTCAACTGACTGAAGAGATCCTGACACTCCCTGGATAGAGCTGCAGCTACTGGGGGGGGGAGTGACATATCTCTAGACTGAAAGTACTGCCTGCCGCTCTCTTGGATTTTCTAAGTTAGACTTCACAATAAAGAGAGACTCAAACTGAGTTGCTTTGAGGTCTCCCCCCTCAAAAAACCTTCCTTTTTCAGTTGCTGAATTTCTTCTGTTTGCTGTGTGAAGAAAAGTTAAACACTTGCTCATCCTATTTTATCCTACAGCAAAGTCAAAATGCTGATTCTGTGACAGCTATAACTCCTAGCAACAGACTTGTGAGAACAAAGCTGTAGCTCCTTTATAGAAAGGAATACATCACACTTCTATACACCTCTCATGAGAAATTACAAAGATGGGTAAACTAAGGCATGGAAAAACAAAACACCTTGCCCAAGGTCAGTAAGCTTACAGCAAGGCTGGAACGGAACCCCAGGCCTCCGGACCCAATTACATGACATTTCTGTTATGGGCGGAGGGAGGGACAAAGCAAGCAAATTTGACTACTCTCTTGGTAACTACTGATTCCTTCCAAGTTAATTAAGACAGTAAAAACAAACAAACCCAAGTGATATGAAGTGTCAAATTGAACCCTAGCGGATACACTGAAAAGGGCTCATTTCTGCCCTTTGTTGCCAACAAGCAGCAGTAGCTTGGTACCATGAGCATACCAGATAACTCTCCCTCAAAGCAAGCTTCCAATTGTGGGGAAACTGGTTTGAAGAACACATCAGTTTCTGCATTACCCTCTTGCCTGCAATTAGTCCTTGTCATTTGGTAAAACACTTGAGAAACCCCATATGAAAAGTACTAAACAAAAACCAGCTTTGATTTTTATTAATTGATCTCTTCTGAAAAACTCTGGCATAACAGAGACGTGTGCAAGCACATGAGTATTTAGACTGCCATTTCCTGGTGCAGCAGACAGTTTGGAGTATCCCTCTCCCTAGGTGCACGCAACTCCAGGCCTCAAATACAGTTTTGTTTTGTATAGCACCTTTCATGCAGATTGTTCCAAGTGATTTAGATGCATAATGTGCAATGCGATGTTAATATTTCTTATTTCTTGTAAAGCTACTGGATCAGTCTGGTGTGTTATCCTACTACCAAACTGAATTAACTGCCTTGAACTCGGTATTACAACAGAACATGGTCAGTCACAGACCAATGATCACACGGGTTAACTCACAGATAACAGTATCAGCAGAAACAGCTCTAGCAAAGCAAAAAATAAATAAGCCAGGTTTCTATATAAAATTACCTGCTGCTGCCTATGATAACTGATGCATCTGATTCAGTTAGTCTATAAGGTGCACATCTACCCTGGCTTCTTCTAGTTACTCCCTGAATACAGATTCTTTTGACTTGCTTCAACTAGCTCAAGAGCCTAGGCCCCATTTATTGGGCAAAGTCTTAATTTCTGTCAGTCGATTTCAATTCTACAATATGCTTCCAAACACTTGCTGCTGAAGTCTTTAGCACTTGCCCTGCAAGTTTAGCTTTTCCACCCTGGCGTCAGTCTTATGTATAGCTCGCTGTTCACAACTCTGAACACAGTTAGTTGCCAGATCAGTCTTGAAGAGGAATGCTACCTAGTGAAAAAAGACACACGGTGAAAAATAAAGCATTAGGGCTCTATTATAGGAGCACTGTTTTCCATCGGTCCAGTTTTTTTAAATTTTTAGTTCCACCCTTCAAGTGGGTTCTCAAAGTTAGCTTCCTCAAGGTTTTCTACCACAGCAGATATTTAGCTATTTATCTGAAGGAAATAAGGCTATTAAAACTTTTTTTTTAAATACTTTAGGAACTTAATTAGCCCCTGGGTGGTTATCCCTTAACCAAGTATGTGCAACCCCCTACTTAACCTGCTTATAGCAAGTTAAATCCAAACAATTTGAAACATTCTGAATAACAAATGCTGAATAGTGCATGATGTCACACACATACTGGAAATAAGTTTCACCAAAGTGGGGCAAAACTTACTTGTTAAATGTTGATCTTTGAGTACAAATGAATAGGAGATAGATTTGGGTCCAAAAATCATGTTGCAATATGGGGAGGAGGGGGTGGAAAGAAAACTTTCCTCTGATCAACTGTGTGTACAAAGGCAGGGTAAAGTTGAAGAAACGTTTCATCTCAGACACTGGTTCGCAACTTTTTTGCGTCCCACCAACCATTTTGTCAAAAAAAGCCACCAAAAAAACCCTGCTCGCACCTAGATAGAAACAAAACCCCACAAAATTGCAGTTTGAGCCATCTACTGATGCCTCCATTTAAAGTGCAAACAACTGGTTCTTTCAATTGGGCAATGAGTTGAAGTCCCACCTACGCGACCTTCGCATGCGTCCGTCCCACTGGTTGAGAAACAACCGATCTAAGACCTGCATGTAATTGCCTGAACAAAAAAAAAAAACCCCAGAAAAGATGATCTCTCAAAATGCAACAAACCACAATAAAAATATCACCGCTATCAAGTCTGCTCGAGCTTCAGAGGCAACATTATTTAAAGTACAAAAAAAAGCCAGCACACTGGGCAAAGTCAGCCGCACATTGACCGCGCTCGATGAATGACAAACTGCTCGGAGAAAAACCCCTTTGCTCCTACCCTTTTCATTCGCTCAGTTTAAAAAAAGCGAGCGTACAACCCTACCGCGGCCGCTGCCCCAGGAAGCGCTCGCCACCACGAGGCGACGGCTCCACGGGTCACCCTCCACTTCGACCGCGGCACCGTGAGCGAGGACACGAGCGCAGCGTCTCGTCCCGGGGGGAAAAGGGCCAAGGTGGGCAGGGAACTGCCCGGCGGCCCAGTGCACTCGCACGGCTGTGGCAGGCAGGGTGAGGGACAGAGCGCGGCTGGTTCCTGGAGGCAGCCCGGCGGAGAGGAAAGGAGAACCGAAAGCTCCGCGCGTGGCGAGAACGGCGGAGGAGAGGGGAGCGGGGCCCACCCGCCCGCGTGTCACCTTCGCGCCGCCGCCGCTTGACAAAAGGTCACCGCGGTGCCTCCGCCCCGCCCCGCCCCGCCCGCGAGAAGCTTCCAGAGCCCGGCACGTGCGGCCCGGAGCCGCCGGGGGAGGGGAGGGAAGGGGAGGGGAGGGGCGG
>NW_017728953.1:556869-557896 GCF_001723895.1 Crocodylus porosus
GCTGCTGCCGCCAGGGCCGGCGCCCCTCCCCCGCACCGCCTCTTCCGGGTCATGCACTGCAAGCGCTTCCGGGGGCGCCCCGCCCGGAGCCAATCGTTGCATGGCCTCGCGGGGATGGCCCATCCTCGGCGCCGCGGGGGGAGGAGCAGCGCGTACCATGCGTGTGCGTGGGGGCGGGGTGACGTCACGCGTGCAGCCGGCTCCCGACCACAAGGCATCCTGGTTTTCTCGGATTAAAAAAAAAAAATCCCCAATTTTCTGGAAAATACAACAAAAGTAGCCCCAAATCCATGTTTTTGCATGATTAAAATGAAACACCATTATGATACACACACGTACATATATATATATATACACATACACATGTATACATATATATGTATGTATGTATGTGTATCTATAGACATACACATATATATTAGTAATCGGCTCATGATGTCTTTTGCCAACAAAATCTTTGCAAAAAAAAATGTCTTTCATTGCACAAACACCCTCATCTGGCATCAGAGAAAAGATTGTACGTGTTCTCCTGGGTCAAAATGCAAGTTTGTATTTCATAGGATTTTACAGGGGGTCAATAGATGGAAAAGCCTCTGGGGAGCAGTTCTTAGCTGGTGAGGAGTCTCAGCTCTCCTATGAGGCTGTGATGGGACTTGGGGGTCATGGCTGACCATAAGAGGAATGAGCCACCCATGCATCTCAAGCAAGACTCAAGGAGTCATCCTCCCGCTGTACTCAGCCTTGGTGAGGCCGCAGCTCGAGCACTGCATCCAGTTCTGGGCTCCGCACTTTAGAAAGGACATGGACAAGATTGAGAGAGTCCAGAGGAGAGCCACGCGCATGATCACAGGTCAAGAGAGCAGGTTTTACGAGGAGAGGCTGAGAGCCATGGGACTCTTCAGCCTGGAGAAGCAGGGGGGACCTGGTGGCAGTCCGTAAGCCCATCAGGGGCGTGCATCAGTATCTGGGAGAACATCTGTTCACCAGGGCACCCCATGGGAAGACAAGGTCTAATGGTCACAAACTG
>NW_017728953.1:558055-598316 GCF_001723895.1 Crocodylus porosus
CTGACTTCCTGCCCTTTGGGCAGGGGGCTGGACTTGATGATCTCCCGAGGTCCCTTCCAGCCCTGATGTCTATGAAATCTATGAAATCTATGAAGTCTAAGAAATGCGTGGAAAGGCTCTGTCTTCGTAAAGTCCCCAGTGAGCAATTAAAATGCTAGAACGCCAGGCAGGTCTGCAATTCCAGACACAGCTCCATTTCAATGACTCTGGGGAGCTGCATTGCTGCTAAAATGTCCAGCTCCACTTACACACACCCACGCACTGCTTAGTCCACCGGTGTCTGCTTGCGCCCGTGGAGGGCTGCACGTGCACGGGTGATAAGTAGACCAGGGCAGCCGTGAGCAGCGGGAGCTCCACATTTCACAGCCCAGCCAATAATGTCACTGACCCTAAGACGCCTGCACTGACTCCTCCCTGCTTGTAACAGACCGACAGGATTAAATAATTACCTACATCCCTCTGGAGACAGAGAGGGATGTAGATAAGTAGCTAGACTTAAGTATCTAGACTTCATGTTCTGGGTTCATAAGGGATGGATTTAATGCTGACTGGGACTGGACCTGCAGGCAGAGGTCTCAATAGACTCATCTACCCTCATTAAGTTCCCAGTTAGGATTTGTAGATATTTTTCTGTTAGGGGGGAAACCTCACGATCAGATCATGACTCTGACCTCCCAGGAAGTCTGGCTGGCAGATCCCGGCACGTTATGGCTATGAAGTGCTCCCTGTTCAGAACCACACAGGCATTATTTAACTGACCAAACCTGTTCCTTAGGTACCTGTGCACACTCCTTCTGCTGTGGCTTGTGATACAAGAGGGAACTAGGGCAAGGGTTGTTATGACATCAACCAGACAGATGAAACATCCTCATCTCTGCACGATGTGTTTCCATTTACAGCTCTGATGATGAAACAATAACCTGTGGCAGAGGCCTGAATCACTAGGAGTTGATTGTTTGAACAGGAAAAAAACTATCAACCCCTAAACCCAGAGACACGGGAATCATTGTAATTGTCAGGAAATACAGGCAAACCTCAGTCAGAAACCAATTTAAAACCACAGCTTGAATCCCGAGCCTGTCGACAAGAATTACTCAGTGAAATGTCCCCATCCATGAAGAAAGTCCCGATAAGATTAATTCTGCTCACCTGGACAGAGCCAGGAAGGGGTGTGTTGTTGGGGGCTGCTGGACATCTCCTGTAAGTAAAAGAGCAGGGTGCCTGGTCATTTGCAGAAGGGAGTCACAGATAGATGAATGATTATGCCATGTTAAATTTTCCCAGTAATGGTGGGGGGTGATGAACTGTTTTCCCCTCTCAGGGCACTGCCTGTGTCCGCTACCAGCTGGTTTTGTCAGTAAGCTGAGGAGCTAAATATTTGCTTCCTAATAATTATCATTTAGAAATAGGGTCACAATTGTGAGAGGTGTCAAGCGTCTATAACATAGGTGCAAAAACCACTCATCTGACCCAAAATGAGCATCAGATATTTTCAAAGTCAGCTTCTTGTCAAATATTCTAACCCATTTGCAGCATTTGAGATGTGCTCTTAGCTCTGCTCCTAACTGATCCTATGTTGCTGTTGCTCTAGCACTCACAGTTCCTCACTGAAATCAGGGCCACATTGGTCTAGGCACAATAAACATCACAGGCAGAGGCAGATCTGGCTTCAAAAGGCCTAAAATCTAACTACAAAAACAGACAAAAGTAAATAAGGAAAATATTATCTCATTTTGCGAGACACAAGGATTTCTTAGGGTGATATCTTTTATTAAACCATGTGTAGCTGGGATAGAATTAGACAGGCTTGCAAACGCAAGACATTCTTCATCAGGTCACCTATGGCATTTTGTTCTCTCAGCTGTCCAAAAAGCATGAAATTCATTATGCAACCTTTCAAAATGTAGTTCAAATACTTACTGAGAAAAAGGCAGCTCCAGAAGCCCAAATCCAAAGTGCTGAAGGCAGATACAAGACACTTACAGCCAATGAGCTAATGCAATAAGAACTGTATGAGGTGATGGAGAAAGCAGCAATTCAAAATTTGGAGCTAGGACTGCTCTTGAAAAGGTCCCGATGACCTGATGAAGAATGTCTTGCATTTGGCCACATCATGAAGAGAGTCTTGCATTTGAAACCTCATCCAACTTTATCTCCACTGCACAGTTGGTCAAGTAAAAGATATCACCCGAAGAAATCCTTGCCCCTCACATCATTTCTGGGCCATCCGACCTACATCACTCTTACACTACCTTATCTCACTTCTGCAGCTGGGGGAGAAAGGAATAGTGAGAATTAGGTGACTTGTTCAGGGTGAAAGGAGTTGGTCACATGGTAAATGAACATGGATTTTTGAAACCCCTTGCTTACAGCTCCTTGCACGGGCACCGTTACAGAAACAGAGTGCCCCTAAAACTGTCTCCTGTCTCTGTAAGTGTTTTCTAAGCCCCTCTTTGCAATCCCGGGCAATGTGAACCGAGCATATGACTGTTTTAAAGGGGATAAAAAGATGGATGCAGAGACAGAAGAGCGCTTCTTCCTCTCTGGCACTTGGGATAAGAGCAATGGAGGGTACTTCTCCTCTACAAAGTCCCCAGAAGAAAACGCACATGGCTCTCTGGATTCTGCAGGTGACACACTTGGGTGGGGGGAAGACCAGTGCGGGGTACAGAAGCACTGGTAGCAACTCCGCCTTCGTGAGTGCCATGTGCCCCCCCCATGGAGAGGCAGCACACGTGCCACAGACCCAATCTCTGCTTCACTTTGGCCTCCTTCTTCTCCCAGGCCATCCTTCTCCTCAGCTTGGGGTCAAACTCCACCCTGAGGATCTTGATCCCCTCAGGGGGGACCGAGACCCCCCCAGGGACTCTTTTGGACAGCAGCACTGAGCATTGTCCCAAAGGCACCTCCACTGAGCTGAGGGACAGAGTCCATAATTACGGCCCCTCTCTGGTCCAGCACACTGTTTCGGGTGAGTGACAAATATTGGTATTTTGTAGGGAAAATATTTAAACATTATTTGCATTTAGAATAGCCAGCACACAGTCTAATTGGGTCCTGTTCAGCACTTACAAAGCTTGGTTTTACCCCCTCTAAAATCCCTGTGACCCACTCACAGGCATGTAGGACTGGGGTAAAAATGTCCCCTTATCTCTCATGTTGCTAGAGTTTCCCTCTGTCTCTGAAAAGTTATCTAAATTCCTTTCCTGTGTCTCCTCATTGAGTGGCCTGTAGGTGTCATTGCTGAGTAACGTAAAGCTAAAAAGCCTCCTCGTGGTCAAAACCATGCTGCCTGCATTTAATTTGTATCTCCAATCGGTGATCTTGTTTCACTGCTACAAACATATTGAATCATATTCCATTTGCTGCCTCTGATTCAAGGATGCAAGGGGCCTGGAATTAAAAGGACCCGTGTAATCAGATACTGAAGGAGATTCACCTTCATCCACATTCAAAGAGTGCCTTTCATCCCACCATTGGTTACAGCAACTGCAGGACCCAGTACTGCTCATCATTTCCAGGCTGCTGGTCTTGCATTAGACAATCTCATACTATGTAAGGACCTACAATGCTGTTGGCTCCCCCAGAAAACAGTGATTGCCATATCAGTGCCTTGCAGGACTAGTCTCTTTTGTGGACATCAAACAGCCACACTTATAACCTCACTGGTTTCAGATGCAAAAGTCTGCAGACTTAAGTCCATCGTATTAAATATTTTGTACATTGTAATAATGAACATATCTTTCTGTCTAGGGTCCAGAACCTTTCCAGACAGAAAAAAATGTGCACGCAAGTAAAGGTACATGAACGATATACAGTTCTGTAGTCCAAATACAGGCTCGTACATGGGAACCAGATATGTACAAAGCATAGAAAATGTATTTGTGTGTTCGTTTCATGAGCCTTTCCAGGAAGGGTTATAGTTTATTTTCCAGTTTGCTGAGGCTAGCATTTTCATCAAGGCTGAAATGAGCCTCCATTGCATTCCAGTTCTTCCACTGAATTGTCTCTCTAGCTCAGGAACGCGTCTTTATGTTGCTGTGGCCCTTCTCTTACTAATGCCTGAAACGCTGCACGGGCGGAACAGCAAGGTATGGTAAAAAAAAAAGTCTGCTGTTAAGGCAAGTATTTGCTCCATCTTGTGAAGCTAGATTATGTAGGACTTACTCCCAGTTTGGTAGACTGGGGTGGCTGATAAGTGGATGTGAGCCTGTGGAGAAACCACCCATGCATCCCTGCCCCTTAACTCCACGTGCCCACTCCATCCCAGCTGCTGTTGTCTGCATAGAAATGCACCCGTGGGGTTCTGGTTTTTATTCCCTCATGCGGATTTGGAACATCCTGCCTGCAACATCAATAAGAGCCCCAGCCATCAGGACGAGGGAGTAAAGAGATGAGGGTTGTGGCCAACGTGTCTGCGGAGGAAAGTAAAATTGTTCATAGTAATCAGAACCAACTGAGCTTTCAGCATGGCTCATGCTCATTTTGCAAGAGGAAACTCCACCCCAAAGGGGCACTGGAGGCAGCGTATCAGGAATTTTGTTTCCTAAAGAGGCCAAAAGTTAAATTACTAGCAGGCAGGCTGGCACATGTAAATGAATAATACCTATTGTAGTCATGAGGCCTGGAGCAGCTGAACTGGCAAAAAGATGAATTACTGCTGGGTGTGAGCTGGGAAAATGTGCCTAGCAGCCCGGGAGGTTTTGGCCGCCCTCTAACAGAGCAGGAAATGGAGAGGTGCCAGATACCACTACCTTCAACAGCACTGCAGCTAGTCCTGGTAGATGCAATGTCAGTCGGCATGCGTGTTACTAAGCTCCTCGCAACAAGAGTACGAGTACAGGCAACGTCTGACATGGTGGGACTGGGACTGGTGAGCGCGACTGCAATACAAATAACAACCATCGCAGTATAATATACTGCTTTGTTTCTAGAAGCCCACAACATGAAAGATGCAATCTTGTGTTACCAGAGTCAAGCAACCCTTTAACTACAGAAATTGGGCCCATATTGCTTTTGGAGCAGAAGGGGCCAAGTTCTGTCCCCCCATAATATCCCTGAAATACATGGAGCCACTGTGTGGCCTGAGTCACAACAAGATAGCTTAGGCAGCTTACACTGTGCAGAAAGGTGGGCCATCATATTGTCTCTCCATATCTCCCATTCAGCTGCGTGTGCACTGTGCCCCGCTGAACAGCCAAGGTTTCCTTCACAATCCCAAGGCCAAAGCACGGGGTTTTGCAGAAGACGCACACAATACATAAAGCAATGGGAAGTGCATTGTACTCCCTGGGGCTCTCCTTTGTTCACTGGTACAACTGCTAGAAAAGGCTGAGCCTAATGGAATCATCTGACTTTACATTTGCTTGAAAACATGACATTCATTTCCCTTCACCCCTGGTGCACAAACCTTTTGGTGCAGTAGCTGGAAAGCAATAATTGGGAAGTGTTGACTTGCACTGTGTTGCACAGAGGAAAAGGTAATGTGCTCACTAACAAGGCAGAGATACCTCAAGCGATGGCAGCTTACAACTGGCAGCCTGTTGCTTGTCCTTCTCCTGAATTCCCCTTTTCCAGGTTCTTACATGGCACGTGTTTCCAGCCTGTCAGCTCTCACCCAGGCCCTATACTGCAAACAGCTGATGGAGAGTCCCCCTTAGCTGAGGTTGAGCTGGAGGAGTGGGAGGATCAGAGTTTACACCTCTGGCTGCTGCTACAGAGTGCCAAACAGTTGCAACAGGCAGTGGTGCAGCCCTGAAAGCCCACTACGTTATTCCTTGGGCATATTTGATACCTACTGGAAAATTATAAAATCATCCAGGCAGCAAAACAGCTGCTGCTTTGGCGTGAAAATGGCAAATAATTTCCACGTGCAGGAATGCTAATGCTGGCTGTAAAGTGGCGGTGAGAAGGCTGTGCTACCATGCCTGCCATGCTGGTTCTGTCCCTATGGTACTTCAGTTTCAAGGGCTTTGGTAACCCAGCACCTTTTATCAAGACAATAAAAACAAGGCATCTACAAGCAGTGAATCCTCTCCCCCAGCACCCTGGTTCATAAACTGCTGCTTCACCAAGCCGTGAGCATTCCCTAGTACCAAAAGCAGCAGATGCTGACCTCCAGTGAGTCCAGACAGCCATAGATTCCCTCTACCTTCTACCTACTGTTTTACACAGGTCTGAGACACTGGCTTAGGCAAGGTTGGACTGGGTGAATTATGTAGAGCAGTGGTTTTCAAACTTTTTTTCATTTGCAGACCTCTAAACATTTTCGAATGGAGGTGCAGACCCTTTTGAATTTTAAATGTGGGTATTCACAAGCACATGCTTTTAGTTGATCACAGTCGTCCTTTGCGGACCCCACCTATGGACCCCCAGGAGTCAGCAGGCCACAGGTTGAAAACAACTGGTGTAAAGAGAGCCATCACTGGAGGCAGGAACTGGCTCTGTTAGCAGACACTTACTCAGCAGGTTTTCCCTCTTGGACCCGGCACAGTCAAGGGCTGAGAGGGACATGAATGTTTAACTCTATGAAAGATACCATTTTGAAAAAGGGAAGGTGAATCAAAGCCACCTCTTGCCGAAAGCACATTTTTCTTCCTGGACCCCTTCTTTTGCTAGTGCCTCAAAAGTAAGGTTGCATTTGTGTGCAGCATGCAATAAAATCCAAAGGTCATAATGCAGCGGATATGTTCCAGGAAGGAAAGGAGCAAAACCGAACAGTATGAACCAACAGACTTTCTTAATTCTACACAAAAACAGGAGGAGGACAGGCAGGCAGTATAAAAAAAAAGAACAGCTCATCACCTGCCAGAAATTCAAGCTAGCTATGAACGTGTTCAGAGTAGAATAAAACCAGGGGTCATGGGCAATGGAGCAGTATCTATGTCTGCCTCTGGCAATGTCTTTGTCCAGAGATGAACATTTACAGATGAGTAATTGGGAAGTGTTAATTTGTTCTCGGCTGGAAGGGAGACTTGTGGAGTGGAATTAGCATTTAATCCAACAGACAACGCTTTCCTTCCTTCCCTTTCTGTCACTTTTCCTCCACCTCAAATTCTTCCCAAGAGCAATGATCTCTTCGCTTGATAGTCACAGTCAAAGGAAGGATCTACTAGTTAATCACAGCCCTGGGACCCAGATCCCTTGGGTCCTATTCCCTGTTCTCTGACACTGACTTTCTGTATAGCTTTGAACAAGTCACTTCACTTCCCCGTTCTTCAGCTCACCTATTTGTAATGTGCACATATCTCTGGTGCTTATCTGACCCTCTCTGGCGAGAGTCTAACTTCGTGTTTGTTAATGCAGTTGTCTGAGATCAGCAGGTGAAGGTGCAGACCAGTCACTAATGCAGAACGGTAACAAATCCATGGCTATCTCTAAACCACTTATTCCACCCGGCCCAGTATAACCTCCCAGAACTCCATGGTGACAATGGGACTGACACACAAACTCCCCTGCTCCAAACACCTGAGCAACCAAAGAATCACCTTTTGTAGCTGGAACAGAGCCTAACACACACTATCCGGCAATGCTGATTTTATCCACTAGAGAGCACTCGGTATCCAGGTCAAACAGGTATTCATTCTTTCTACTTGCAGGCACCGAAGACAGACTTTTCATCAACCGCTGAATTTGACTCATTCACTGAAGTACTCCCCCACTCCAATATGCAGGTCATCTTCAGGTGCAGAAGTTGCCGTGTTTAACTATCTAAAATTAAACACTAAAGTCACCTCTCAATGAAGCTTCCACACCTGGACTAAAATCTATGTCATGTTACACACCAACGTGATTTCATAGGTTTCATAGATTTTAGGGTCAGAAGGGACCTATTAGATCATCGAGTTCGACCCCCTGCCCTGGGCAGGAAAGAGCGCTGGGGTCAGATGACCCCAGCCAGGTATTTTGTCCAAACTCCTCTTAAATCCGTCCAAGGAAGGGGACAGCACCTCCCTTGGAAGCGTATTCCATATTTTGGCAACTCTCACCGTAAAGAATTTTTTCCTAATGTCCAATCTAAATTTGCTCTCCTTCAGTTTGCAGCCATTGTTTCTAGTTACCCCAATGGGCGCCCTGGTAAACATCAAGGAAGTGCACAGTTAAGGCTACTGGCAAGCAGGGGAATTGGAGCTCCGAAGCTCTGAAATGTCGTGCTGTTTGGAGGGAAATCAGGATTCTTTCATCATGAAGTAATAATATCTATTCCTTCATAAACCTTGGATATGAATGGACGCAATGGATCAAATCCTTCAACCACAAGGTCCAAATTCCCACATGCATTAAGGCTCTTTATGCTGCTCTGGCAGTGTAACTGTAGCTTGCACTGATATAAGGCCATCTTACATTGCCAGACTCATGTAAAAGGGCCTTAGTGTGAATAAGAATCCACACCTAATTAATTTTTATTCGATCAAAGCTGGCTCTGAAAACTAGAAGCCAAAATCTGCCCTAAATTACACTCATATATTATATCTGTAGTGCTTGCAATGTTCTTATTGATTTGCAGGCTTCAGTGGGATCCAAATCTGGTCCAGGGTCTGCTTAAGTACCCTCATGATCATTGTAGGTAGGCCCTACTTATAACGATCATGACAGGGTAGGTAGGCCCTACCTACAGTGATTAAGAGTGGTAAGTAGGCCCTAGCTACAATGATCATGAGGGTACTTAAGCAGACCCTGGACCAGATTTGGATCCCACTGAAGCCTGCAAATCAATAACAACCTGGGAGGGGGTCTCATTATGTTTTGTTACAACCAGGCAGTTCTGCTAAAGGCAAGAACCTGGCTTGTGTTGTAAGCAATTGTTATTTTTAATGTATTTCACTCCAGGAACTGATTTGCCTACATACAAGATGACGCTACGTGGGTTTTTGATTTGAATTTAGGAGAAAAACTGAAAGTTTTGGTTCACTGGCTGAAATTACATTCCCGCCACTGCGGGAGAGCCAGTCCTGCTGGCCAGAGTGAGAGCTATATGAACCCTAGAACCCGACCCTGGGCTTTCTGTCTCACCGATGCTTATGACCAGTCAGTTGTCATGATTTTCTGGCACACCATCCTGCCTAGAAGTGCTAGTCTTCAGTCCCAGCTATGCCTTAACTGATGTATCTGCTGTGAGAGATCTCCTGGGATTTTGTTTCTTTATATACAAACCTTTGATTGCCATTTCTGTGGTTATGTTTGTTTTCTGTTGCCTTGACTCTGTAAAAAGGGGAATGCAAGTACTGATACAGCCGGCTTGGAAATAAAATAAAATTCCAGTTTAATCGCTGATTAAACAAACCAGTGTTGTAGGGAGGGGTTTGTATGAATTTCCATTGGCTGGGTGGGGATCTGAGAAAGGCAAATGCCATGTGGGTGTGTTATCACTGGCTGTATCACTAAAATGCTTCTGCAACACCAGCCTGATTCAGCAGTGTCAAAGTCCCTTTTACACAAAGCTCAGCAGCCTCAGAAACGAGTTTTAATCAATGACAAGACAAGGCATCTCTCAGAAGGTGTCAATATGTTGAAAGATTTGGCCCTAAATTAAATATTAAAGGGATTATTGAGTATAGATCAAGTATAAATACTAGTTTTGGCCCTCCCTTCAGGTGTCACCAGGAGTAATTCCACCGAGACCAAATGAATTTCAATACTCTTAAGAGTAATGTCATGGATAAGCTGGTGCTTTAAAATAAATAAAGCCCCACACGTGTCAATTATTTACTCGGAGATTATTTCCCAAGGAAAGACTCTTAAACTCTCAAAGAGTTTCCACCATTTATGACATGGTCATAAACAGAAAGCCTGTTAGAGAATCATTACCCACCATTTACTGGAACAAATACACGTCCCCAGCACATCACATGCACACTAAAGCATGGCAATTTTATACACAAATAACCTGAGCAACACCTTGTCTTAGTATTGCTACCTTGTCATTCTCCGTTTCACCCCATTCTTTGTGCACCCCCACCCTTGTCATACCTTGTCCGCCTTTCGACCCAGATCATACAGAGCAGATTCGCATGCCCCCTGCACAAGGAGGATGCACAAATATGTGAACCATTCCATGTGATGTCTGAGTGGGCAGATCCCTGCACCCAGATGAAGCCCTGCTAGAGCCAACCGGTGATGGGGTCTGGGCATGTGATGCCATTATCAGGACTGAGCCTGTGGATTGTAAACTCTTTGAAGCATTTTCACTATATGGTTATACCACTGATCTGGGCCTTTGATTCTGCTTCTGGCTTTGAGCACTACTGTAATGCCAATAAATTATAATGGAGCAGGCTGAGTCTCGTGGGGACCCCAGAGAGGCAAAGGCCTGTCCTGCCTCCCACCATATATTGCACCTGACTTGCGCTCATTTAGCCTAGTGAGGCTCCAGGCAGTTGCATTAGTAGCCTGCTCTTAAAACCATCCAGGGTAATAAAATAAAAGTACATTTCTCTTTTGCTTACCCAGACAGCCAAATCCCATTTGTCAGCGTCCAGTTTAATTTATCACAATCCGTGGTGCTGGGATTTGTAGCACTGCAGTGGAATCCATAAATTAAAGACAATTGTTTTTCAGAGAAATGCTTAAAAACGATGTTTTTTTTTTTAAACATACCTATTTATGGGAAGATAGATAGATGCATAGCCAGACTCCCTCAGGCAAAAAGCTTTATCATCTTGTTGAACCAAATAATATTATGAACATAATTCTTAGGCGTAACGCATAATTACCGTATTACCACCGATGAACCTATCCATTAGGCAAACAGGAAATGTTTGTCATTCTAAGGCAACATAGATAAACATGGCACTTCCCTTACAGTTCACATATTTAACAAGATGGACATGTGCAAGTTTACCTTGCATGGCCTGAGAGCAGCCTTCACCCTGCTCCAAGATGTACTTACAAAGCCTTTCAACATAGCTTCAGCTCTGGGTTTGAAGCTGTAAAACATAATTTGTGATGTGTGTGCATTCTGCAGGTTAGAGTTTGAGATTTGACTGGAAAAAAGAAGATGCACATGTCGATATCCCCCTTACTGGAACAGTAATAGCGTTCATGTATCCCGAGTTAGTTAATCGCTTCCTCCTTCCACATGATTGGGGATATTAATGGTTTCTGTTCATCTGAGATGCATCCATTTCTTCAAAAATTTAACTCCCCAATTAGCACGGATTTACACGCCAGAATTTCTTTGTACTTGTAAAAGAAGGATACGATTCCTTTAAAGCCTAAACGAGGTTGGCACAGGAAAGTTTTGCCAGGTCCTGCTCACACTGATGACAATGGTAAAACTTCCATTGATTTCAACAGGGCAAGTCTGGGTCTTTTTTTGTACTGCACACCTGACATTTCTATTGGTCTATCATATTACTTTTGTCTTTCCTTCCCCCACTTTTGTCTGTCCTCATCTTTTACTTGGATGTTTAGATTATTTCTTTCCATTTTGTAAAGCATCCAACCATAGATTTCAAAGATTTTTAGGGTCATCATTTTAGGGTGTAATAATCTAAATTGGGGGTCAGACTTGATGATCGAATAGGTCCCTTCCGACCCTAGAAATCTACGAAATCTAGACTGGGATTTTCAAAGGCCTCTACTAGGTTCTCAACATTCAGAGTTGCATCAATTTAAGTAAAGCTGCTACTTTAAAATAATGCAATAAATCTGGCATGGAAGGCTCTTATTTTGGTGAAACTAAACTGGAATAAGCCTGGCTTAAAACCGATTTGAGCTGAAATCAAAGACAGCGGAGGACAAAATAGACTCTCCATGCAGAGTTTGCATCTATTTATTTATTAAATGTATATGCCTCCCTTCCCAATCGAAGCTCAGGGCAGCTCGCAACACCTGAACCACGCAATATTTCTGTGTAGACAAGACCTAAGTGAGTTAGAGAAGACACATGAGAATTCAGTGTTTCGTTTCACAACACCAGCCCTTGGGACAAAAACCACTCTTTGTCCACCGAATGAGGCAAGCTTCCTCAGTGTTGCCTTTATTCCTGTATACTGCCACAAAGAGAACTTCTCCAAGGAACAAATTCCCTGTCTGGTCTCCATTCAGCCCTTGAATTTTCCTCTTCAAGTGTGGTCGCACTGTAGCTAACCCCAGAGCTGGGGATCCAGGTCCGGGTACCAGGATCAGCTTTGTCCAAAGTATAACAGGTCACACTACAAACTCAGACTGAAGTAGCGGCTTCATCACTGGGACTGCAGTCCCTTCAGGGAGGCACTAGGACTTCTGGGGACACAGTTCATGCTTTAGTGCCAGTCAGAGACTTTTTTTTTTTTTTTTTTTTGCAATATATTGTACAAGAAAAGGACTCTCTTTCTTGAGCCCCTCTGCTGAAGCGCTCGTAGCCATTCAGCCCAGTCCACTGACTCTGCTCTGAACTGAAGTCCAACCAGTACAGGCAGTCCTCGACTTACGACACTGAGTGACAACAAATGGCACTTACGACATTTATAAACAGACACCCTGTTTCGACTTCATGACGCTTGATCTGACGCCATGCCACACCGGTGAACAAGGCTGTGTCGCCCATCTCCCTGGAGAACGTCTGTGCAAAGCTTCCTTGGACGCTTTCTTGAAGAAAGCAGATGAGACTCCAGAAGAACCTGCAGCCGAGACGCCTGAGAAAACTCCAGCCAAAAACCCTTCAAAAAGGCCAACTGAGAGCCCTTCAAAAAGCCTGGCAAAGTCACCTCAAAGAAGTCCTTCCATATCAAAACGATTGCTATCTGTGATATACGTACATGAATGTAGCAATATTACTCATCTGTAATTGACCCAGTACAAAATTTTGGGTTATTTTACCCAGAAAATAGGGTATGGTTGGTTCAGGAACCAATCCCCCGTTTATAACATTGTTCCTATGGGAAAACTGGTTCCGAGTTACGATGTGTCGACTTAAGACGCGGTTGTCAGGGACCAATTGCCGTAAGTCCGAGGACTGCCTGCACGGTGACTGGCTCAAGCTGCCGATGCTGACGCAAAGGGTCTTCGGCTACGTGCGACAGATGAGACCGAGCCAAGAGCTGGAACGAATTGCTCGGCGCAAGCTGGCGGGCCCAAAAGAACAACTTGTCCCACTCTCCAGCCGGTCTAATAAAAGACACCGCGTTTACCAAAGTGTCCACGGACGCACGCGGTTCCCCCTACATTAACTGACGCTCGCTTCTGAGAGGCGGTGGGGGACACGCCAGCTCCCGGCCCCTCCACGATGGGCCTGCCTTCCCAGGGAGGCCGCAGGATCTGGCTCGAGGCCAGTCACTTGCTCCCGTGCTGCTGGGGAAGGCATGGCACGACCCTGGGGGGAGCAGCAGCAAACACGCAGGCTGCTCCCCCCTGCCGCCTTGCCCCTTGGGCAAGGGGGCAGCGCCAGGCGCATGCGCACGACGGCTGTGGGTGCCCCGCGCTGACGTCAGGGGCGGTTCCGCCGGAGGGGCGGGGCCTTAAGGGGGCGGGGCGGGCCGAGCGCAGCTGAGCCCGGGCCGGGGAGCCCGCGCGGGGGCTCCGCTCTTGGGCCGCCCAGCCGGAGCAGGTGCCCGGGCAAGGAGCCGCGGGTCCGGGGAGGGCAGCGCTGGGCGAGCCCCGGTGGACAAAGCCCGGGCTGGGGGGGATCCGGACTCGTTTTCCACGTTGCTTGTGCAGGTGCCACTTCTGCTTTGATCCCTAGAAAAGTTGATGCATCAGCAAGGGAGTCTTCCCCTTTTGCCAGGCAATGAGGTGAAAGACACAATCCGGAGGAGAGGTCTTTTTTTTTTTCTTTTAATTGTTATTCTTTCCTGGAGGGTGGTCTTGCGGGGCCGGGCCGGGCTGCGCCGCCCCGCGAGAGCTTCAAGCGAGGGGTGTCCCCGCAGAAGGGCGCCGCGTGCGCTCGTGGCTGCAGCGTTGTTGGGGGGCCCGGCCGGGCCCGGCCGAGGGCGATGGGCGAGCCGCATGCCCCGGCGCCGGCCCCTTCCAGAAGAGAGGAGAGCGAGACGTTTCCACTCGGTACTCCAAATGAGCAGTAACAACAAAAAAGATTTTACTAATTGCGTGGCTCGCCCCTATCTCGGCTTACTCGCCAAAAACCGCGCACGTTCCTCCAAGAATGAAACGTAGTGTTTCGGCAATCCTACCCCGACTGCTTCGAGACACGATAAAAATTGAGAATGTGAAATACGGCCACTCGGGCGCACCCATGATAATCACTGCATTTGTATGTTGGCCTCGCATCATATAAATTAAATGAGATCTACCAAATCGAACCAAGAAATTCCTACCGGGACGCCTGAATTACAGGCACAATGCCCGTCTGTACCTGGAGTCAGCGTAGTTTGTTCGTCTTCCTTGTGCTGAAAGCTTCAGCGCATCTGATGAAATCCAGGGTGCTTGAGGTTTACAGAAGGGTGGCTGGAAAGGAGAAGGAAGGTGTAAGAAATCAGTGTCAGGAGCTGGAAGCTGATCCAGGAGTAGGGGTTCAGCTTTTAGGATGACGTCGCCAGTGGTATGCCGGCCAGGGCTGTTATTAAGAATGATGTTCCTGTTAGTTTGTTCTGCGTATCATTTTGACACCCCTCGAATTTAGGTGCCCTAGGCAACTGCCTAGTTTGCCTAATAGTTGGACTGGCCTTGGTGCTTGTTAGGGGCTGGACGGGTCCTTACCAGATCATCGTAGTTAGGGGCTGGACAGGACCATGCAAGTCTTTCCTACCCCCTGCACTTGGGTAGGAAAGACGGCTGGGGTCATCTCACCCTGGCAAAGCGGGCGTCAGGACGATTTTTGAAGGGTTGGCAGCATCTCGCTAACTGTCGATGTGTGAACTTTTTAAGTAAACATCCTGCCTGTTTCGAAAGAGAACTTTAAACCGAGCAAATGTGAAGAGACTGGGGAGGCGACCGCCACTCCAGTAGGTATTGGTACTTGCGGTACCCTGGCACCGAGTCTGCCAGCTCGAGGCAGAAGCAGGTAATTGTGTTGAGACAGATGTCTTCGTAGCAGAGAGCTGCTTTCAGAAACAAGACGCGCATTATTCGGCATGTTCAACAACCTCCGAACTGAACGCAGTCTGATCAGCGCACTTCTCTGGTCCTACCAGCAAATGGTTTTACTACCTTTTCAGTTTATAAATCTAGGCTTTTGCATCCTTCTTGAAAGCTTCCTGCTCGGCATGGGTGTTGTTTTACAGAAACTTCGTAGTTGTCTTGCCAGTTGTAAATACCTGCGAATTGGGAGCCGTTACACCTGGGGAAAGTGCTCTGGTGTCTCTGTAGATCAGAGAAGCAGCGTACAGCTGTTTATTTCCATTACCTGTGATGGCACAGCTTAAAAATCAGTAGACTGCCATCTTGGATATCTTGTTTGTACCATACCCATTTGTGTGTGCGGGGGTATTTTTGGAAAGGGGAGGCAGGCTCATTCAGAAAGACCTAATGAATAGTAATCCTGATTTTTCAGTGATGACAATAACAACTTTCATGAACAAGCAAAGATTCAGTAATTGAATAATACGTAAATGTAGCACACACAATCCTCTCGTACTTTGTAAGGCTTTGCCATATAAATAACCTTGCTGTATGCTTCAGAGGCCTACATATTATTTAGCCCTTTGGGGCGGGGGAAGATCTTGGGTGCTGAGTAGGCAGAATAGTGAGTTACTGTGTTGATAGCTCTTATTTTGTAGCTCTCAGATCTGATATCCCCTTTGCTGTTACCCGAGTTGTTAAAGCAGATGCTCCTTTTCTGTAGCTGCCTAGGTAACGAAGGCAGCTGACTAATAATGGAATGTAATCTGTAGAGCTTTTTCTCTAGACACCTTCCAATACATGCATGGAAATGTAGGGATTTAAAGAAGAATGACTGGTATAAGATTAGGAAGCTTAGTTGTAGCTGATGCACATGCTCTACTCCATTTGCAAAATTGTCATGATAATTTGCTGGACTCAATCTCATTCACCCTTGTGATAATGGGGGGCAACACTAGTTCACTCTTTAAGTAGCCTTGTCAAAATCCTCCTTTCTGGGCTTGCCCATGCTCCTCTTCTGTCTCCTTTAGTAATGATGAACTCTTCAGAGCAGAGATGCCTATGAATTGTTCTTGTGTTTTCTAGGGTATCTTTGTATTAAACGCACAAACTACTAATATTCACAGTAGAAAAAGAAGTTGCTTCCTGGCGGGGTCACAACATGAATTACCCAGATTGGGGCAAAGGAAGCTCACAGATGCCTGAAAAATGTGTTGAAACTTTAAGCAAAAGAGGAGTAAGTGGGCAGTATGATTGTGTGAACGTCTGCATGAGACTGCTATGTGCTCACTCCAGCAATCTGGGATTCAAGCAAGTTTCATTGCTTCTGTCTAGGGGAGGAGGAGTGGAAACCAACAGCTGCTATAGCAGGAATTGTTGCTGGAATTAGTCCTAATTGATTTAATGTAGATGTGGCTTTAGGTGAAGGAGTGGCATCTGAATTGTGGGTGTGTTCTTATTTGTCACACCTCAAAATAATAACTATCAAAGGTTAGATAACAGCATGTTTGCATGTTAGAAACCTAAGCATGCTACATGCCATAAATGTGCCGGTAAACTGGTGTCGCTGACAGTGACATGTTGGGTTTTTACTTCTTACCTGTCTTGCTGAAGACAGCCGACATGGTCTGATCTTAAGCAGGGCATACTGGGGACTTCATCCTGCTCCGCGCAGGTTTGGAGCGTTAAATGTGCATGTGCGCTCTAAAGAGTAAGGGACAAGACGGAAGAGTAGGGGAACCTGATCCTGTCTTAATTAGCAGTTGTGTGGCTAAGGAGAGGGTGTATTTATGTTACTATTATGCATACACCAAAATTTCGGGTGTGCCCTTGGTGGTTAGTGGCTAGAGGCTTGACTGTTTTCTACCATGAGAGTTTCTTTGCTCAGAGATCTTTGCACGGCAGCCACTACATGTATGCAAATTGTGGCTTTGCCTTCACTATGGCTCACACACAAGCGTCTATGGGAGCATTGGCTTTAATGGAGGCACACCACCACATGTAGATAGAGACTTATTAATACAGAGGAACAAACC
The DNA here is from genome assembly GCF_001723895.1 of Crocodylus porosus. Classification (NCBI taxonomy): domain Eukaryota; kingdom Metazoa; phylum Chordata; order Crocodylia; family Crocodylidae; genus Crocodylus; species Crocodylus porosus. Next base: position 575,086 of record NW_017728953.1, read on the forward strand.
TAGAGCTTAACCACTTTTGCTTTCTCTAACCTCCACCCTTTCTGAAGTACAGCAGAATTCCAGTATCAAGATATCAGTAACTACTAGTTGAACCTGCGCTTCACTGCAGAAGATTTATTTGATTTTTTTTTTTTTTTTTTTTTTTTTTTTTTTTTTTTTTTCTTTTTTTTTTTTTTTTTTTTTTTTTTTTTTTTTTTTTTTTTTTTTTTTTTTGTAATGTTTGCTGACCTTTTGTTGTTGTTATCATCATCTTCACTTTATGGTCTATGCATCATTGCCTGTTCCAACTTCAAAAGCTTTCAGGCCATCCTTTCCATCTGCTTTCTTTTCTTGTAGACTGCAACTGAAATTTTTGACCTGGGTGAGAGAGCCGCCCCCACGGTCTGGCCTCTGGCTCTGGCCTTGGGGATAAGAGATTTAAGTTATATAGATAATGCCAGTTGATGTGCAAAATGCTTTGGAGCTTGGAGGAATCGAGCCGCTAAACGGTGTGATATCCTGAGGTCTGGATTCTTCCTTTCCAATCTAGAAAGTCGATGTTGCTTCTGTTTATGGAGGTTTGAGAAGCAGGTCCCTGAACGCTGTGCCTGCCCTATCTTGCAAAATATTTCAGTTTACATGGTATAATAATTTTAAAGGTCCAAAACAATCGTGCAAAATCAAGCCAGAACTGATACTACCGCAGTAATCCCCCTATAATTGTGTTAAGAGATTTGTAATTTGCCCCTTCAGTTCCAGTGTGCTCTTAGGCAGAGTTAACACAGTGTCTCAACAAATAGGCTGTTGTCCGGGATACATGTCTCTACAGATAACACAACATATTAGGGATGTTTCCTCCAGGTTAACATGCAGATAGTAGAGATAGGTATGTAGCTCCACTTTCATCACTGAAGCAGCAGATCCCTTTTACCTTGCAACTTTGTGGAGAAAGCAAGCTGTCTTGCCAAACAGAACTAATAGCGTGCTCTCTGCCAGGTCTGACGCTCGATTTTGCTCTAATTGCAATAAAAACATGAACGTCTTGGAAAAACACAAAAATGGGCTTCTAGTCTGCGATTTCTCAAAGGATCTGAAACCCTCTAGCTGTTTATGTACAGGAATCTCTTTTAAGTTATTGAATGCTGTTCAATGAAACCTGAATAATTGTTACCGCTTGTTTGCTATATCAGCTTCAAAGATCCTTGGTATACTTGACAACTTAAAAAACCCATAGTTTACTTGTTTTTACTTTAAAAAAAAAAAAAAAAGTCCATCTGGGTTTTTAGCTTTATTTCCCATAGCTCAATTTTTAAACTGAATGAATAGCAAATGACTTCCTCAGGAAAACAGTATTTCTCACAGATGCAGCGATGTCTGGTTCTGAAGGCAGATTAGAACTTCAAGGTCCTAAAAATCTCTGATACTAGGGGAAGGCCAGATATTCAATGTCTGTGTTTGAAATATTGTAGAGTAAGAAGTATGTCAAAAGTCCCTGGCGCTACTGCTGAAAACCAATGCATAAGGGAAGACAAGGTCCAACGGTCACGAACTGGAGGAAGACCGTTTTAGACTGGACATAAGGAAAAACTTTTTTACCACCTGAGTCTCCAGAGTCTGGAATAGACTCGCCCAGAAGTGGTGCAAGCACCTACTCTGGATACGGTCAAGAAGTGTTTGGGTGATTACCTTGCTGGGGTGATCTGACCCCAGCTGATTTCCTGCCTTCTGGGCAGGAGGCTGGACCCGATGATCAAACAAGGTCCCTTCCAGCCCTAACGTCTATGAAACGAGCTTCAGCAGGAGTAATTGTTTTAAAATGGTATTTAACCTAATCCATTTCTTCATTTTATGCCCAAAACTTTGTCTGACATGCTTCCAATTCTAAAATGGATCCAATAAAAGATATTACCAAACTAATTTTGCTTCTCATATAGTGCTAGCATTATATTCTAACAGAACAAAGTTCCTTACTGTTGGGTCCCCTTTTGTATGGTCCCGGTTTCTTTTAAAATTGCATTCAGTGTCAAACTCTAATTATTTGGTGGGAGATGGGGGCGGGTCTGAGTGACCATGCTTTTCATTTGGTTGGGCTAATCATAGCTGCTACTAGTAACAAGGGATCAACACAAAATGAACCTACTCATATATTTATAGATTCATACAAGTAGGGTTGGAGGGGACCTGAGCATATCATCTAGTCCGGCCCCCTGCCCTGGGCAGGAATTAATGCAGGGGTCTTATGACCCCTACTAAGTTTAAGCTCAAATGACCCCAGCTAAGTGGTTATCCAATATTTCAGCTTCCAACAGTACTTTCGGCATGCATCCTTCCGAGTTGTAGACTGGTATCACATCTCCTGTTTAACATCTTGGATAAGCTATTCATATTTGGGTCTGTTTATCTTTCCTTTTAGGTTAACCCCTCCAGTTCCATAATTGTTTTCTGCAATACTGAATTCTCTCCAACTTGTCTATCTTTCTGGCAATCCTAATAATCGTTCTCTTGAATTCAATGAACTAAAAGTAGTTCTAGTAATTGGCATAGTAAGAACATCTTTACCATTTTAATGTGTTCATTTTAATCTTTCAGGAAATAGCTTTGTATATTTAGGTTGTAGATTTCATACGTGATGAGTCAGTAAGGGTTTTACATATCGATGTGAACTGTGAGCATCCTCTCATTGTAAGCTGCTCCAGGGCAAGTTTCTGCAAAGGCACTATGGGTGCGTGTACACATACTAACCTTCTGGCAGTTAAGCTGGCTTAATTTTAAGTTGATTTAACTGCCAGGGCATGCAAATGTATGTGGAACGGGGTTAACTTAAATGTAGCGCAAGATAATACATTTCCAAGGTGCGTTATCTTGCGTCGCATTAGGTAAGTTGATGTAGCTCATGAGATGGCTGCGACCATATCATACCTGTGTACACTCCAGCATGGCTTAAATTAAGTCAGCCTAATTAAGTTGACTTAGTATGTGTGTCTGCACCTTACGATATCAACCTTCCTCTTTTGGCTTTCAGGTTACTGTTAAATAAAAGTTACACAGTGACTCCTTGCCCTCCTTTTCTCTCTTATTATTTTCCATTCCCCCCACTTCCTGTCCCTTCCACTCTGTGAAGATCCAGCTGTGTCCCACTTCCTTTTTTTTTAATTTGTCAAAGCAAAACTTCTTAGGCAAGCCATAATCTTGACACTGATTTACAGATATGTACTCCTGACTTGGGAGAACTACTCAGGCCTTTCACAGGAGTCTGCCGGGAGACCAACTCTTTTAGTAACTCAGGTGGTTTGCCCTGAACAGCTGTGTCCTCCATGGACTCACCAGGTATGGTGACTACCGGTGGGATGTTTGCTCCTTCCCGGTACTTGAAGCTGAAAAGGTTAGGACGGTCTGGCCTGCAAGTCTAATGCATCTCTTTAGACTCTGCATTAAACATGTAGTCTTCAGTGCTTGATCTGAGACCTGTCAGGATGGAATGCAGCTAGGATTTACTGTTCTTGCAAAGTGTGTGCCTCCCAACAAGGAAGTAAAAATAAGCATGCATTTGCGAAACGTGGCGTTTTGATGAGCTCTTTTCCTATTCCAAGGGGCTTTTCACAAGAGCCGGAGGAAGAAAGTCTCTTGATTTGGAGAGCGTGCTGTCATGCATCATGTCAGGGGCTTCAGCTGAAAGTACGACCAGGGCTCCAGCTGTGCAGAACTACAGAGGTGTCTTCAGAGAGCTAGCACACCAACTTGTTATTACTTGTTAATAGAGCCAACTAAATGCAGGAAATAACTGGTGAAAAATTTTGGAACATGCTCATATTTCTAACCATTGCCCTGTAAGAAGCAGTTTGTGTTTTACTGGGTCATTCACCCAATAGACAGGAATAGATTTTGCCTTAAAAGCACAAAGTCCTGCGCCTAACATGATTGACTTTATGAGAGAGGGATAGATATATATCAGGGAGTTAGGGACAGAAAGGAGGAGCAATAAATACACACAGGAGGTAAATACTGCCTGTGTTATTACAGGGCTGCCTTTAGTCACATATATGCAAAGGGGGGAAGAAAAGAAAATTGCCTGGATTTGTGCAAATCTGGCCTAGTTTGGGCTGCCTCTCTGTTAAATAGCTGGACAAAATCTGTCCCAGTTTACAGTAGTACACAGTGTTTAAAGGTATTTCTTCAGGTAACTGATAGCTACCGCAGGGTAAGGTTTAGAGCCGTCTCCACCAGCAGGGACCTTTCCCCGGCTCACAAAGGAAGTGGCTGCTGCATTAAGACAAAACGCCACGAGGGTAAAGGAGAAATGTTTGGACAGGAATTCCAGTCCTTGGTTTCATAACTCCAGCCTTCTTACATAAAAGTCGGCAGGGTTGTTGTAGAAGCCAGAAACAGAAAGGACATGCTGGGCTTCCTGGAGCCTGTCTGTGTAAGGGGAGCTATGGATCTCTTGCGGGGGGGGGCATCCTTTTTTGTTCAGCTCTTGTCTGACTGCTGCTAACTATTGCTGTGGTTAGTGCCTTACTGGGGAGACTGTTTCAAAGACTTCTTTAGGGGAAGTGGCAGCTTTTTAACCCAGTGGATATGGTGCATTGGCAGCGACTGTTGGTGGGTGGCAATAGTAGGAGACGGATCACTTCTAAGTGTTTAATGGAACGTCGTCTTTTGGATCTGATTTTCATATTGGTCATTGCTTTGCTTTGTTCTGAATAGGTATTTCTACGTTCACGAGATGGAGCCCTCGCCATTTAATAGAAGACAATGGGCTTCACAGTCGCTAAGGATCACTGCCAAAGAGCTTTCTCTAGTCAACAAGAACAAGTCATCAGCTCTCGTGGAGAGGTTCTCCAAGTAAGTGCGGTGCAGCTTCTGGCCAAGAAAAGCATGTGTAGCCTGGCAGCTGATGGCTCTTATCGTGCACCTGTTCCATATGCTTTTCCTTAAATTCAATTAAAACCTCTTCGCTGTGCATTAGCATACTTCTCAGTTGTACCTCGGGCAAAGTTTAGGTTTGGCAATTGCTTTTTTCCCCCCAGAAAAAGAACTAGCAACCTATTTCTGGTTGCCCTCATTAGTGTTACCAGCTGTGTCTGCTGAGAACAGAAGGGACCACTTTATCTTCCAACTCACAGTATTGTGCCCCTGGCAATGGGGCCCAGCAGCTGTCACCCACCCATATAGTTTTTTGGATCAGGAACAGATCTTTACAGGTTGGCATGAGATGCATTGGGCAGGTCTGACCTGCCAGTTCCTGTATACCAGCGTGGGCAACACTCTCTTCTCTTTGGATCAAAACTGTAATTAAAAGCCCAAGTGGAGACAGCTGCCGGTGATGGATTTTCTTGGTAAGAAACTTAAAGGGTTATCAGGAAAAGCTTGTCTAGGGAAATGTGGAGTGATTTAACATAGGCTCCCCACAACCCCATAGGGCTCTAATCTCTTTAAACCATGTGTGTTAGGGGAATGTTCTTGCTCTGGGGAAGCAAGGGAAGGGGAGCTGGACTAGAGATTCTTAATTTTCCTTTCAGGTTACCCTCTTGCCTAATAGCCAAGACTTCAAGCTCACTCCTTTAGGCAGCAAAGAGAGATGCTTGCCAACAAAGACATTCAAACCTCTATTTCAGAAATAGATGCCTTTTTATTCACTGCTAATGTTGGAGCAGGGCTGTCCAAGAAAAGTGGCAATAAATGAAGCGGAAGAGAGAAAATTACCTTCTGCAAATAAGCGCTACATTTGGAAATAGAGTGGGATTGATATTCCCTTCCCTTGTCTAATCTGCTGTTGGTAATTTTGGTCCAATTTGACCTTTCTACTGGTACTCCCTTAATTCTGGTGAAATTGTGTCCTTATGCACAGGGCTGAATTTTGCCCACGTTTCTACAGACTGATTTATATTCTTCTTCCTTTTTCAAAAAACCCCAAACCAACAGTCCACACAGTTCAACTCAGCTTTGGATATCCTAGAACTCCTGCATAGAAAAATATTTCTGTGATGTTCTGCATTGCAACTGAAGCTAGCTTTGTGGATGTGTACAACAGGAGTTACCCTGTACACTCGTTTCACTTTAGCGACAGCGAGAGAGCAACCTTTGGGTACCACAGTGTAAGCCAGTGGGGCAACTATCCTGCCAGAGCATCCAATAAAACTCTCCAAAGCATCAGCATTACAATTAGTGCTTTTCTTCTCAAAACTGAGCAAGCCATCATAAGCAAGTCAACCACAGCTGATCCTTTTAGGAGAAGCTAACTTCTTCCAAGGATCAGGCTCTCAGCTGAGCTGTTTGTTGGCCTTTTTTTTTTTTTTTTTCAGTTCTGAAACAGGTAACCTGTGGGCTGCTGCGCAGTCTCTGGCAGCAGAGCTATTGCCTGGGATGCACCCTGTTAGTCGCCACTGGTGGAGCTAAGCCAACTTGCTTAAGGGGCCACCCTTGGCTACAATGCAAAGGTGATATAATCTGCCTCCAGTAAGGGGCAGACACAGGGGTGGGCAAAATGCAGCCTGTCAGGCCACTTTACGTAGCCTGTGGGGCCCCTAAAAAGTTTAGACAATTAATATTTATCTGCCCCTGGCTGCCTGTCATGCAGCCCTTGATAGCTTGCCAAAACTCAGTAAGTGGCCCTCTACCCAAAATAATTGCCCGCCCCTGGTAAAGCAATACTAGAACGTCTTCCTTGCCCTCCTCCACGTTTGGTTGGTGTCCTCTTTCCTGTGCCTTACTGTGCTACTGTAGGGGAGCCATTGCGGGAGCACAAACTTGGGAAGTTTGTAATGCCGTATGGCTGAGATTGCCTGAAATCTTTTATAATGCAGTTAAGTAAGTGGCAGGAATTTGGCTGGCTGGCTTCTGCTGCTCCAAATGGAAGCTGTGACAAGCGCAGCTTGTAAAGAGGTGGTAGGTGAGACCAAAACTTCTTTGCTGCTCAGGCTAATAAGGGAGGCTGGCTTCTGTATAGGAACCACCTATGCATAAGATATACAAATGGACTGCTACCAGATCTGGAAATAGATAGTCTGTTATCTGCAGGCTGCAAGCTTGATTTGCTTCCTATAGCGGGCTGGGGCACTCAATGTGCATTAGGCATAGGAAGAGACTATAGCAGTTTTAGTTTGTGATGTCCCTTCAAGTTTGCTAGTGTTTCACTGATCAGATATAACTTAAGGGTTTTATTTTTTAAGCCAACTTTATCAGCAAATAGGGTTGTAGTTTCACCCAAAAATTAAAAAAACCCCTTCAAATGATAGGATGGTTTAGAATCCGTGGAAGAACATAAAGCATCTGTTTTGTGATCACTTAAGCATCTCTCATTCAAAGGTGGGTCTAATTGGCATTTCATTCCCTTAATGATACGAAGGCGTGTGACTGCTGGACCATGCAGTGAGAAACTGAGGCAAAACACTCGCTCGTGCAAATCAAAACCAGGCTAACAGACTACCCCTTCTTCTGAAGCACAAGTCTTAAAGTCTTAAGTACAGTAACTTTCTGACATTTGTGACTTCTTTTAAAAGAAAAATACAAATAAAGCGTGCTTTCTGCAGCCAAAGACCACGGTTCCCAATGAGCTCTTTTCAGGTTTAGGTTTACTATAGTAAAGTATGGGACATCTGTCAGACTTTTTTTCTTTTTCTTTTGAATGGCTTCATTAATTAATGGCTTTTAAATCGTATGATTCAGTTACATTGTTTAAAAGAAAGCTTCCTTGTGACATTTTGCTTATATACTTTCTGACTTCTAATGCTTCCCACAATGCACAACCAGCCCTTTATCTGCAAGTGTTAAGACTTACATTTTTGTTTTGTCTGTTGGGGCTGAAAAGTATGTAGTGTCCTTGCTTCAGGGTAAATGCACTCCTGGGATTCTGACTTTTAGATAAGTGGTGTGTGTTTTGTTTTTTTTCCTTCCCCCAAAAGGTACCAGAAGGCAGCTGAAGAAGCTACCACAGAAAAAAAAAGAAATGTAAGTATTTACAGGCTTTATAAAGTGAACAGCAGTATATGGCCTGCTATGCTTACTTCTCCTGTATCCGATGCGTTTGAGAGTAGCTGAACTATTTGTGTGCTTTGTTTTGCACTCTTTCCAGGAGAATTTGGCTTTTCTGCCTTTTGCTAAAGTCCTCCTTTTGGCTTATCCCCGTTCTGCCTCCTCAGGGTTGACTGAAGCCCAAGGAAGTCAAGTGACTTGTCAAGTGACTTCTACCACCAAATGCTAATGTCCACTCTTAGCTTGAGGCTGCTGTGCTGTTTCTACTCATTTCCTCATTTGTGAAGTAAACTTTTAAGCTTAAAAGGAAGATATCCGATTCCAGGAATGTTAATCAGTGCTATCCCCTCTTCTAACTGCAGAGTGCGTTAGGGGGATCCTTTTTGGAAACAAGCCTACAAGATTTCAAACGTCTCCCATTAAGGGCGAGTCATTGTATATCACCTTGTGTAAGACTTTCACTCTTCTCCATTCCCCCCTGCCCCGCATGCCTGTTGTGGGGCTGGGAGACTCTGCAGGAGAATTCACCAAAATTGCAAGTCTGCATTTCTGAGCAGATCCTCTGATAATCCGGTCTATTTAAAATAAGGCTATTAAAAAAACCTTGATGCCCAGAAGGCACGGACAAGCCCTTCTCCAAATGTGCTGCCTCCATTTCTTTGAGCTTGGGATGCTAAAGCATCGCTTGGTCTCTGTTGGGGGCAGTGCTGTGATATGTTGGTGTTGGGGCTCTGAGAACTACTGTTCGGTTAGCAGTTCTAACAACCTTTTCTTGGAAGTAGTTTCAAACTGCAGCCTTCAAATTTTAAACTTCAGTGGTTCACATTGCATCCAGCTCTGGAGCCGTGGTTGTGGTCTCCCTCTATGTGTGTTTTATAGCGTGGAGATGTCCTCACAAGCTGACGTTGGTTTGATGTAGCACCTTTAACTTGGGATCTTTGGAGCATAGGAGAAATCGCAGATGCAAACTTACTTGTTCCTTTCCAGTGCCCTGATCAGCACTTCATTCAGCATGTTCTGTCCTGCTTCTGATCGCCTAACAGATAATTAAGGCTAGCAGAACAAACAGCCTGCTGGGGAAAGGTCCCACCTCCGTCATCCAGGTGGGTTTGGAGAACTGATCCGTTAGTATGGCTGCTATCAACTGTGGCCAATTTAATAAGCTCTGCCGGTCTTTGAGCCACAGAGGACATAGAAAGGTGGGAGCTGAGAGAGGAAGGAGTGAGGTGGTTCTGTTGTCAGTCCTCCATTAGTATGGATTGTCTTGTGGGTCAGTCATTCTTAGTTAAAATGGTGTTTAAAGAAACTTATTCTTTGAATAGTAGACCTCTGACTCAGTGGAGATAATAGGGGAAAAATGCCAGCTCCCTACTCAGAGCTCTTACGTCAGTGAAAGGGGCAGGGCAAAGCAGTGACTAAGCACAGATGTCTGTGCCACAGCTCTGCATTTAGCAGCACACCTGGTGTCCAAGTCTGCAAGACCTTCAGCATCTAATTCTCTCTGCTTTGCATAGTAGTCTTCTGCCACTTTGGCTGGATTTTTTCCATTTGCTCTACACCTTCAGTGCTTTTAAATGCATCAGACTAACTGATCTTCTCCAAGCTTAGGTGCATGCTAGCTAATTTGCCCAGCAGCGTTCAAAATGTGACCAGGAGAGTAATAGGGTGAGGGACTTAAAGCCCAATATAGCTGCTAATCCTCTTTAATTCCCATCGGCTTTACAGACCTGTTCTGCTTGCCGTTTGTTCCAGGCATGGTAGGATCCCTGTGGAATGACTAGAAAAAAATGCAGCATTGGCAGGTATTAGATTGTAAGTGGCTGAATGCAAGGTGGTCTGGTGTCTGGATGTGGGGTAACCAGCGCTAAGCCGAAATAGGTTTAAAAACCTTTGAATCTGGGGACAGCACTGCTGTAGGTGCCTAGTGTGCTGGGATGCTACAGGGCTAGGGGTACATCTCTTGCGGTCCGAGGATGTGCCATCTGGTAACTGCAACCTATTGTCTCTAATGGACGGGTTAGTTTCAGTATGGCTCAAATTGATAAGATGTGTGTAACCGCTGTCTAACCTGACGCCTTACATAGGGTGGTCTAATAAAGAGCTAGACGGTGTTTGGGGGTTTTGTTATTAAAATGAATACAGTTGCTATTAAAGTGCTACCAGTAACTTATAGCAGAACAAAGTTCAAAGCAGCAGTGGCTTTGGAAAGCAACCTGAGTTCTTGGGACAACCTGCAAATTGTTCTCCCGCTTGCATTGCGGAGCGGCTGGGAGTCATCACGACGCTCGGCATAGCCTGCCTGCTTCTCCCCCTTGTTACAATAGGTCTGCAGCTTGTTAAGGTGTGGATTTGGTTTCCTTTTGCTGGAAACAAAGAAACAAGGAGAGCAAACATGTCGATTCAAGCCTTTGTGTCTCATTTAATTCTCATTAGACTTGGACTCCCTATTTTTTCCCTTATAAGGCCGCCCTGTTTTATCACTTCCTGCTTCAGCTCCTAACTTTTTTCTGTCTTCTCCCCCCCTCCTTCCTCCCCTATCCTGGATGCTTTCTCCATGTGGCACAGTTGTAACTATTCACAGCTGTCTGAAAAGCAGCAAGCTCAGCTCAGCATCGCGCCTTTAGCTTCCTTTCGTACAGAGAGGAAGTGCCGTAATGCTTCATCGGGCCATTTATAACTGGCACTAACTTCTTGTTCTTTTTAGACCACAGACAGTCTTCCCCTTCATTTTAAAAGGGGGAGCCTGAGCGCATTAAAGAAGAAGTGGGAGAATCCAGTGTTGGGAGCTGAATCTCGGAAGGAAGCTCTGCGAAGCGGCTGTGCTGAGGTTCGGCAGAAGGTCGCCAGCCCCAGCGTCGGAGCCGAAAGCTGCCCGGCTTCTCTAGCAGAAGCTGATCACATCTCAGGGGTCAGTGCTAGATCTCAACTCCGGTCCCCTTCTGGAGCCTTTGGCCAGGTGCGGTGTCCCGGCGTTGACAGCGAAGATCTTAAAAGCCACTCGCTGGAGGGTGATAACATGGAAAATTGTCTAAGAGAATCCAGACAAGAAGTAGGAAAGCCCGAGGCCAGCGAAAACCCAGACTCTTCAGGAAAGATAGAGAAATATAGCGTCCCGCTAAACAAGCTAAAGATGATGTTTGAGAAAGGGGGCGCAACTCAGATCAAGGTAAGGATCAACTATTATAGGGGCTGAAAGTAAGCTGTCTCCTGGGCTTTGGGCAAACTCTTTGCATGGGTTGGCTTAGGGATATTCATGATGCAGGGGGCAATTCTGGTTTGCAGTTAGACTGGGAAAGTATCTCCGTGGCTCGTGTTAGTGACGTGTGTTTGAGTTGGGTGGATACGCGCTGTAATGTGCTCAAAGCTTCAGGGATGTCATGAATGCTCTCTGACAGCTCCACAATAGCAGGAAGCTGGATTTTGCATTTTTCTTAACAAAACATCGACAACCAAACAAAAACCATAAGAAGAGAAACTAATTTGGATTGGATAGATGGCACCAACCCAGACAAGAGCCATTGTGACAAATGCAGAATGTGTTGGTTTTTAAATGTTTTTTTTCCCTCTCTACTTTTGAGGTGGGACTGATTGCATCTTCAGCTATCTAAGGGCGCTGAGCCTGTGAGTCACTTTAAACATGAATTGTAAATAGGTTGCAACCAAAATGAAGCTAGCTAATAGCGATAAAACGAAGGGCTGCTTGTAGGCAGCTGCTGTGTAGCAGGGTCTCCTCCTTGCTGTTCTTTCAGCTATGCATCCTAACAAATGTTTCTTATCAGCAAAAATACTCTCGCAAGAAAAAGAAGTAAAGATAGCTAGGCAGCTCCTGCTTTACTAGTTTTGACTTGCAAATGCACAGGGCTTGCATTTTCCTACAACTGCTCATGAAATCTGATCCTGCATGTGCACTGCAGACTGTGTGTCCCAAGGGAGAATTGCTTAACTAGAAAATGAGTTGCATATGCCAGTGACTTACAATGCAGTCTTGGATGCTGGTGGATTTTCCAGTTTTGTCATAGTTTCCTATATTTCTGGCTTTGTCTTATGTGGGGTGGTTTTATTACAACGTTCAGTAAAACAAAGCAAGAGAGACAGAGAGAGGAATCTTGGATGCTGAAACTATTTACATACAATAAATGGAGGCTTGTGTTCAACTTTTAATATTAAGGCCTGCCTGTTGACACTCAGAATACTTTGTACAGGAACAGCTTTGCATGTGAGCTTGTTGCCTGCGTTATTCCTTTATTAATGTAATTGTTACTTTTAAAAAGATCATTAAAGAAGATCTTTCTGGGTTGTCTCCAGCCCAAGGGTGCTCATTTTTAAGAGATGTAGCAGGGTGCCACTTCGGGAATCTTTCCCCAGGAATCCTGGGAAGCTGCACCCATGGGACTGAACCGCTCAGACGTCCACAGGAAAGTTTGCAGGCACCGTCTGAATAGGGTGGAGGAAATGCTGAGCCCACTCCTTCTCTAACTGGAATTTATACCCATATGTGAGATTAGTCATCGTTTGCTGGAACAGTGTTTGCAAAGTGCTTCCTACAGCAGCTGCCTCGCCATCGTTTTGGAAGTCAGGAAAGCTAACCTGAGGAGGCTTCAAGTTGTTGCACCCAGCTCCTTTTGCAGATGCTTTCTCTTTCTTTAATCTAACAAGAAACAGTGTGAGGGTTTTTTTTGGTTTTTTTTTTTTAAATTGGGGGTGTGGGGGAAGTGATTTCAAGTTGCAAAAGAAAAAAAAGAGGCCTACTGTAAGCTTCCCGGCCCAGGAATTTGTTGGAATTGCAGGGTGACGTCACGCAGTGGCAGACAATGCAGGCAGTCAGGCGGCCACAGGGACGTAGTAAAACTGAGCGAAGGTAGGAAACTACTACAGCAGCAGCAAGTCTGGCTAGTTATGTAGTGCATGGTGCTCAGTTAGCTGTTTCATTCACCGTTCTCCTAAAGGGGTGGACAAAATGTGGCCCGCGGGCCGGATGCAGCCCACCAAGCCATTCTATCCAGCCCGCGGGGGCCCTAAAAAATTTAGAAAATTTAATATTAATCTGCTCTGGGCTGCCTGTCATGTGGCCCTCCATGGCTTGCCAAAATTCAGTAAGCAGCTCTCTGCCCAAAATAATTGCCCGCCCCTGAAATGCAGGCTGTTGTCAGAGTGCTGATTAGCGTGCAAGCCTGCAATGGCTTTGAGACGCACTTTTTTCCCTTGATACTTGTCTGGCACTGTACAAGGTATGTGTAAAAACAAAAAGCCCCCACCCCAAAAAAACAACCCACCACTGTCCACAGTGGGTCGGTCGCACCCTGTCCAGCTGAGGAGGAGGTGGCAGAACACTCAAGTGACTTGGCCGAGGCTACACAGGCAGCAAGTGGCAGGGTCCAGGTTAGCATGCCAGATCCCCAATTCCCTGTCTTGGGTTCGGTTCACTCAACAGTGCTCAGCAGGAACAAAGCTATTCAGGCTACCAAAACTATGAACGATTGACTGGTTTAAATTTTGCCTGGCTTGCATACTGCACAATCCCTGTCTTTTTTTCCTTTTCGTTTTTTATTCAAATCTTGTTGCAGTCCCTGCATCTCATAAGCAAGGCAGGTTTTTTTCTTATTACTTCTTCAGGGAAGAAAGTGCCTCTAAGCACCTCAGTAACCAGCCCATCTGAGAAGAGCGTTGTGAGACTGCCAAAAAAGTTGGAGGAAAAAATAAAATCAGCTATTAAAATTTAGGCAATAATTATTTTGTAGTAAAATGCAATTTCAAAGATGCCTCACATAGCATTGGATCAAACAAGGTATCCTGTGGTTTTATTGGAGCAAAATTAATTGTTAGGCCAAATGCCAAGTATTGCTGACATGAGTACAGTGGTGCCCCAGGTGTGTTTCAGTCAAGAACTGGGGGCGCTTTGGAGAGGTGGCTACGTTTCCCTTTTCGCAGATTTGGGCGGAGGAAGCAGGGCTGCATGCTGCTTTGGTCAGAATTGCACAGTGAATTAGTTATATGGTCACAAGATTAGGAGTTGGGAACTGGGGTCTGTTAAACCAGTTGGATCCCATTGTTCCCTGGAGGACTCCAAACTCGGTAACTCGGGTCACTTGAGGTCTTCTATCCACCAGTGTCTAAAAAAAGACAGTTTGTGCACTTGAGCTTAACACTGGGTTTTTCTACTAATTCAGGATTAACATGGCTATTTGGTTGCATGTCATTGTGTCGTTCTGTGCCTGTGTGGCAGAGCTAACATTTTTAACTCCCTTGTAAATAGTTGCTGAAACACCCCCCCCCGCTTAAGTCTCAAGGCGAACCGCTTCTGAATTCTAGCTAACAATTTAACATTGGCATCCTGTTTGAATTCATCTTATTGAACCGGATCACTGGCTAGTAATCATGTTGGATATCTTCCTCCGCAGAAGTAGCTGATACCTGGGTCTTTCAGGTGCAGATATTCCTGTTGCCTACAAATGCGTGAGAGCAAAGAGAGCGAGGGGAGATGATTTGTTTGAAATTCATAGTATTCTCGTTATCTCGACTTGCACGGCCATGAGAGTTGGCTTCCTGCTGCAGTGAATTGCAGCATGCCAGTATAGGGTTTAAAACGTGATTTTTCTCCAATTTCTACACTTCGCCTTGTAACTTGGTTGGTTTGCATTGTTAGTTTTGTGAATCTGAGCTCGTCAAATCCCACCAAGTCCTCTTCTAGGCTGTTGGCTCCGTAGTGTCCTCTGCACTGGAGGGGCAACAATCTGGACTTGGTGTAGCTAGGAGGTTGGTTAGTACACTGCTTTTACACGGTATGGAAACACCTGGGCATGCTGCCCCAAATCTTGCGTAGATGCACCATGAAATTAATTTTACCTGGAACAGGAATGATCGCCAGAAGCTGTAATATTTTTGTTTTTTCTCTTGCATTGAGTCCACATAATCTCTCCAAAAGAAGATGTGGGGGAAAGTCTGTGCAAGTGAATTCTTGACTGCTGAGAGGAAGGAGGATGTGAGAGATGGGAAGGGAACTTGAGTGAGCCTCTAGCCCTGATTTGTAAGAACCTCTGTTCCTATAAAAGGATTAGTTATTTATCATGCAGATGAGAGAGAGCGAACCAAGTTTTGCAACCTTGGCGCTCCTGAGACCTGATTCTGTAATGCTGAAGACTTCCCCTTGCCCTTACCTGTCCAGTTCAGCTTTCTACCTGGATTGTGTTAGGGCTTTGGTAAACTTCTCTTGCCGTTGCGCTTGTATCGCTGACAGCCGCACCGCACCCAGTGGGCGGAAGTTTGTGCTTGGTGTTAACCTTGCGGGCCATGTCAGCTACTTCTTCTGAGCGTTTTGATATTAAGATCAGCCTGTAGGGTAGACACCGGTTCCTATCCGTCACACCCTCCTCGCGTTGCTTGCCAAGAAGGATACCGACTGGCTCTTGGATGTTCGCTGCCTGCCGTGCTCTGCCGTACGTACTGGGGTGGAAAACAACCCATCCAAAAGCTGGAGCCTTTACTTAAACTCCAAATTGTACATTTCCAAGACCTTGAAGTGGACTCCGTGTGGCGTTAGAGGGGAGCAGGGGCTTGCAAGGGGCATGCCAACAAACCTTGGCGACAAAAGTGATGAGCCTGCAAGTTCCTACAGGGGCTCGGGCAACTCCCAAACAGCGTCTATCAGCACCTTTAGCAGAGGGAGAAGGCTTGTCTTGGCCAAGTCTATTTCAATTAAAATAAATAAATAAATAAATAAGTTATCAAAGTCCTAAGTGGCAGAACTATAAAATTCCTTCCCACATTAATGGAAAACATAAAAGATTTTTTTCCTTTCCTAATGAAGGTCCTCTGTCTTGTGTGCTGAAGAGCACTGATTTTTTCACAGTGATTATTTTCCAGTGCAGCTCAGTTAGAATAAAACAGTGGAATTTCCTGCAGTTTGGTGACTGGCAAATGAAAAACTTGTTGGCAGCAGGAGGTGGGGGGAAAGGAGTGGTAGGCACGTCTTGCCAAACCTGCCCTTTTTTCTCTCCTCAGCCTGTAATCTTAATTTCCAACTGGCTTTGAGATTTAACTCTTCCTGGGGATGATGGGACTCTTGTTTATAGGTTGAATTTCAGCTGTGAAAACACCCTATCTCGATGCAGTCCGATTTTAAACTCTGCACACTCTGGAGCAATCAGAGGGGCTGTTGAAATATATTTTTGCAGTTGCTGGATTTTTTATTGAGCGCTAAATTTGTGGGGGACATTGGCAGGGTTGGTTGCAACAAATATGTATCCAGTCTGGATGAGCCAGCCAGAGCATCTGTCTGCAAAATCTCCTGTCCAGCCATCACTACTGTGTGGATACGGATTATCCCAGAGATCTGAAGATTTCTGTCCAGGACCATCCTGTTTAAGCGACAGCTTTACTAGAAATAATTTAAGGCATGCCTGGACTGGGATTACTCTCGCTTAATTGACACGAGCAAACTTGTGGTCATCTGGGACTAACCTTCATGCTAGAACTTTGCTATTTAATCGCTGGGCTTGATTGCAGATATAAAAGGCTCATTACCCTTCCCCCCTGAATTTGACACCTTCGTAAAGTGTTTGGTACTGAGTTTGCAACCTGTCAGCCTATCGTTGAAACTGCCAGTCGCTCCACCTCTAGTTTATGGCAATGTACTGGAGAAGGTAAATGTACGAAAAGATCTGCAATCTTTGTGGTTCTGGGGCATTCAAGCAAAGACAACTAATCACCTGCTACAGTCCAAGGGCGCTTGTATACCTCTGCGGGGGGTAGGTATCCTTTAATGAAACTTTCTTTGCTGAATAGCATGACCTCTGCCAGACTTGTTCAGTCCAATGAAGGACATTTGCTAAAGACTCCTGCCAACCTCAAAGGATCAACCATCTCTGCTGCTTCAGAGCTGATAAGTGGGTTTTGTCTTAAACAGATTCCTCGGGACCAGACCAAGACTACGGGTGGCGGGAGGATCTCTGAAAACAGCTTCTCTTCTGAGGACCTCGATACTGGTTCTGGTGAGAGAAGCCGTAGCGCATCAGGTTGGTAGTCCCTGGAGGCAATTGGGCCGGGGCACTGAAATTGCTCCGTTTGGCGTGTGAGACACAAGGGGAATAACTTTATCCGGCAGACACAAGAGAGAGAGATCCAATGCTCTCACCGAGGGGTCTAAGGATTTTACAAACTTAAAGCCTTGCTGTGTAGCACCTTTACTTGCTAACCATTTTTTTTTTTAACCGAGGCGTGGGAAACAACTTTGGCAGAACTAAGAAGACAATTGTATCTCCTGACTCTTAGTCCTGGGTTTGTTATTAGATTATGTAGTTTAACTCGTAGAGACGCTAGAGTAGCAGTAGACTTATTTCTCCCTATTTGGCTTGTATCCCTCTATGGTGAAATTCTTGTTGCTTTAAATCCACACGACCTTTCCTCCAAAGCTCTGCAGCTGCTATTGAGCTCTTGAATTATGGGCACTGCTGAATTGATCAGGTGTCCTTAAATAGCTTTTGTTCAAATGATGGCTTTTAAATACGACTCCAGTGTGTTTCCAGCCTATGGCTAATACTGGCTCTTGCTTCCTAGCGCTGCAAACCATACTTTTCCCTGAACAATGCATGATGCAATGAAAAGCATCGGTTCTTACCATTGTGCACCTGGAGGGACGTTCATTGGAACATGTTTATATTGCGTCTTGTAAATTAAAACGAGTCAGACATTTGAGACCTGGTTTATTAAAGATCTCTGTATTATTAGTTCTGTTGCGTGATCAAAGCTATCATGAAAGGATTGACCCTTACTCAAGAAGACATGTAGTGCATTGATCAGAGCTGCTGGATTCCTAAATCTATGCCCTGCCTAAAATAAGGGCTAGGTGACTGTTAACTGAAGTGGGTTAAGGTAAGGAGCGGGGGGAGACAGGAGGGAGACGCAGCCCTGTGAGTTAGATCCGAGTCTGGCGATGTTCTCCCACTACAGCCTTGATCGGATGATCCAGTATCTTTATGCTCCTGCTGCATAAAATGGGGATATCTCTAACCAACTTGCCAGGATGCTTTGGGACCAAGTTTAAACTGTCTGTAAAATCTTGGTCAAGAGGAGGCCTAAATAATGTATTTAGGGATTAGGACTGGAGGGTTAAGTTTCCCCTCTCTTTCCCTAGATCCCCCTTTACGTCTTCCTTCTGCAAGGATTAATAAAGGAAAACACCACCCAAGGTACTTCACTGCCATTGTGAAACAGCTGTGTGTATTCCTGCTCTCTGCTTGGTTAAGGGATGGCACTTGACACATTTACATGTTGCTTGTGAGGAGCATTGGCTGAACTCCTCCACGCGGCTGCTAAAATGCACAGATGTTACGTGCATGTTCTGAGATGCTGCTCCTAATATACAGCTGTGTTGCCTGGGAAAGGCTGGTACTGCTAGCTAGGGGATCACATACCTTTGCATCATTTTGAGACTGGACTAGGAAGATGCTTGAATTCTTCTGCAGAAGAGTTTACAGTTAACACCTTATCAAGGTCACTCTAACCATATATCTGCCTTGTTGCAGGGCACCTAATGTGCAGCTCCCCGACATTCAGCTCGGAGAGCCGAAGAGCCCTGGAGATGCCTCGCCTAACAGAAACTTCAATAAAGGATAGACTGGCAAAGTACCAGGCAGCCGTGTCTAAGCAAGGGAGTCCCACTAGCCTCGCGGTATGTCTGCCCTTGTGCTTTTTGTGTAAGGTGGTGGGCGTCGCATTGGCATAGCCCTGAGGCTAAGAAATGTCTGATGGAAACTAGGCTATGAATATGTAATTTTATGCTGTCTGAAAGGAGAAGATCATTCATTGATTTGTTTGAAATTAAAGCCTGTAGTCTGCTCTGCAGAATTAAAAGCCCTGAAATGAGAGATGGGTTTTCACCTCTTCCAGGAATAATCTCTACACTTTCCAAAGACTCAACAGCTGGCACATTGGCCAAGGAGCCTACTTGGGACTGTAATGGATATTTCTTGGCTTTCTATATCCAAATGTCTCTGGTTGCTTTACACACACTCATTCAACCTTGCAGCCCCTTGGATTAAGGTGAAAAGGAGAGACAGAAATGAAGCAGGGACTTGCCCACAGGCTTTTAATGAATGGAGTCTAGATCCCATCACAGGCCCGAGCTTTATAACCAGCCTTCTGTGCAAACAGTCCTCTTCAAATACTCTTATCTTATTTACTCTGACCTCAGCCTGTTTTTTTCTTACCTGAGCTATTGCAAAGAACTAGCCTGTGCTAGCTAGCCAGATATTTAAACAGGAAATAGCAACTAGTGAATCATAGCAAACTGCAGGGTACTCGGCAAGAATCAAGCATGTGTCGGGAAGGGGCGAGTTAGTCAGAATCGTCTGTTGTTTTGTGTTAATGTTGGGGCTCTTAGGACTCTTTGCCCCCCCCCATTTTTTTTTTTTTTTTTTTTTTTTTTTTTTTTGAATGCTCTCTATAGCTAGACCAATGCATTCCAAGAGTATGACAGTATCCTAAGTAAGGAACTGCCTCGTGACTTGAGCCACCAGCGTTGAATATCTTGGAGTTAAGCTTTGGAAGTGTTCATGCTTCCCAGAAGCATCTGTAGAGGGTGGGTGGGTGTATTTTATCTCGTTGGAATAGCCCTGCCCAAACTGAAGGGATTTCTGCACACCATATGCAGAGTGGGTCTAAATCTTAAGCTTTTGGGTATAACTGAAGTAAATTTAATGGCACGAGCTGAAAGTAATTGCAGATAGTGTAACAAATCTAGTCCTAATGTCTATGAAATCTGCTTAACTGCTTGTGGCTGTTTTCTAGATCCTGATTTTTCTTTTTTTTATTTTTTCCTTTGGTGCATTCAGTTAGCTAAACTGCCTTTTGCAGTTTCTAATGGCAATGATTTCAGTTGGCTGACTACATCATTCTCTAGTAGCTAGCCAGGTACCACATGAATTCCTTCTGGACTTGCTCCCAGTATAAATTAAGCACTGTCCTGGTTTGGGCCCTCCAATGCAGACATTCCCATTTGCATGTTGTTGCTGGCTGAATCCCTGCCAGGGACCGTCGTCCCTCCCTTGCGCGCTCTCCCCTGCCAGTCACTCCCAGCAGGATACTAGTTGCCTGTTGGCAAGAATTGTAGTTGCACATGCATACAAACTGCTGTAGCTGTAGTCACTTTTGCAGCAATTTTCAAGCACCTAGTTTTGGGCAGGAGGTTTGCCAGGTTTCTGCCAAAGGGGCATAAAGGGTCTTCTGGTGTGATGGTGCAGAGTTTTCCAAATAATAAAGAGAGCCCTGGTTCCAGCTACACTACAAAACAGAGTTAATCCTTCTTGGAATGAGACTTGTCTCCAGTGCTATGCATGGTATAGGCAAGACCTAATAGAGACTAGTAAACACATGGTGTGTTTTCTTCTCTTGCAATACTGCAAGAATGTAAT
This sequence comes from Crocodylus porosus, assembly GCF_001723895.1. NCBI lineage: Eukaryota > Metazoa > Chordata > Crocodylia > Crocodylidae > Crocodylus > Crocodylus porosus. Next base: position 595,443 of record NW_017728953.1, read on the forward strand.
TCCTTAAGAACCCTTCCAGAAGAACGATCTCAAGTATTCCTGGTTGAAAGCACTAGTATATTCAACAGCTGTATTTAATGAGATCTGTATTCAACAGTAGTTAATACTACAACAGTAGTATTTAATGAGATGAGAAAAATAGGGACTAAGAGCTATGTAAGCCCTGCATATAAAGTCTAGTATATCTTTTTTTGGAATTTAGCAGCTTCTTTCCTTTGTTATAGAGAGGCTGCCCTGTGAAAGGCATGAGCCTTGCCTCACCACGGGATCTGAGTACTGACGGGAACATTCATGAAACCTTGTGATTCTTGCGTGTCAAAAAAAAATTAATCTATTCTCTCTCTCTCTCTCTCTCTCTCAATATAGCTATAGATATATACAGAAAACTCTTTGGGGAGAGATGTAGATATGTCTCTTTCCAAAGACTTTTCAGTAAAACTCATCTGAAATTTGGTGGCAGGTATTCAAGCTAGGGTAGATCTTATTTTCACATGGAATAATTATTGCTAACTTTCATAGTGCCTTAATGTGGGTTTTTTTCTTGTACTGTTTCAGCCAAGGGGAAAGAGTGGAGAGATCAGGAACGAGAGCAAGAAAAAAACTTGGATCTAGGGGGAGATTTATATCAAGAGAAAGGGATGCTTAATGCCAAAGTGTTTCCATGATAAGGTGGTGGCGTGAAATAAAGTTGTATCCCAAGCTCACACGGAGGAGGGAGAAGTTTTAGGGTGGCACGTCACTAATCGAATGCGTGTAGAGTAGACTTCTGTTTCCCTTCCCCTTAGCCATCACTCGTGTGTGATGGGGGATTTCTGTCCAGAAGACTCTTTCAAGAATAACAGCTGAAAGCTCTCCAGTGGGAAAGGAATCCGGCAATACTGAAGTGCTTTATTGTTCTGCAGAATGAGCCTCGAGTCAGTGAAAGTGAGCTCCAGGACAAATCGGAGCAGAAGGAGAATATGCCGCCAAGCTCTGTGGACTCCATTTCCTATCAGGATGGGGAGAAGGTAAGTTGCGCTCGGCTGGGCTGAAGGTCAGGGACACCCTTTACAGTGTGAGTGAGTGGGGCAGCGCTCCGTTCTGTACCGTGTCTGGAAATGGGCTTGTGGCAGCTGATACAAGTTGCTTACACTCTGGGGAAATGTAACTCAACCATCCCATTCCCAGCCTGGTTGGGATAAACCAGCCCTACCTGTGAATTTTTAACCTTTTCTGTAGAGACTGTACAGATTTTAAAGTGGTGCACAAGCACAGAGCTGTAGGTGACAGCCCAGAAGGAGGTTGCCGGCCATGCTATGCACGGAGTGGCCAGATCATGGTAAATGTAACTGGTGTCCTGATTAGCTGCCATTTTTGTTTCCTTCCCCCGCCCCACTGCATTTTAAACCTTTTCCTTTTGAAAAGAGACAAATTTTAATTAAAGTGAATAATGAGACCTACCACAGCAAAGTCTCACTTGCCTTAAATTGGGGAGTGACAGAAGGGGACCAAACTAGCTAATAATTGGGGTACTGTGTATTGCAGGCTCTCTGAACACGTGGCAGACTAATGCCGGGAGCGCTTTTAAAAGCTTCCCAGTCTGTCTTTGGCGGGCAGCCAAAGGGTTGCTTTCAGCTGCTCCTTACTGGCAGCTAGGCAGCCTTTGCCTTTTAGCCTGTGCGGAGGCTGCTTCCTCCACGAGGTGAGGTTGCTAACAAGACACCTATTAAATCAAAGCAGTCTCTCTCCTTTCCCGTCCTGCTTCCTGCTATTAAGTGGAAGGTCTTGAATACACCCTCTTGCTCTAGGAGCGGCCATCGTTCCTTTAACATAGGCGTTCCTGTAGCGCTTCACTGTTGTGTCTGAAGTCCAGCTTGAATGAGCACAACAGAATCTGAACAGCCCGGTGTGGGATCTAGGATTGTCACTTTGGCAACACTGCAGGATAAACTGGATGTTAGCTGTGTCTTAAGGCTCTCAGTAAATGGTAGAAATCTCTGCCAAAAAGGAAGCCGCAGGAACTTGCTGATAACTAGGGCTTGAGCAAAGCTTTGGGTGCCGATTCGATTTGGAGGAGATTCGGCCCGAATTGGTGCCCGAATCTCTAAATCCAAATCAAATTGGGAGACCAATAAAAAGGTCCAAATTGATTTGAAGTCTCTGAATCGATTCAGGCAGTCCCTGCTCGCCGCCGCAGGGAGCTGGACCTGGGCTTCATGCTGGTAAGTAGGCAGCTGAATCTCCAAATCGGATTCAGCTGAATCGATTGGGGACAGTGATTCGAATTGCTGTCCCTCAGATCAGCCAAATCTGAAGCCAATGCGAATACTAGCCGCTTCGCACGGGCCTACTGATAACATTTGTCATTTGCACGTACAAAGTGCCAGGTGAGGAGAACAGTGTGCTTCAACCAGATTCAGTAGCCAAGGATTAGTGATCTTTTACTAGTGGAAAGCATACTGTGGTCTTCTTACTTCCTCGTATGCTTTGAATTAGGACAAACTAAACTTTTGAACTGAATGCAGTATCCTGGTATGCATACGCCATTTAATGAGCAGCTTTGGTCCTTTGCAATGGGTCTTGGAGTCATTAGCATGAATTAGTGAGGCTCTGCCGTTAATCTTGTTAAAGTATTTCAGTTCTGCTTCTAGCCCTGTGCATTTAATATACAGAAAGAGCCAAGCAGAAATACCTGAGAAGCTGCCCCAAGTAGCTTTTGCCTTAAGGGTTTAAAATAACACTTTCAAATTATGGCCTCCACCTCTCTTCCCTGGGGAGGAGGCTCTTCTCAGCCAGGCTGGCTGACCTGCTCCACTGGGCTTTAAACTAAGCCCGCGGGGGGACGGGGGGACTACTGCCCCTGCTGGCCCGCTGAACGGCCCTTGCAAAGCCAGC
>NW_017728953.1:598327-630037 GCF_001723895.1 Crocodylus porosus
TGCTTATCTTGCTGGGATCCTATGACCCCAGCTGACTTCCTGCCCTTTGGGCAGGGGGCTGGACTCGATGATCTCCCGAGGTCCCTTCCAGCCCCGATGTCTATGAAATCTATGAAATATTGTGCAGAAGGAATATAACGAGAGATTCCGATCTGAGTTCTAAACTGGGAGCGTAGGGTTTTGTAGTTTGGGGGGATCTTTTTTTTTAAATGCCTCCATTTTTAGAGAAATTGGGTTCTTCTGGATGTGCGTATCCCACTGACTTGCCAGTAGGTGATGTGAACCGGGTTGCTTCTGAAGCAAGGCCTGACAAATCCAGCAGATCTCAGATTTAGTAGTGAAAGAACCGGTAGGGAACATCAGCAAAGTAGTGGCTAGTTCTTTCTTAAACCTACTGCATCCAGGTGTAGAAGTTGTAAAGCTCCATCTCCAGCCCATGCTCCTAGCATGAACATTAAGCAAAAGAGTCTGAATGTGCATTTAGAGAGTATTTAAGCGGTGAACAACTTGGGAGTCTGCTTTATGTGGCAGAGGCCACCTGTTCTTGGCAAGTGATCATACCCTGCCTTGTGCCTTCAAGACTGATTTTATCACTTAGGTTATGGCTATTGTCTGAATGAATGCCCTATTTTGTTAAATTGCCCATTGTTTTGTTGCTCAAGCCAGGATGATCCAGGAGTACGTTCGAGTGAGCTGGACTTAACCAGCTGAGCAGCTCTTTCATATGGGCTCAAACATGTTTTTCTCTCAGGTTCCTTTAGGGGAGAACAGTCTGAATTTCCACACTCATCTTTCTGAAGATGGAACCAGTAAGTACCCATTCCCCTGACTCAATAAGATGTGGCAAGCGAATAGCAGAGGGTGTCAGAAATGCACACATTTGCACACCGTACTTAAATGAAACCCATTTTGCTGCCAGCAGCCCGAGCTTTTGGAATTGGCAACAGACAGCCATTGAATCACGGGGGTATATGCCGGTTGAGACCCGCATTTAATTTAACTTGCCCTTTCAGAAGCAATCTGTCAGTACAAGAACTTGGATCCTACCGCATGCGAGAAAAGTCTATTCGTGTTATCTATGGGTATTCTTTTAATTTGTAGCATACTTAAGTTGGCAATTTTGGCTAAAGTAAATGCTACTGCATGTCAATTTTTATCTCGGACTCCTGACTTCCAGTGACTTAAAACTTGATTATAAATTTGACTGATTCTGACATTTTTGTTCCTTATGAACGATTGCATGTTAATAAAAAGAATGAATAAAATTGCTCGTTTTAAGTGTAGTAATCCTTAAAAATAAATCTTTTAACAAAAAAAAATCTCTTCCTAATCCTTTTATCATCTGCAGTCCCTTTGAATCAAATTTTGAGGATGTGTATATATATTTTTTCCAATCAAAATCTCTTCTGTGCTAAAGTTGTTCTCTCCAGCTCAAGTCCTGTGCTGAATTTGTTTTAATCAGGTTAGTTACCTGATTTGGAGCTGCAGTGTTAAGATAATGTGAGCTCTAAATTTTGTAGGAACGTAACTGTAACTGCAGTTCCCCCTACCATTTGGGTTTATAGTACTGTATGCACAGTAGCCTACAGATGAGTCAATAATCCAAGGTGTATACTGAAGTCAGCTGCCCCGTGCTGCTGTATTTTAAGTGTCCTCCAGTGGTAGGGTGGAGGTTGTAGCCGTGTTGGTCTAAGGACAGAGGCAGACATGGTTCTTTGGGTGAATCTGATACCTTTTATTAGACCAACTCAAATGGTTGGAAAAATATTTCTTAGTAAGCTTTTGGGTTTAAATACCCTTCGTCAGGCTGAGGAAGCATCTGCAGTTGGTGTGTGCTCTTCCTGGATGGAAATTTTTTTTTTCTCCCCCACCAATTTAAGTTGGTTTAATAAAAGATATCAGATGCACCCAAAGAACCTTGTCTGCCTCCAGTGGTAAGAAAATTAGTAAAGCATGTCGGCTCATGGTTGGTTACGGTATAGTCCATTGAGTTCCTGTGGTTGAGTTAAGCATGTTCAGAAGCATTTTTAAATGGTGCCATAGTCTCCAGGAGTTGCATGCAGACTTGGTAAGAGGTTGGCCCACTTCCACGTCCCCCACCAGCAGTTAGTTCGGTTGATAAGTTTGGTGCTAAAAAGGTCAGAGTAAATTGAGCACGTAAAGATTTTGGCTTTGGAGCTAATTCTTCTAGAATTCTTCTCCTGTTTACTTGAATGGAAATAACTGTTCCCGTTCCCTCCCCCAGTTGAACTCAATTCACAGATTGGGATGGAAACCCAGAGACCTGTCTGTGCAAAACAGCCAGCCTTCGATACGAAACCACTCAGCCAAATGGATGCCTCTCCACCAAAAGCTGTGAAGGTATGGCAGCTAATTTGTCTCCTAAATATGAGCAGCAATTAATGGAAGTAAAGCTGATTATAACATAGAAATGACCTAAACCAGCCTGTGCATCTACGTGCTCCTGGGGGACTTTGTGCTAATTCCTCAGTATCTAAACTATCCCTCAAGAGCTCTTAACCCCTGTAACTTTAGTGTACGTTCAACCTTTGTTTCAACAAAGCGTTTTGCAGAAACTAGCTCTTGACAGCATGTAGGATATGCAGGAATTTCATGTTGGGCTCAGCACAGGCTTTTGATAGATCGGAGGATCTGGTGATCTGTGGTGTTTGAGCTGCATGCCGACTGGTGCTGTGCTGTTAAAACTGCATCGTGCTAATGATGCAGCATAAGAGCCTTCGCTGAGGCTACAAACAGATTTCTCCAGCCACAGGGGCAAATGTTTTCCTGCAAGACAAAGCATGAGTGTTCAGATGTCCTCGCCGCTTGTCATGAGACAGATACCCCAAAGGGTTCCCAGGATAAGAGCTACTAACACTTCCTCCTGTGCTATTGCAACAGACATCTGAACAGTTGTCCTGTGATATTCTTACAGGGCTGGCGACCAGTTGGTTCCCCAGGCATCCCACAGTGCACTGCTTTGGTCTCGAACCTAGCCTCTCTTAAACTCTGTCCGGCTACTCTCAAGAGTCAGCCAGTCTCGAGAGTGATGAGACTTGGGTCCTTACCATGCACAGAGTACCATGAGTGTCTCATAAAAGATGTTACGACTTGGATGCTTCTTTGAGGCCATTCTGGACTGTGGGAGGTTCACAAGTTTGTTTTTTTTTTTCAGCTTTTATTCTTTATGTGAAAACTGAGAGAATCTGCAACCTGTATGCTTGACCATTTGGAAAACAAGTGGCTGTCACCTCCATTGGTACTGTAGTAGCTGCAGTACTTGGAGAGTAGCCCACATGCTGTTTATTCATCCAAGGTTCCTATTTGTCTTTTCCAGCTTCTGTTTCCTGCTCTTGGTTCCTAATCTCTACTCCTGCCTTCTGCTTCCCTTCTAATGTGAGCTCAACTCTCAGCTTTCTCTCCAGTTCTCCTTTACATTAAGTGGTCTTCATCCTCCTCCTGTAGCTCCTATTCTTAGTGTGCCCGGAAAGGAAATCCTTTCTCTACACACCCCAAAACACCTTGCCAGCAGGCACAGGGCCCATTACATACATGTGTAAGTGCCTTTTCTTAGACTGGGATATGCATTGCAGTGGCTTGTAACGCAAACTTGCAAAGTTCTGCCACTGGGCTGGGGAGGGCGGTGTATTTTGGACTGGCAGGCAAGTTGCTTGGCATTTTGTTCCTCCGTCTTGCGGCAAAGGATGTGCGAGTAGATCTTTGGCCTCCTAAATTTCTGTTCATGAGTTTTCACTCTCTCGGAATTGAAAATATGTGCAGGGTGTGTGCCTATGAGTTCCCTTTTAAAAAAATGTATCTCTTGAGCTCAGAGAGGTGGGCTGGTCAGTGTAATATCAATGTGGATTAGACCCTTGAGACATTGTCTGAAATGACGTTGACCAGAAGTGTGTGTGTGTGTGTGTGTGTGTGTGACTAGATACTAATACATAGAAAAATACCTAATTACATGCAACATTAAGGTTGACTGACCAAATTTAAATTGACTGGCTCTGTCTTCTATAGTTTGGCCTTCACCTATCATAATCAATGCCGTGCCCTGGTGTCACTTTATTTGTAAGAGACTAGAAATAATCACTAATTCTTCGTCCTGTGACCTTCCAGTTCCCCCTTGCCACATCCCTTAACCATCATAAGGTTCCCTTAAATCCTTTGTATTAAACTTCCAACATATTGTTCCCTTGCCGAAGGACAGCGACGTGTGTGCGCTCCGATGCACCCCTAGATATTTCTATACTCTGTAGCTGGAAGAATGGTTGCAATCGGAAAGTGGTCCAGGAAGGTCAAGCTTTGACAGAATGTGTAATAAGTTGTTCCTCCAACATTATGTACCACCTCTGTGTTTAATGAGCAGCATCAAGTGACCTTTTTAATGGACAGAGTACCACCTTATGATGCCTTCAGGAAGCAGAAATGCTTAGGTCGTTCCCATGCAGGCCCTAGCCTTGACTTTACCCACGTGCTCCTCCCTAGTTAGAAGATGCTGTTCATTTACTCAGGAAATGCATACAACTGTACTTGTGTAACATCAGACCTCCGTTAATGCTAGCCATAGTCGATGAGTACTTTAATTTTATAAGGCGGGCATGTCAGCGGTGGAGGATAGCTTACCTCATCGTTGCAGCATCGAAACCTTTCTGTTGACATGTTTTCCTGCTTAAGTGAGCCTTCCCTGTTCGTAATCCCAAGAGCATCTAATAAACCTTGCCGGGTAGCTCCTATAAAATACCAGTGTTGCAACCTCCCGAGTAAGGCGAGTATAAGGCGCCTCGAAACCTTAGCCCCTGCTCCCTTGTGGGTACTCGTTGGATGGAGAAAGGCTAAGAGACCCTGACGAAGGCACCCTTCTCGCAAGGCAGTAAGCAGTCAGCAGCAGTTGCTCTCTGGCAGAAATTACAACCCTCCAGGCACTGAACATGTGGACTTGGATTCTGTCTCAATGGTCTAAAGGGGGGTGGTACCATGGGGCAGCCTCCACTCCTCCATGCTCTTGCCTAGGCGTACATGTCAAAGGTCTTGATATGATGGGCACAGGACTCCGTGTAAGTGGAGTCATCAGGCACCTGGCTAGAGACATTTTGCACGTACACTAGAGGATCAAAAGTTGCTTCCTTGTCCCACAGTATTTATCTACCACCATCTCTTTCCCTAGAGGTACATTAATTATGTGAGAATACCATGTAGAGCAGGGGCGGGCAGTTATTTTGGGTGGAGGGCCGCTTACTGAGTTTTGGCAAGCCATTGAGGACCGCATGACTGTCAGCTAGGGGCAGATAAATATTAGTTTTCTAAAACTTTTAGGGGGCCCACGAGCCAGATGGAATGGCCTGGCGGGCCACGTTGTGCCCATCCCCTGGTGTAGAGTCTTTTAGGACTGGCTTAACCCACTGAGTCTCATGCGGGGACTAACTGTCAGAGCTGCTGATAATGGCATGCTCAGGGGTCCAAAGGTGTTTCTGGTGTTTTGCCCAGCCTTCAACCAGGCAGTTTGTTTCCAATTAACAAGCCCTCTTTTCTCCCCTTAGAAGTTTCAGTTGCCAGTGAAGGAGACTTGCATTGGGTGTCAAAAGACGGTGTACCCAATGGAGCGCCTCTTTGCCAACCAGCAGGTGTTTCACATCAGCTGCTTCCGCTGTTCATACTGCAACAGTAAACTCAGGTAACCTGCCTTGCTTTGAACCTGCTCTCTCTAGGAGGCAGTTCAGCTTTCCTGACATGTTAACAAGCAGAATGTAAAGTGCTGTGCCAACAGGAGGCAGAGACGGTGGAAATCCGGTGGATCTAGCAGAGGCTGGGAGTCAGGATCTAGCACCAGTCATGTCAACCCCCTAAAGTGAGGATAGTGTCCCGCCTTCCTAAAGCATTTTGCAATTCTAAGCCCTGAGGGGTGAGGGAGGGAGACATGGGTCCCGTTTTATCAGCATGCGCTCCATCTGGTGACATCAGGTGAAGCCACTGTAGGACTGTTTACTGAACACCAAAGACATTTTAATGCCAGGTCTTTCTTAGTGACCTGAGAAGCTTGGACTTTTTTTTTTCTTTGACTCGGTGTGCAAGAATGTTAATATTTACTCCACTTTTTCTTGAATAGTCTTGGAACTTATGCATCTCTCCATGGGAGCATTTACTGCAAGCCTCACTTCAATCAGCTTTTCAAAGCCAAAGGCAACTACGACGAGGGGTTTGGGCACAAACAGCACAAAGAGCTATGGATGAGCAAAACGGAAAATGAAGAAGAATCCATGGAGAAATCTGCCCAGACCGCCTGTACGACAGACGTCCCTAAAAGTCCAGGCGTAGAAGATGCCCCCATTGCAAAGGTGGGAATTCTGGCAGCAAGCATGGAAGCAAGAGCTGCGGTTTTGCCCGAAAGAGAAGAGAAACCTGCAGAAACAAAGAAACTAAGGATTGCCTGGCCACCACCATCTGAACTAGGGAGTCAAGGAAGTACTGTAGAAGAAGGGATCAAGGTGTTCAAGCCAAAGTGGCCTCCAGAAGAGGAGGTCTCCAAGCCCGATGTTCAGGAGGCTGAGGACTTGGATCTCAAAAAGTTACGGAGAACTTCCTCCTTGAAGGAAAGAAGCCGACCCTTTACGGTAGCTGCCTCATTTAGAACGATGTCTGTTAAGGGACCCAAAATGGAGCATGCGTCCCCTTCCAAGGCAGACAGGGGCATGTTCAAAAAGAGCCAGGAACTAGAGAAAGAGGTAGAGATAGAAAAAAAGCAAAATGTCCGTAATGCTGAAGAGAAGAATAAGGACCTGGAGGCAGAGAAGGAAAGGCAAGCTCCTGGCATGAGGGCAGAAGGGGAAGAAAACTTGGTGGAGAACGGCCAGGTGAACACAGTGACAGATGAAGAGGAAAAAAATGCTGCTGAAGTGCAACCAGCTCCAAACAATGAACTGCTTGCCCCAAGTTCTCCTGAACGCTCCAGCTTGGCGAATGTGGTGACTTCTAAGGAATTATCTCCTGGTCAGAATCGCAAATCCCAGGATGTCGGGTTCTGGGAAGAGGAAGAGGCGGAAGAACTATCCGTGGAGGAACAGATCAAAAGGAATCGATACTATGAGGACGAAGATGAAGATGAATAAATTGGCCTTTCACTGGCAAAGTTGCTGCAAGGTGTTTGGCCTTAAATTGGTGTTTTAGCTTTAACAAGCAGCTGCCCTCTGTGAAAGTGATCCTCTCTGCACATTGATCCATAAGGGAACCACAGAATGTGCGAGGTCTTGGAGTACAGTGGAAACCTGCAAAAGGCATATGTATCTAAATTAAAACGTACATAATCCCTTGTTGTGGGATAGCTTTCCCAATTCTCAGCACGGGAACAAAGATCCATTCTGTACCCTGATTATCCTCATTGTCATCTTCTGTACTTTATTCCGCCAATGATGATTTGCAGGACTTCACTGTACTCCCAGTGGTGGCATTTAAAAACCAAACTTCTCTTTTAATACACTACTCTTGCCACTGTGAATGCTATTGCAATACTTGGGGACCAATTTCAAAGGAACTTTCAGGCCTGCTTTTAAAATGGTGACTGAATGCACTTTAATTCATGTAAAGGGCACAGCTGGGATATTTTTATAATGAAAACACTAATTGTTTTGTGCTTAGTATCTAGCAACTTAAGTCTCACACAGAAGTGCACAGAATACAACAGGATGATTCTTTCTATTGTCTAACTCGCTTGCTCTTGATCCATGGAAAAATTCCTGTTTTGCACTCTGTTTTTCTCTGCAAGCCTCACTTATTTTCCAAACTGGAATGAAGGTGTACCAGAGCCCTCTGGCTAGCAAAGGCACCAGCACACCCACTTCTGGGATAGAAGTATTACAGCCGGTGTTTGAAGCAGTGCTCACGAGGACAACCCATCTGTGTCGCAGCAACCTGCAGGGCATTACTCCTGCATTCCATGTGTTTCAGAGGTGAAATGTCTTATTTCTTAGACTTTCTGTACCACTCTGAGTTACTTAAAGTTGCAAATACTGTTTGAAGGCCTTTCCATAGTTGCATTCTCCTGATACTGAACTGCCAGAAAGATTTTTTTTTTTTTTAATGGTTACATCTGTGAGATTTATGCTGCATACAAAATCTGTGGGATCCTAAAACTAGAACAGTGAGATTTTTCTTTTTCCATAGGACTTGTTTCTAGCATTGAAGTTTTTAGTACATTTTAAACATGACTGCATTTTATGCTACAAACAATGGTATTCAAACTGGGAGGGTTATTTCTATAGTAACTTTTCTTTGTACTGTATTAATTTGAAAATTAGCTCTAATTATATTTTAGAGGTGTAAAATATTCTGCTTTCTTACCAAACCTTCTAAGTATGAAACCATTTTTATTCAATAAAGCTTTTTCATTTATGTTTAACTGTGCTTGGAAACTTTTTTTTTTTTAAACTGCACCAAGGTGCATTTTAGGCCTCTGAAAGATCAGCTGTTCTCTTTGCTTAATGTGGGTGTGTCACCACTAGGTGACACTGTTGATCCATTCTGATGGCAAGAAAACCTTCATCCTTCTAGTACAGGGAATTGGACAGGCCTGGCTGTATGGGGGTAGAAGGGTACACATTTATTTTTCGATGTTGAGCAGTTGCGAGGTCCCTTCCAGCTCCTACAATCTATGAAGATCACTGGGTCCGGCCTCCTGCACCCAGCAGGAAAGAGACGTGGTGACTGTCCAGTCTCCTGTTGAAGATTTCCCTGGCAGGCGATTGCACCACCTCTGGAGGGAGCTTATTCTACAGACACCCTGACTGAAGAAGTTTTCCCTAATGTTGAGCCTGAATCAATCTTCCAAGAGTTTGTGGCCTTTACTCCTGGTTTTCCCGTTGGGTATTCTGGTGAACAGTTGCTCACCGAGCCCTTGCTGTACTTCCCCTAGTGTGGTGGTAAGCTGCTACCAGGTCCTCTCTCAGCCTTTCCTTCAGGCTGGAGAAGCCCAGGTCCCTCAGCCTTTCCCCCTATGGCTTGCCAGCTAAGACTCCGATCACAGGGGTGGCTCTTCTTTGGACTCTCCAGCATGTCCGTGTCCTTGTTCAAGTGCGGTTCCCAGACTTGGACGCGGCTCTCCAGCTGCAGTCTCACCAGGGCTGAGCAGAGCGGAAGAATCGCCTCCTTGGTGTTACCAGAGATGCATCGAGTGGTGCACGCCACAATATTATTTGCCCTGCTGGCTACAGCGGCGCGCTGCCAGCTCGTGTTCGTGCGTGGTGCTGGTCAGGGTGGGCACCTGGTGCCTCCCACGTCTGCGGAGGCACCAGATTGCCAACGGCGGGTGGTGTCCCCCAGGAGCGAAGCCGGAAGTGCACTTCTGGTCTCGCGGCTGGCACTTCCAGGGGCTGCGCAGCTGCTCTCCCGGGGTCCACGTGCACCCCTTACGCATCGCCAATGCTAATCAGTTTGGCGCCGCAAGGCCTGGAGCGGCGCTGGAGGTTGCCCGTCCTCAGGCGGAGCGCCGTACGTTTCTCCATGGTGAACTTTGCCAGTTCTCATCTGCCCGGGTCCGCCTGCCTCTTCAAGCGCGACTGTGCTCCCCCTAAGTTGGTGTCCCCAGCGGAGAAGGTCCTCCACAGATGCAGGGTTGGAGGGGACCGGAGCGGACCACCAGGCCCGACGCCCCGCCCTGGGCAGGAATGAATGCTGGGCTCACGTGACCCCTCTTAAGTCCGTAGCGCTGGGCCGGAGGCGGGAAGCGTTCAAGCCCGTCGCACGTGCTGGACCACGCCCCCCCCCGCGCATGCGCATAAGCTGCCGGAGGGCTGACCATAGAGCGCAGCACAGAGCGGCCGCGGCGGGCCGGCGAGAGGAGGGCGGAGTGGCCAGCGCTCTTCCGGACGTGGCCCGCGCTAGGGCGGGGCGGGCGGAAGATGGCGGCGGCCGCGGCGCTGCTCTCGGCCTGGTTCTGGGACGAGCGGTTCTGGCTGCCGCACAACGTGACGTGGGCGGACATGGCGGGCCGCTCCCCGCCCCCCGGCCTCGTCGCCTGGGCCTTCCCGCTGGCGCTCGGCATCTTCGCCGTGCGGCTGGTCTTCGAGAGGTGCGCGGGCAGGGCCGGGCCGGGCCGGGCTCCTGTGGGCTCCGCGGGGGACGGGACACGCCCAGGCCGCACTCGTTGAGGGGACCCCCGAGACTAGCAAACGCGAGAGAAAACCGTGGGTTCTGGGAGAAACCCACCCCTGCGCGGAGGTTTGCATGGGGGCGGAGGGGTTTGGCCCATCCAGGGCTCCTGAAATTGCCTGTGAAACCAGATTCGTGAAGTTGCTCGTGGGTTTTAATCCCAAGCAAATAAGGACCCCCCAGGCCCTCACGCCCTGACCGGTTCATCCGGCTTCCCGCACGCTGGCTGTCATTGCGAAATGGATGGAGCAGTCACTTATCATTCGTGTTGCAGCATGTTTCGCAGCCCCTTGGGGGTGGGGAGGAGGCTTACAAGTCCGCCATTCGGCTAGAAAAGACACGCTCAGGGTAAACCTTGAAAACTTGGGGTTCGTCTTCGGGTTGAGGTTTCAAAGTGGCCCCCTGAAGTGATTCGTTGAGGTTGAACTCCAAGCCTGACCCTGCTGCGTGTCTCTAGATGGCGGGCTTTTTCTTTGGGTCGAGAATTCCCGCTGTCATAGATTTGTAGATATTGGGGTTGGAAGGCAGATCGTCGAGTCCGACCCCCGGCCCTGGGCAGGAAAACATGCTGGGGTCAGGTGCTTGTCCGATGTCCTCTTAAAGACCCCCGGGTAGGGGAGAGGTCCGCCTCCCTTGGGAGCCCCGTCCAAGGTCTGGCGACCCACGTTCTTCCCGGTGTCTACGTTGATCCTTCACTCTCCTGTACTCTGTTAGACGTGAAGTTGTCATTTATCTTGACGTTTTCTTCGTGTGCTGTACCTTTTTAATATGTTAGCGTGAAAGTACAATGGGATATTGCATATCAGTAAAAAATGAGATGTGGGGCATGGCGAGAACACATAGGTGCTTCTATGGAGGAAGACTGCAAAGAGATGCGAACAAAGCCACTGGTTTCTTGCGTAAATGGTTTGAGGAAGACTGAATAATCTTAGTTTCTCCTTTGTGGAAAGGGCAGCGCTTTCGTAATCATGGGAAGGGCTGCAAAAAGACTGCCTAGGAATCTAATTGGTTTTCACTTTCCTTTGCCATGAGAAGTGCAGTGCCTGGTAGGCTTGCATAGACCAAGTGGTAGGTGGAATGGAGAGAGGCAGAAAAGCCATTGGGGCCTACAGAAGTGTGGTGTGTGGCGGGGGGGAATAGAAAAAAGAAATGGGTCAGGAGAGTTGCTTCCTCTTTCACCCCCGGTCTACTTCCTGTCCTTTTTAAAAAGAGAGAAAGCAAGAGCCCAGAATTGATCTGCCCTGGCATGTAAGGCTCTGAAGCATCATTGAAACCAATGTAAAAGATCCAAGGGCTTATTTATAACAGGAGTGCCAAATCCCATCTTAACCTAGATTACCAGCGCTGGACTTGGCCACATGTCCACGCTTACCAGTAAATGAAAGGCAATCGTGTCTTGGAATGTTTCCTATTAGAGTGTTAGACTGCTTCCTGGTCTCAAGCTGCAGCAAGGGAATTTTAGGCTAGATATTAAAAAAACCCTCTCACTAGGTGGGTAGGGAAGCACTAGAACGGGTTCCCTAAGAGGTGGTGGAGTCTCCATCCATGGAGTTTTTTATGGCCTGGCTCAACAAAGCCCTGGCTGAGATGATGTAGTTGGGACTGGTTCTGCTTTGAACAGAGGGTTGGACTAAATGTGACCTCCTGAGGTCTCCTCCAGCCCCCGTTTTCTATGATTCCATGATATTGTAGGGGCTGCCAGGACAGAATTCCTTCTCCCTTCCCCGTGGACACCTATGAACTGGCCTGGGTGTATTTATTTTAGCAAAAGTGCAGGCGATACTCACTTTCCTTTAAAACCTTAGGGACCAGCTGATGGCAAGGGCAAGATACAAGTTCTGCAAGTCAAGAAAAGTAGCCCCCAGAGTAACACTTAATCAGTGCCATATATCTGGACTGCTTTTCCTCTGGCTTTGTAGTTCTGCAACTGAGAGCTTTTCTTGTAGCATCCCTCGCCCTACTCAGGTTTATGTACGGTTGTGCAGAAAGGTGTAGCCAGCAAGATCAGTTGTGCTAATACTGAGCTGACAGGCTTGCGTTCAGAACTGGGTGCTTTTGCTCCCTGGCCTCCTTCCAAAGGTAGCACTCATCTCTATATGCAGCATCCCCTTCTCGCCTGAATTCTGTCTGTGAACCTAAGATTGAGCTTGTCTAGATTCCCCATTTGACCTGCTTGGCATTTGATGCGTGAAACTCCTTTACAATATAAACACAGAAAAATGAGAGCTTGACAGGGTTTTTTTTCTCTCTCTTTTTTTTTCCCCTTCAGAGTGAAACCTCCTGACTCTGTCATGGTGCCTTGGGGGTGGCTCCTTTTCTTTTTTTTTAACCATATCTCTGGAGAGTAGGTTTTCACTGGTGAAGTGTCCAGGGCATTATACTGTCAGTTCCGGTCCTAGAATTTTTACTGTCAAAGCCCATTTTTCTGAGATCCTTTTCTCCCACTTTTTGAACATGTCATCAATTCAGATTTTCTAATAAAATCCCATTGTGCTTATACCCACATCCAGGCCTTAGGGGTGATTAAGTCAGATGGTTCCTTGACACACAATTGGCAGCAGGACTGATGATACAGAGCATAAACTATATATTTCTGGAGCTTTTCTGTCTTAGCTCCTCTCCCTTTGTGCTTCTTCTGTTCTTCCTTCCCCTCCCCTCCCCCTTTAGATATTCCGCCTTAGGAGGAAGTATTTTTTTTTTCCCCTAAATTTTGTTGCAGCTCCACTTTCCCTGAATTGGTGTCACGTTGATGCAAAGAGTGATTTACAAACCTCAGTGAATCTGCGTGATGTTGAAGTTGGGAAAATACGTGGACCGTTTTATGACTCTGGAATGCATCTCTGCTAGCCAGTGCTGAGGTGCAAGGGTGGGGAGAACTGCAACATGTTTCTATCTGACTAATCAGTCCTCTAGAATTTGTTCCATTCAAGAAACAGAGTTGAAAATCAGAGTTTGTAAATCATTGACAGAAGTCTCTTCCTTTCAGTTTTATACATCTCATATACTGAGATTTTGAAATGAGATACACTGCTACAGGGGTTGAGCCTCTTATCTCAAGTAACTTGTTAATTAAATCCAGACTGCTCAAAGGTGCACATACCATAAGTCTTACTATGTTGGGAAAGTTTCCTTCTTCAGAACTGCAATAGGGACTCGGCAGACAACTAATGTTGCCACGTAGGAGGTTGGATTTGTAAAGAAGGGCTCTCTAGAGAGGGTACTTTATCTTCAGTAGAAAGGAAAGGATTAGAGCAGTTCACTCCAAGTTCTCGTCCTCCCTTTTGACTCCATTGGCTTCCTTGGGCGCAACTGTCAAACTGGTTTGTCATGCAAAAGATGTGGTTGCTTTGGCACTTTGGGGGAAACCAAACCATAGGGTGGGCATTTGGATGAAAACTGAACAAAGGAAATTAGATGATGACCTTTAGTGCCTCCTAATTATGTTATTAATTGTGATGCACAGTTCTCAAGACAGGAGGAAAACTTTGTAAGAAAAGTCATGTGGATGTGGTCTTGAAGATGGCAGGTAGAATAGTTGCCATTTAAGCAGTGAAGAGGCAGTCTTTACATTGTACATACGGTGAACGGTTTTCTGGTAGTGGCAATTATAATTTACTTTTATTGCAAGATGATAAAATATGTTTTAATTAGTCTGCATTTCCTGATTGGCCTGACCAACCCAATATTAATATGGCACCCCTCCCCATTCAGGCAGAGCTTTTTTCTCTGGAATTAAGCCTCTTTTCCACCATCTTATTTTCTCTTTGAAGCAAAGCAACTTCTAAACTAGAAAGGTTCTTGATGGAGGGAAGCATTTAATTTCCCAGCTATGAACTGGGTATTTACTTGCCCATCACAAGTGGCATTGGAGGGCTACATTGGTGTCGCACCTGTGAAGTGATCTGGGACCTGTGGCTGCCAAGCACTACGTATCTCTTCAAGAATTTGATTTTAGCATCTTCATCTGAAAAGGGGGTCTGAATCCTCACCATCATCCGGAAGGTGCTTTTCAGAGTGCCACAGAATGGCAGGAGCAGAGTGCTCAGTGGTGGGAGGGATCCAATCCGGTTTTTAAGATAAAGCGTGTGGAATGTTGTCCCTTTTTCATTATCTCTTGTAGTCTTGCGCTCTTGATTTGCTAGCAACTCTATATGTCTTATTCCTGTTTAAAGGATTTGCTGCTGATTTGGGGAGTTGCAGGTTATCGGATGTGGCTAAAAATGCTGATACATACCTTTATTCTGTGATCTTCAAACCTTTCATACATTAAATCTCACAGCTTCCCTGGATGTTTGAGCTAAGTGTACCATCCCTTTTTAATAGCTGGGAAACTGGCAAGGCATTTGAGTTGGGCTCAACAGTACACATGTTTGTCCTCTGTGTTACATCCTCACTCTCTTCCTCTCTCTCGTCATTTGTTAGTTTTTTAGCTATTCAGGAGTGTTTCAATAAGGTGGCAGTTTTCACCATTTCTAGAAGCATTTCTACCAGTTTGCAGCTACAGTAAGTTCCCAAGGAAGCCTACCCTGCAGCTTCTTTACCAGCTCTGGTAACATAAAGTGGACATTAGTCCCCAAGGCGCCTACTGTTACTTTTCCCAAGCACTTAAAATGTCCTGATAATGCAGATTAAAATGCAACAATCTGTATTCACCAAAGAGACTGTTTTGTAACCCTCTTCCCAGAGTCTTATCATGACTTTCTTTTGACATTGGCAGAAGGAAATCCTGCAGTGAAGGAGTATAAATTACCAACCTGAAGAAGGCTGGGCGGTATTTGGGTAGTACTGGGCAGTCTGCAAGCAGTTGGGGCACATGATTCAGTCACTGAGAGGGGGGAAAAAAACTTGTATCTTGAATATGGCTCTTCTTTATGACTTTCAGGTTTATTGCCAAGCCATGTGCCATAAACCTGGGCATTCAAGACAGTGGACCTCACAGACCTCAACCCAATGCAATTCTAGAGAAAGTGTTTACATCCATCACCAAGGTAAGTCATTTTCCAGATCCTGCTCGAGAGGCAGGTGTGTAAATGAGAACTTGGCTCTCTCTTATGGTTTTGATGACACACACTTTGCAGCCCAGTGCTAATTCTGTTTAGTTGGGGTCTGTTTCTGATGAGCACTCGTTTTACTGAGTAATTTTGGCACCTTGCTTTAGTTCACATATGACTATATCCACCCCCTTTCCTGTTTCTCACAGTGACTTTTGTTCTCTATGCCTCAGCTTCAGTTTTGCAAGCCAAAGAATTGTTTAACGTTCACAAAGTTTTCTTGTTGTAGAGGACGTGAGCTTTTTCCTTTGGTCCCCTGAATCTCTCCACATGGCGCAACTGAATTTCCAGTAGTTACCAGGAGATTCCCCTGTATCTTTCACTTCTTCCTGGAAGGTACCTTTACCTTCTCTGCAGACTGGCCTGGCTGGTCTGTCTCACAGATGCCTTCCTTGGATTACTGCTGTGGTTTGTAGAACTGGATAGCTCTCGAAGCCAAAGTCTAGTTGTAGGAAGGGAAAACTTGGTAACTGCTAATAGCAAAGGATCCTGTTTTGGGATAGGATATTGAATGTTGGCAGTAGGATTTCTTCTGGTTTTTGCTCTCAGCCACTTTTTCATTGTAACATCTGCCCATAGTGTTGCTTCACCATTAAATGCCTAAATCCTGCAGGCTGTCCTTCATTTATTCAAAGCTGTCAGTTAAACTGATATTGGTAGTATCACTGACGCTAGTATCAGGAAATAAAATAGAGTTTCTTATGATTGTATATAGGAGTCTGAATGCTGTTCTGAGTAAAGTGGATAAAATTCTGTTAGTGAGTGCAAAAGTGGTTCTGAAAATATCTCCAATAAAACTTGGGTCATTCTATGCTGCTTGAATTGCAGCTGAACAGAGGGAGCTTTGTGTTTTCTCACTAGGGACTGGGGTGGGGGGAGGAGAAGCTTAGACACAAGGCTCCTTGAAAGTCAAGTTCAAAAAGAAGCACACGAGGGAGCCATTGGTTAAAAATGTAACCAAAACAACTCTGGCTTTTAGCTGGACCACTAGACTGAATAGGCTCAGAAATTGGGATGTTAGCATGGAGGGCAGCACTGGTGCAGAAACAAAATTACTTTCCTGTTTTGAAATTAGAGTTCTATAAAACAAGCCTTATGACCTTTATCCTTTTGGACAGATGTTCTAGGTAGCTTGAGCCCTTGACACCTAAGTGAAAGGAGCAGTGTGGTTGTGATGGGATTGCAGGGAGGCTGCTCTGGAACATCATCCTTAGAGCAAAGATGTTTCTGTTATCTAGAGTTTGTTGCACAGCTGTTGTGGCCATGTTGGTAGCTCAGTGCCCTGCATAGCCATACAGATTGTGCACAAACCCAATTGTGAGATCTGGAGACTTCCTGATGGAACTCATTAATTTTAGACCACTGTCATTTTAATATCACCCGCCTCAGCAATTGGCCTGTTTGGAAGCAGTTGCTATCAGGCCCTGTTTCGTCTGCCTTTGTGAACTGACTTGTGCCACTAAAGACAATGACACTGCTAGATTTCCTAGGAACAGTGTAGAGATACTCCTCCCTTAGATTTACATTTTAGAAGTGAGAGGTATAAAAAGTCTCTGAAAATGGCAATATATAATATTGTAATATTGTAAAAAATATATATGAATTGTCATGCTATGCTTCTGTTAATGCTAAAAGTTTAATTGAATTTGTATCAAAACAGAATTTGTATCAAATACCATCCTTCTAGCATGATTTTCTCTGTATGTGTACCGTCTGATTTTGTGACTGATTCATGGTTCAAAGAGGGAAAGTCTCAAAGATTTGGGAAAGGAAAAGGTCTTTGGAAAACAGGAACAGTGTCTGACTCTTGGTTCATTTTCTCCTAGTTTCCAGATGGAAGAAGGTTAGAAGGGTTGTCAAAGCAGCTAGACTGGGATGTTCGAAAGATCCAGCGCTGGTTTCGTCATCGGAGGAACCAGGACAAACCCACCATCCTCACTAAATTTTGTGAGAGCATGTAGGTTTGTGCAGAGACCAGAATGTGGCCTCATCTTAAAACTCGACTTGCGCCCTGTATTTTGAACTGACGTTTTATGGTCAATGGATTATGAATGGAAATGGGTTTCTTAGGGGCAGGTGGACACTGAGGAAATTAGGAAGACTTTTTTAGCATTTATTCATACAAAGTGGTATGTATGCCAAGACATCTCTACAGGACCATTTAAGTCTAAATGGTCAATAATCTTATGTCTCAGGATGGCTTCTCTTTCATGCAATTAGTGACATTGCACCATAACTGAGTAACTCCACTTAAGGCAGGTGAGAGCTTTCTGGACAATCTGACTTCCCAAACAAAATATTTTTTTCCAGACTGACTTTCTTCATGACTTAGGCGATGGTCTATAGAGTTTCTTTATGGTTTCATGATTCTTCTAGCCTACTTCAGTTTATTTTCTTGCTCTTTTTTTCTGCCTCAACAATTTATATGGACCACATCAGTGTAGTAGCTGAGAGTTTTTTCCCCCTGCCCCTGTTTCCCAGATGGTGCTTTTGTTTCTCCTCCCTAATGACTACTTAATCTCCCCACATTAACTTCCTGCCTTCCCTCCCATTTGCTAGTAAAACTTTGTCTACTTTAAGTTACCAAGTAAGATATACAGATGGGGATGGGAGGAGGATTTGTCCTGTGTCTAACTGGTTTGAGCTCTAATTTGAAATCTTTCATGTGTTGAGTAGGGTTTCTGTTGGGCATTTGTTAGATCTTGATGTTTCTTCAAAGTTGTAGCCTTGGTACCAGTATGTACCGAGATGTATAAGTCAGTGTTAACTTCCCTATGTTTCCAAAACACTCCGCCAATTAAGTGTGAACCTGAACTCTTCATGTTAATTAGTGTGGGACATACATTTCCCTAAATATTTTTATTCTGATGGATGAAAGGTTGAATTTAGTAATATTAGTGAGTTTGCCCTAAAAAGATGACTGAAACTCAGCAAAACTCATTTCTGTTGGTGGCTAATTTAGTACTGTTTATAATTGTTCTGACTCTTGCTGTACAAGTATTAACCATGCAGTGTTCATTTTCATTTAAATGCTTCACTTCTGTCTTTTTTTTATACTTTTGTTCTCAGGTGGAGATTTACATTTTCTTTAAGTATATTTTCTTATGGAATCAGATTTCTCTGGTCGGTGAGTAGTATATTTTTGTGTGTGGCTCTCAATTTTTTCCTTCTGCTGTTTGCTCCATGTGATATGCTATGAGACTAAGGGCTATACCTTCACTGCAGATTGGCTGATGTGACATACCCATGCTAACTTTAATCTAGCTACCTAGTACTTGTATTGTATTGAATAGGTGACACCATGTCATTTTCTAGGATCCCTGGAGAGTTTCATAGAATCATAGAAGTAGGGTCAGAAGGGACCTTGTAGATCTTCAAGTCTGACCCCCCGCCTAGGCAGGAGAAAAAACTGGACTCAAATGAGTCCAGCCAGGTAGGCATCAAGCCTCTTCTTAAAGATCCCCAGGGTAGGAGCCAGCACCACTTCCCTAGGAAGTTGGTTCCAGCTCCTAGCCGCCCTAACTGTGAAGTAGGTCTTGCGGATGTCTAATTTAAACCTATTCCACCTGAGTTTGTTCCACCGGTAGTGAAGCTGGTGCTGCTTCATCTTCCTTGCTGTTGTTACCCAAGTTTTCTGAATTAAAACTAGCTTGATCTTGACCGTAATCCTTTTAAAAAAAAAAAAAAAAAAGGAAAAAAAGAATTAGGAGTTAGGTGCATATTGGGAGCCATGGCCTCACAAAACAGGAAAGACAGCTTTTATAAAATCTGCCCTCTGCCGTTGATTCAAGAGGATTCTTTCTCTCTCCCTCTGACTTCAGAACAGGATAGACTTGTTCACCCTTAAGTAGAGCCCACAGTGGGGTTTTTTGTCTTTGCAAGGACACAGATCCATATCTTCAGACTGTCTTTGCTAAGAGCTCTTCCTTTGCACTTGAATTTCCATGTGCATAATAACACAGTATTGCCAGAAGAAATAGATGGTTTTCATTCTCTGAAATCCAAGAGTAAAGGCAGCTTGGATAGAAGGAATATGTTGGAGCTCCTGGGCTGTGGTGGGAAAGGAATGTTTTAAGTGAGCAAAACCAAAGACTGTATAGCAATGGGTCTCAAATGTTTTGGACTCAAGGCACCCCTCCATAACTGTTGTGAGCTGTGTGGCACACAGTTTAAAAAACAAATATATATATTTTGGTGCCTACCTGCTTACCCAGGTGCTGAGCAGTAGGGGTGGGGGGTTGTCCAGGCAGAGACATGTCCAACCTGGGCTTATTTACTTATCTCTTCACACCGTGCGGGACCCTTCAAAGGATCTGGTGGCGCCCCAGGGTTCCCTGGCACCCTGGCTGAGAATTGCTGGCATATAGGAAGAAATACGCTAGTGAGCTAATAATCTGTTCTTTTAATTCTAGACCCCCTGGTTTTGGGATACACGACAGTGCTGGTACAACTACCCTTTCCAGGTAGGAGTTGACTCATGCATGCCTCAGGGTCTGTTAGTCAGAAGAAGTCTAATGAACTAGCTTTTGAAGTTTCCTGGTAGCTTTCAATCCTTTACTTGAATGTGTACTATTGTTTTGTGTAGTATCCCCAAAGTTTTGAGAACTGAACCTTTTGTAAGCTCTCCAGTTTTATTCCTTGGGACGGGTGTGATGTTGAAACTCAGGAGATCTGAAGGCTTCTCATTATCTACTGAGTGGGTGCCCCAGATGCTCTTACAAGGTTTCAAGCAGTGGTCTGCTGTCCCCTCTGGAAAGGAAGGACCACCTCAGATGGAGTCGTCCATACAGTTTTTTGGCCTTTACGTGAAACTGCCAAAACATCCTTTTAGCAAATGGGAATGAGCTAGTGGAGTATCCCCATATTGTAAAATTGATTTCCTCTGGCACTTGGATGGTGAGACAATTGTACAAAAACAGTGATGCAGGCCACCTTATATCATGGTGTTCTTTTTGCCTTTTGTTCAGTTGGGACAGTTGTACATGGACCTTAAGACTTACTTTTATTTTTCCTACTCCAACAGGAAACTTTTATTCCTTAACCTGCCAAAACTGAAGGCAGGCAAGGTTCTTTGGGTAGATGTGATCTCTTTAATTAAGCCAACTGAGTAGCTGGAAAAAACAGAAGGATAATTTTATTCCTTAACAGTCCGTCTATAATTTGTATATATTTGTAACTGCTTAAGTTGGCTTTTATTAAACCTTAATTTGGCATCTGCTGCCTCTCCTCCTGCCTCAGCTTTCTGGGGTGAAAGGCGAAGGGACTGAGATGGATTGATTGAGGGGAAACAAAGTGGCTTTTAATGCAAATGTTGGACTCCTTTGTCCTTTAACCAACTTGTCCTTTGTATGTCTTTTTTTTCCCAGCCCCTAGCATCCAGCCTTTACTATTACTATATCGTGCAGCTGGCCTTCTATTGGTCTCTCATGTTTTCTCAGTTTACAGACATTAAACGAAAGGTAAGAGCAACCAGAATTTCACTGAACACATTCCACAAGAGATGGGACCGGTAGATGCATTGTGCTGCTGAAGCATTGGTCTGTTTTTCTCTTCGCTCGCCTTTTTTCATGGTTCGTCTACTTTTTTAGCCTGCGCAGGAACTTGGAACAGCAGCCCCGTGCAAACCCTTTTCACTTGCTTGAGTGAAGAAGGGGATCCATCAGCCCGGCACAATAGAACTGTTGATTCTGTGCTTGTATAAAAGTAGATTTTAATTGGGAGAAATAAGATGATGCAAACATTATGCATGTTTCCTAGACAGATGTGGGGAAGCTAGATGAAAGTCTTGGTTTTGGCAAAATACAAAATAGCGCAGAGATTACTTACTTCCCTTTAGGGAACACAGCACCTAATGATACCTGGGCTAGCCTTCCTTTTTGTTGCTAAATGATTTAAAGGCATAAGATTGTCTGCATTGCAGACTGTGGTGTTAGTGTAAAGATGTCCAAGCTAGCTTTAAGCGAGCAGTCTAGCTGTGGCAGCACAGAGCCCCACATGAGCTACAAGACGATAGCAAAAGGTCATAAGCAGCAAATAGTAGTTGACAGGATAAAGTAAGAAATGAATTTTGAAAGGTGCAGTTGGATCCTCTCTGAAACTAAATTGTAATGCCTGTGTTGGGGGTGTCAACCTGCAGTCTCTGTCAGAACTCTACTCTGTCAAACTTGTACTTATGTGATTTTCACTTTTACTGTAACTGTCAAATGTAAATATTGGTGCTCATTGGGTTAATGATGTGCAACATGGCAATACTGCCTATCACAAGGTCCATGCAAGCTGTACTAAGAGTGAATGTCAGTGTGAAATGTGGTGTTAAAAGAATGATCTCAGTTTGAAATAACTAAGTTCCAAAACGCAAGTTTCTTTTTACCAATAGCACTGAAACATTTGGCTGTGAATACTGTTTACTTCTGCATTTCACTCAGGACAGTGAAAGTAGACTGGTCAATTCTGCATTTAGTACATGACCAATAAAAATTAATGAGAGTGACCATTTCAGTGCAGTCACTGACAGTGTCCAAGTTCACTGGTCCAGCCTGACAATTGAGAGCAAGCAAAGAACCTGTTGGATGCTGCTGTGAGAACCAGAAGCCTCAGCTTCAAGTTCAAATAGTGACTTCTGGGGTAAAGCAGGCAGGATGCCAGGAACCAGGGAAGTAGTCTGAATATTGTGGGGAAGGGCAGAAGCTACAGCTGGGTGCTATGGGAGAAGAACTAGCGTTCTGTACATGGGTTGTGGTTTGGGGGCTTCCTTCCACTTGTGGTTAGGGGAATGGTCTACCTGTACTATACAGCTTGTCCAGAGCAGACGGGGAGGCAGATTGGATTATATAAACAAGCTTGAAGGTCTGACCAGACATTGGTATTTGGCTCTTGTTTGGTGCCCTTGTTCTAAGCCTCTTCATTTGTTTTCCTGCCAGAAGTTCCTTAAACTTGATCTTCCCCTTTCAGGATTTTCGTATCATGTTTGTCCATCACTTCGCTGCAGTTGGACTTATTACGTTCTCCTATATGAACAACATGGTGCGGGTAGGGACGCTGGTGCTGTGCCTCCACGATGCCTCAGACTTCTTCCTAGAGGTCAGTGAACCTCCTGTTTCCCTCCCTGAACTTTGAGCCTCTGAGGAAGCCGTATGGGCTGAGGCTGCAGGGTAAAGCTTCTCTGCTTTTCCCCCTTCCACTCTGGCTTGGCAGTGTAAGCTGGACACCCCGGTAGACATACATTCCTGATCTGCCCTGTTAGCTTTCCCCCTTGTGTGGGGACTAATCCTTACTGGTTCAAGACTCCCTGGTAACTGGAGGGCTCATGTGGTCTGGAGTGCTCTTTCATGCACGTACATGTGTTGGGGAAGTGAGACTTGTAACACATCCTGTTTCTCTTAGGCTGCAAAACTGGCCAATTACGCCAAATACCAACGTGTCTGTGATGCCACCTTCATGCTTTTTGGTGTTGTGTTCATCGTGACTCGACTAGGTATTTACCCATACTGGTAAGTGAGTTGGGCACTTTCGTTCCTTCCTTTGTCAAGCCCTTGTATTGGGGCTTCTCACAGCTTTTGCTACCAGTCCCCCAGAGTAGCTTGAAGCTGCGGACCAGCTGGCTGTTGCCGAGGGTAATGTTTTGAGCTCTTGTCAGAGAGGATTCTTCTTTGGTGTAAGACATGGATAGATACTCAAAGTGGCCAGAGTCCTAATGCACAGCTGATCACCGCTTCCCCTAAACTGCAAGATGGAGGCAATGCAACAGCTGCACCCAACTCTGCCAGTCAGTATTTGCCTGGAAAGATGCAAAGGATGGCTTGAGTCTTTTATCTGTAAGACGTTATGGAAATAAAGGCCAGTTATCTACGAGGCAGGTTTCTGTTTGTGGCCCTCTGGGTTAGTTATTCCCCTTTCCTTTACTTTTGGACATTTGTACTGTCCTTGTCCTCTGTCCACTTGGAGCCTTACTAGGTCTTTCTTTAGGTTTTGAATTTAGAAACCTGACCTGAAGTTGCAAAATGATTAACTACAAGCAATGAGATTTGCCTTTCCTTCAGCCACATCCACATTAGGTCAGGCCTGGTAGGGTACTTTGGTGACAGCTATGTTTATCTCATCTGCAGAAGGTGTCTGACAAGTTCTACTTAACGTGGATATTGCTCAGCTGGTCTTGTTTTTGCACTCCATCCTTAGTCTGTAAATAGCAGACAACCTACTTGCTCTTTCTTTCATGGGTGTTTCTGATAGGCATAGTGAGCCACTTTACTTACATTGTAGTGGTAGGGGCATTTCAAAGATCCTATTTGTATTGGTATACATAATAATAATAAAAAAAAAAGAGTCCAGATATAAAGGCAGGTTTAGGTACCCATGCCTGCCTTTATTGATGCTCCCTTCAGAGAGGGTCCCTGCTGCCTCTTGACAAATTAGGCCATCTTTTTCTGTTCTTTATTCCATTGTTTCCAATGATGTGATGCATGCTCTGACATCACATAGCTCAGAAGCCCTGTAAATCTTTAATATGCTTTCTGTTGGCTGTAATACAATTCCCCTGCTTCACAGCTTCATTAACATTTGAAGATGCTGTACTGTTCCATTTAGTGCATAGTCTCCTTAGTCTGTAGGACCATGCCACTTCATGCCTAAGAAACTGTGCAGTAATACAGCTATAAACTGGGCCTAGACGATCATTTCTGTACCTGTGAAAAGGCTTATTACTGAAAGCAAAGTGTTATCATGGGTATTTTTAAAAAATTACTGCATAAGCTACCTTTTCCATGGATAAGGCCAAAGAGCTTTATTATGCTAAGGCACTGCTGATAAACTTTAGTGAAGAGATCAGAGCCCTCTTCAAGTATGCACAGTGTTAAGTCTCACTAGTTGGTCTGCAGTCCTTTTGACTTTGTGGGAGGAGCAGAGGAAAAGCCTGAGGCCAGGGAACACCAGCTTCACTAGTAAACTTTGCTATGTACTTGGGGTCAAATTCCTTCCTCACTTATAGCCAGGCAGAAATTTCCCCAGGCATGCGAGTAAGGCCTAGCTCTTCAGTAAACATTTCATACCATGTATACCTTCCCAGTGGTGCTTGTGACATGAGCAACTGCTGTCTCTTCCGTTGAATGCACTGTGAATGTACATCATGCCCTGGAGAATGGGGAGAGAAGTGGATCTGTATATATAACCTACACTTTGGAAGCAGTCCATATCATCTGCTGTTGCCATATCATTCAAACAGTTTGACACAAGTTTAGATTCAAATTCTTCCTTACTGTACCAAGAGACTGTTGGTTGGGGCATAAGCATTGTGAAAGGGGCAAAGCGATAGAAACTCACATGAGGGAGAAACCTTTCATGCATGTGCTCAGTTAGCTCAGTTCAGAGCTGGCAGCCGAGGATCACGGTATTGGCAAAGCACCCAAACTAATGCATTCTGGGATCCTCTTTCAGGATCTTGAATACAACCCTGTTTGAGAGCTGGGAGCTGATTGGTCCTTATCCTTCATGGTGGCTGTTCAATGGACTCTTGGTAACTCTGCAGGTTCTGCACATCATCTGGTCCTATCTCATCATTCGCGTTGCTTACAAGGCCCTCATGCGGGGAAAGGTAAGGTTGTCTATGGCTAGGCTGGGTCCTCTTCCATGTACACACCGCAGGGATTAGGCATCTGCTCCAAAATCAGACACCCTTTCTGTATTGCTTGGTGTGGGCTGCAACGTCATCACCACGGGTGCTGTGGCTTGACTCTGCAACATCAAGGGTCAATTGTGTTTTCCGCAGGCTTTGGAAGTCATGGCAGTGAGGTGACTGTAATCATATCTTTCTGGCGCTGAAGGGGTATCAGGGGAAGAGAAAAGATACTTGATAGAGGTGCAGTGATACATGGGTCTGATATTGCATCAGTACCAACGTAAAGAAAATTGGCTGTATCGGGTATCGGCCCAACGGGGCTGATAATTTGGCCAATAAATACCCATGCTGCGCACAGCCACAGTGCAGCACTCAGGCAGCAAAGAGCACCACTGGCAGCATGGACAGCTGCCTCCAGCTGGTAAGTCTGGTGTGATGGAGGGGGTAGGGGAGGGGCATGGAGGGAGCAGATCAACACCCCCTGTGGTGAGGGAGGGGGCAGGAGCAGGTGCTGCCCAGCAGGAGGGGAAGGGGGGGCTCCCACCACTGCTTGCACCCTGGGAAGGTGTGGGGGGGGCATGTATCTCCCCCCCCAGATCTATGTGGGGCAGGGTGGGCTGCAGCTGGGGCTGCGCAGGACTCTTCTTGGCGCCGGCTCCACTGGGAGGATGCTGCACCCACCCCAAATTTTGCTGCAGCTCCACTCCCAGTGCCACCACTGCCAGCCGCAGTCCCAGCATGAAGGTGGAGGTGGAGAGTTGTGCCAGGTGGCAGTGGCGCTGGGAGCGGAGCTGCAGTGAAATTTGGGGTGGATGCAGCTTTCTCCCACTGTCACCAGAGCCCACTCCAAGCCCAGCATCTATCGAAAAGAGCCCCATGCAGCACCGGCTGCAGCCCACCCCGTGCAGATCCGTGGGCCAACCCTGCCCCCCCCCAGCAGCACCTGCCCCCTTTCTCACTGCAAGGGGTGTTAATCTACATCCCACCCCTTCCCCTTCCACCACAACAGACTTACCAGCTGGAGGAAGCTGTACTGGAAATCGGATCGGTATCGGCTGATATCCCTCAAATATCGACTATCAGTATCAGCCCCAAAAATATCTATTGGTGCACCCCTAATACTTGACAGTGTGTTGTTAGCTAAATGCTTTGAAAAGTGTGCACTGAGCCTGACAGAATCTCAGTTCAGACTTCCTTCCCACAGCTTCTGTATATGGGGACTGCCAGACATTGGGTTGTGTTGGAGAGAGCAGCATAGGCACTGCTGGAAGGCTGTTCCCCACTGAGTCAGTGCTAGGAAGTGCTTGTCTCAGGCTGGGAGCCATGCCCAGGAGTGTCCTGGGAGAACCAGCATTGTGGATTGTCCTAGCCAGTCGGTGCCTTTGGTCTTCCACTGGGAGGGGTTTGGGACTAACGCAGGGGTTTGTGAACCCCTGGATACTTGGGACTCCTGTGAGAAACTGGCTCCACTTGACACTGCTTTTAGACTGTGGAGCTGGTCCAGGCCTAGGGAACTTGTATAGCCTGAAGAAATATTTGTAACAGCATCCTCTATGGCAGTCTGAGTTAGGGAAGGGCCTCAGGTGTGGGGAAGAAGATATGTTGCAGAGTTTGTGCCTGGTCCTATTGCTTGTTTCCCCTCTGGCTGCTGCTAGTTTCTGAGTAGAATATCTGCCTATGTGGCGCTCTCCGCACCTGGAGGTCTACATTGCTTGCATTTCCTTGCTTTTTCTCTCCTGACCAGGTGACGTAGCCAGGGAAAGGATTCTAGACTCTGCTTCTGTACTCTTCACTCTTTTCTCACTCCTTTTCTCTGTGCCAGACTGGAGCTGGACAGTTTCATCCCTTGCATGTAAGTGTAATCAGTGCTGTTGCCTATAGATGTGTCCATCTCCTGCTGAGCTTCAAGAGAAATACAAAACTGTAACTCTGGGATTAAAAGAGCTGCATTTTGCAGCTTCTTTTAAATTATTTGCCTCACTGAGGTGCTGATCCATGTAGGATGCTAAGTTGTGGGGTTATCCAGCAGTTGAAGGAGGGACCTGTGAGTTGGCACTGCCACCAGCTGTCTGTGCAACACTCATCTGTTTCCGTTGGCCTTTGCATAAAATGATGCTTATCATTAGTGTTTGTAATGCTCTGAGATATATAAATGGAGGAGACAGAGCAGTACAAAGAACATTAGTTCTTGCTTGGACCTGCATTTGCTTTCCAGATAATTGGAAAACCAGAATACTATGTAGGCATTTCTGCTTTTTGCTGGCCAGTTGAACTCCCAACTGAGGGGGGTACTTGGGGAAGACATAGTGTTTCTAGCAGCAGAGGTATCCCTGTCTCCTGGAGGGCAGTGCATGCAAGAGGCTATCAGACCTAGCCTGGAAATCATTAACTGGCACTGGTTTCCTGCCAGATCTTTCTAGGTATTAGGAAACTTCCTATCTAGGACTGTTCAAAGTCTGTTAGTTCATCTTGGACTAGGTGTGGCCCCAAACATGGCTGCATGTTTTAACCATTGAGTAAGTACTTGCCTCTCAGGTAAGAAGATGAGGCTGTTTGTTGCAAGCCCAAAGTAGGGAGCTTCCCATGGTGGGTATCCGAGGCAGGTGCTGTACAGGCAATGAGGAAATGGGTTGGTAGCTCTCCTCTTCCAGCACCAGTGAGTCCCTGGTGTTGGCAATTATCCACTTTCACTTAACTGTTTTCAGTTAGGCTGGCATTGTGAACTCCCTTCACTTACCCCTTGGTGGCATGGGCCACATGATTATGAACTATTTGGTCTTATACTAGTGACATGCTGCCCCCTCGTGGTAGACTACGAGGAAGGACACGTTGCAACCATTATACTGCACATTTGACTCGGGTAGTGTACAGGCTCCTCTCTCACAAGTGTGTTCATCCTCAGTGAAGCATGCAGGTGTATTTTGAAAGCTGATAACTTGCATGCAAGCTAGACAGATCTAGTCACAGGAGTTATAAATCACCTAGAGGTGCACCAATACATCGGTTTGTATTGCATCAGCAGCACTGATGAGAGGGAAAACTGATGTTATTGGCAATCAACTTTTTTTGGCTGACCTGGCTGATAATGTCGCCGGTAAACACTGTGCATACATGCAGCCAGGAGTGCAGCCTGGGAGCTTGCAGAGTGGCATCCTGCTGGTAAGTCTGTGTAGGGGAAGGGGCATGGGGGCAGATCAAGGCCTCTTGGTGAAGGAGGAAGTGGGGCTTGGGGCAGCCATTGTCCAGCTGGGGCAGGGCACAGAATGGATCCAGCTTGTCCAGGGGGCACAGGGAGGGGGGTGAGCTTCATTCCTCCTTCCCAGCGTTGTTGCCACTGCTGCCCACGCCACCTCGCCCAAGCACAGCCCTCGAGCACACAGTGGCAGCCTGCCCTCGCCCCATGCAGATCTGGGCAGCACCCCCCTCTCCATGCTTCCCCCAGGATGCATGCAGTGGCACAAGCTGCCTGTCCCTTCGTACCCTCTGGATGAAGCCCCAGCTCAGTCCCACACTCCACTCCCTCCCTCCCCAAGGGGCCTTGATTTGCCCCTTCCCTCACCAGACTTACCAGCCAGACGATGCTCTCCAAGCTGCTGGATCAGAATCAGCTGATACAGATGGCTGATTACTGACCAGCCATATCAGCCCAAAAAATCCTTATCAGTGCACCCCTACTAAATTGTAGAGGCTTGTTGGATACAGATGCTTTTTGTGTTCCTAGAGTGCCCAGTTGGAGGGCCTTTCCTTCTACCCACCTGTACAAATGTGCGTTGGTTTATATGCGCAGTTGTTCCTTGGAGTGCTTGCTTCTAGGGGTGTACTGATAAATCAGTCTGATATCAAATTGGCACTGATATAAAGAAAATTGACTGTATTGGAAATTGGTCTGATGTAGGTGATAAATGCCCATGCGTGTGCCCCAGGATCCATGTGGAGCAGGACTGTGCTGGGAGTGTGGCCCTTGGCCTCAGCCAACCGGGCCCAGTCTGTGTGCCCTCCTGGACAAGTGGCAGCAGAGAGGCGGGAGCTGCCGGATGAGCAGGCAAGCCGCTCCCAGACCAGTGGCCTGCAGCAGCAGCCCCCTCCCCGCACCCCCTGGACGAGCTGTGGCTCTGTTCTGTGCCCACCCTGGCTGGGCAGCACCTACCCCAGCCCCAGGCCTACTGCTCCTTCACTGTGGGGGGCATTGATCTGCCCCACCATGGCTCGTCCCTTTCACCACAACAGGCTTACCAGCGGCATCAGAAATTGGATCTGTATCAGCCAATATGCCTCCTTAAAAATCAACTATCGGTATTGTCCCACAAAATCTCTATCAGTGGCCCCTACTTGCTTCACAGCCTGTGTGATGGGGGTGCAATGTTTTGAAGGAGGAGGCACCTTGTGCAAATGCTGAGGTAGTAAAAGTTCCCAGTTTCTTCTGAAAGTGAAAAGGAAATTCACAAACTGCTCCGACTTGGGCAAACTGAAGGAGGCGACTGTCTCTCCAAAACTGATAGTGATGTTGACTCCTACCACCTGCTGTTGCCAAGGTGTGTCAGAACAGGTTGTGAACTTGCCAATATTACTTCAGGAACAAAATTTTCTCTTGGAAGGGCAGGCATTAATCTGTGCTGGGACTTAACCACAGGAAGAAGGTTTGAACAATAATAGAACTACATCTCTTTCCCTAGATCTCTTTCCTTGGAGTTCAGCACTTGACATGGCTGTGGGGGGGAGGTTATTGCTAAAATGCAAAGCTGGGCTTGCCCATGGTTGTAAAACAGATCCTAAAGTGTGGGAAAAAAACAAAACAGACCCCAGATTTCCTTAGTAGTTTACTTCCCTTTTTGATGTCAGTCTTGCTGCTTGCAGTTGCCAAAAGGTCTAGCTCATGAAAGGTTTGACTTAAAATAGGTCAGAATATGCTGTACATGACAACTCTGTATTGGCTGATCAGGGAGACAAGACCACCTAAGGGCTTTTTCTTGTGAATACATGTTTTCCCCTCTTCTTCCCCTTTGCACCCCAATGTTGGATTGAAACCTTCAGGTATCAAAAGATGATCGCAGTGATGTGGAGAGCAGCTCTGAAGAGGAAGACACAACTTCAAACAGCACAAAAGGAAACTTCCGCACTTCAAGCAATGGCGCCAATCGCATTAATGGCCACATAGCTACTGGCCAGTGGGCAGAAGAGGAGTAAGGCCTGGGCGAGGCCATCGGCACAACACAGACTTTTCTTTCAATATCTAAATGTGTTGAGTTCCATGTTCCCAAGTGATCTTTTAATCAAACTCCCTTTCCCTGAAAACCTCCCAGAAATTCAAATGGGCATAATGTAAACGAGTCTAAGCCTTCAGAGTGCAGAAGGGATAGAGCTGACAACTAGTACAAAAGCAAACTTCACTTTTTTTTAAAGAAAACAAGCCATTTTCTATTTAAGTCTCCTTGTCCCCTCTGTCATGTTGTTTGCAGAAGTATTTTTGTTTGTCACAAACAAGTTTTCATTAAGATCAACTCAAGCACGGGGAAGAGTTTGGGCTGGGACTTGCTGACAGTGGACGAGTTAAGGTACCATTCCAAAAACGCTGCTTGCCCCAGCGCAGGTTCAGTGCATGTGGTTTGGTTTGTGTTTTTTTTTGATGCACTCCAGAATACGTTTAGGCTGTTCTAAAACTGCTTGGATACTCCACTATCTAACAACCTGGGCTCTAGCACAGAAGCTCTTTCAATCAGAGCTGAGTACCAGTCCTCTCACGACTGGTCTGTGCTACAGCAAAGCGTTGAATTCAATTGTGTTACAACCCAATGGACGAAGGCATGATCTAAGTTGCTAAAGCAGTTATCACTTGGTCCCTCTTGACAGTAGAGGTTACAAATTGGTATTTGCTGCCTATTTTGGTGCTCAGTTGTCCCTCCAAAGTCTTATCTACAATGTTTTGGAATAACTTTTTTTCTTTTCTTTGCCCCCGAGAAAGCTATGTTGTACATGCTTCCTGGCAAGTCTTGAGGGTCTGAATGCTTTTACAAGGGTTTCGGGATAAAACTGGCCGGATTTCTAAGGGCATGAGTCACAGACAGACCAGTGCTTTTGGCCTCCATTACCTTTCCACGGGGCACAGAAGTTGCAGGCCTGCCTGCGTGTGTATTTTTTCCAGGAAAAAGCAAATTTGTTGCTGCCCTGGTTTCAGAGCCCTGTACAGAGGAACTGGTGGGCTGGAAAGGCAGCCACACCACAGGCATTGCTTCTTTTTAATTCAATGGTACTTTGGGGCAATGGAAGAGACTCAAGTGTTGAAATCATGACGACGACATTGGAAATTTCTCAAGTTGTTACTGTTTTATACCATTGTTCACTCTTATCTGATTAAAAAGATCTTCAGAAAGTGCTCCGTGCATGGGCTCCTGTTTTATCTCCCTAAGACTTATGGAGCATAAGAGCAGAGCATCTGACTGCAGACGGCTGGGCGTGGTCACAGAAACCAGATAAGCTTGTTGTAGTTAACCCAAATCCATGGTTTTTAATAATCAGAGCGGGCAGGCAGCGCCTTCTAACCAAGAAGCTACTGTTTCCATCCCAGGGCCCCTTCCATAACCCAGCAGCGCCGGGACCCCTGCTGCCGCAAAAGGAACGAGCCCCTGGGACTGGGCACGAGCCCCGCCAGGCGGGTGCATCCCGCAGCAGGACTCAGTCTCGGGCAGGCCCCAGGCTGTCCCCAGCCTGCTGCTCGTCTTTGCGGTGCTGGAACACGTGGTAGACACGGACGCTTAACATGACGCTGGCGCCCACGGTAACCGCCATCAGGGAGAAGGAGACGGCCTTGTAGCCCAGGTCGGCCAGCCGCTGCGCTGACACCATGGCGGCACTGCGTCGCTCTGTGCGGGGGAGATGGCGCAGGCTGATGCCCAAATCCCGGACACCGGG
>NW_017728953.1:630420-642327 GCF_001723895.1 Crocodylus porosus
GGGAAGGGGCAGCGCCTGCCCCCCCAGCCAGGGCCCTGCGAGCGCCTGCTGCTGGGGGGCAGCGCAGCCCCCGCCTGCTCCGGCCTGGACCCGAGCTGTCGGCCTGGCAGCGCCGGGGCACGGCCGGGACCGGGGGCAGGGGCGCGAGCCAGGCCGGGCGGACGGCTGCAGCAAAAGGCCAAAGCAGCGGGCCTGGGTGCTCCCAGGGACTTGCGGGGCTCGGACGAGGCCCGCCCGGGCCGCAGCTCAGTGCGGAGGAGATGGAGCCAGGGCGGAGCGGAAGGCAGAGGAAGCAGCCGGTGCAGCAGCCAGGCAGGCCCTGGGCCGCGCAGGGCCCGGAAACGCCTGCGCCCCGCGGGCTCCGACGCGGAGCAGACCCCCGCGGCCCCGGCCGAGAAGGAGGCCGCGCTGGTACCTCTGCCGTGCGCGGTGCCCCGGGAGGCCGCGGGCGGCGGGGGCCTTTCCTGCCCCTGGTGCCGTCGACGGCGTGCGAAGGCCCTGGCGCCCCCCGCACGCGAGGGCACAGGCGGCAGAAGCAGCAGGCAGGGAACGCGGGGGCTCAGCGGGGTCAGCGGCTTGGCCGACGGCCTGGGCCCCGCTAGATGTGCTCGGGGTGGTTCTGGAGGCACGTGATG
Organism: Crocodylus porosus; assembly: GCF_001723895.1. Classification (NCBI taxonomy): domain Eukaryota; kingdom Metazoa; phylum Chordata; order Crocodylia; family Crocodylidae; genus Crocodylus; species Crocodylus porosus. The sequence goes on from NW_017728953.1 coordinate 631,056, forward strand.
AACTCCGCCACGGGCCTGCCCTTGTAGCAGATCTGATAGACGGCAGTGAAGAGGGGGAACCTGCGGATGCACGGATGGGCGCGCTGAGTCCCGCCTGGCCAGGCGGCAGGGACCCCTGCACCCAGCCCGTGATGGAGCTGGGCCGCGGGACTCCCGTTCGGGGCAGCCCGGACCGGGGGGCAGCCTTCGGGGGCGCCGCACGGGCGCGCCGCTGTCCTGCGGGCACGGGGCTGCGGGGGACCAGGACTCACTTCTCCACCAGGTTCTTGCGCTTGAGGATGTGGTGCAGCTCCGCGGCCGTCTGCGGGCCCTGCAGCTTCTGCCCGTTCAGCATCTCCTTCTCCAGCTGCTCGATGGACTGAAACAAGCCCCGGAGCAGAGCCCGGGTTGCACTGCCCTGGCCCTCCTGGCTCGCCCTCCCTGGTCCGGAGCAGGGGGCCGCAGGCGGGGAGCTGCTGCGAGCCCCTCTGCCAGCCTCCCGCCCCAGCTCCGGGCCTGGCCCCCTGCCCGGTATCCCCTTCCTGGACGCACCTTCCCGGTCTTGGCGAAGGCCTCGGCCACCTTGCGGTTCCGGCCGCCGTAGCAGGTGGTGATGAGGTCGGCGATGCCACAGCTCTCCAAGAAGGTGGCGGAGGTAACGGGGCCCTTGCAGAAGAGCTTGGCGAAGGCGATCATCTCCATCAGCCCCAGGCGGATCACGGCCGCCTTGGTGTTGTCCCCGAAGCCCAAGCCGTCGCAGAAGCCAGCCCCCACGGCAACGACGTTCTAGGGGACGGCGGCACAGAGCGGCCCCTTACCCGCGGGTCCCAGCCCCCGACAGCGGATCTTCAGCTCTGGGGCGGCTGGGAGGCTTCCCCTTTGCCCAGCCCTTGCCCAGCCCCGCTCAGCGGGACGCAGCACACGGGCTTTGCTGCTCCCCCGGTGCTCGGGGGCAGCCCTAGGGCCTGGACCTGCCAGCGCGGCACTGCCATTTGGCCCCCCCAGCGGTGCCTGCGCCCGGGGCTCGGGGCAGCCTGGCACGGAGCTAAGCTGCAGGTGCCCCCAGCCCGGCAGCCCCACCTTGAGGGCCCCGCAGATCTCCACGGTGTCGGCGTCCTGCACCACGGTGATGCGGAAGTTGGGCGTCTGCAGCAGCTCTTTCAGGATCTGCCCGTGCTCCGGGTTCTTGGAGCCTGGGGTTGAGGGTGGGGGCAGGTTAGGAGCAGGCCCTGCAGGAGGAGCCGGCCTCCCCCACTACCCGAGCCCAGGTCTCTGCCCCGGCTTGAACGCTTGTGTGCCTCCGGGCACAGCCTGAAGCCTTGCGCTGGGGCCCCCATGCTCAGGGCAGCCAGCCCCTTGGCTCGGGGATGGTGCCTGAGACGGGGCTCTCAACCTGGCCCCCCAGCAGGCAGCAAGGTGGTGGGGGCCTGGCTGCCATCTGTACCCTGGCAGCCCTGCCGGGCTGCTAGACATGGCTAAGTCTCTGTGCGCCCCATCGCCGCCCAGTTCTGAAGCCTCCTGTCCCCTCTTGGCTGTGCAAGCTGCATCAGAGCCCCAGCCCGGCCCTCCCCTCGGGCAGCCGTGCAGGGCGGTCACCGATGGTCGTCTCGCAGAACTTCTCCTCCGCCACCTCGTTGGCGATGTTGGCGCCCATCAGGACGCTCATCTCGATGCCCAGGCGCTCACGGATGATATCTGAGATCAGCTTCAGCCCGTCGGGGCCTTCGTCCACGCCCTGAGACAACGGCCGGGGCAGGGGGGTGAGTGCCCTGGGCTGCGGCTTGGGCTCCCCATGCCTTCCCCAGCACGGTCCTTGCTGCTGCGGCCCCCCCACTGCAGGGCCCGGCCTCAGGCCTGTGCCCCCTGCACCGCGCTGCCAATCCCCGCCGCCACCAGCTGCCTGGTCCTGAGTCCCGAGTCCCAGCCTCTGCCCCTGCCGCGCAGACTGGGTGACCAACTCCATCTGAATCTATCCCGGGGGCTGCACGTATGGGTTAAGGACAACAGGGCACAGACCGGATGTCAGGTTTAAACCCGGCTGGACTGCTGCAGAAATGGGATTCAACATGTCATATTCCTTTAATGACCACCCTGCCCTTGCTCTGCCAGGGCCTCTCTCCAGTCTCGCTGCTGCTGCCCCGGGGCAGTCCCGGTGGATGGGCACCCTGTGCCCGGCCCGAGCGTCCACCTCCAGCCCGCGCTCCCGGTCCCCGCCGCGGCCCACCTTGATGAGCGACACGCCGATGGCATCCTTGCGCACGTGCTCGCGGAGCTGCTCGCAGATGCCGCCCACGAACTGGTGTGGCACCACGAAGATCAGCACGTCGGCCCCCGCCGCCGCCTGCACCAGGTCAGGCACGGCCACCTGCAGCACGGCCCCTGTCAGCCCGAGCGGGCCCGTGACCCTGCACCCCACTGGGGGCCTCATGACATTGGGCACCCCCAGACTCACAACATGCCCGGTGCCCCACACGGCCAACCCCAGGGGAGCTGGAGGGTGCCCGGGGGACTCACGACGTTGTCGGGCAGGCGGTGGCCCGGCAGGTACTTGACGTTTTCGTGCCGGGTGTTGATGATGTCACTGAGCCGTGCGCCGCCCACGTCCTCGTCGAAGACCCACAGGCGCACAGCCGGCTCGAAGCGCTGCAGCCGTGCCGCGTTGCCACCCACGATCTTGGCGATGGCGGAGCCCCTGCGGGGGCACGGGGCAGTGGGGGCGTGCAGGGATGGGGGGGTGGGGACCTGACAGGGACAGGGGGGACTGGGCTCTCACCAGTTGCCGGAGCCGACGATGCAGACCTTCTTGCTGCCCATGGCCGGAGCGTACCCTGCACTGCGCCCCACTCGGCTGCGGTGGCAGCTTTATCCCCACGCCCATGGGGGCCGCCCCCGGACCGCCCCGCGGGGAGGGGAGTGGGGCCAGACCCGCTCCCCTCTGGCAGGACACAGCCTCTGGCAGGGCTCCGGTTCCCTCTCCCTGCCCGGCCAGGGGGAGCCCAGCAAGGCGAGCCTCTGCAGCTCTTTCAACTTGTAACCCAAGCTGCCAGGGCCTGAGCTCAGCTGCTGCGCGAAAGGCAAGTCCAAGCTCCCCCTGGAGGCTCCAAGAAGGGAACAGGCAGACGGGAGCCGGGCTTCTCGGGCGCTGTCCTCTCCTCAGAGCTCTTTCCGTCTCAGGCACCTGGATAACGTTTGCAAACCAGACGAAAGAGGGGCACAGAACAGAGCTGGGGCAGCCACAGCTGCTTGTAGCTGACCGTGGCAGGAGTCGTGCCCACCTGCCCTCTTACATGGTTGCATCACCCCCCGCACAAAGGAGGGAGAGCAGCTTCCTTCCTTCACAGGAGGCTTTTATTACAACTGGGTGACGGCTACGAGGACACGGTACAAAAAAAATTTGGTCCATGAAAAAAAACATAATGTTCAGTTAATAAAAACAGTAATTTTGCAACAGCTGCACTTGCCTCTGCAGTATCCGGTGCCCTCCGTGTGCACATGTCCAGAGGCACCGACAGCTACTGCATCAACACTGGCGCTGCAGCCCTAGTGCCACGGAAGAGGGCGCAGGGGAGAGGAAGGGTCGAGTCTATTACTCACACACACGTAGTTACACAGACACAGGGGCTAGGGCCACCCAGGCTCCCAGATTGGCAGCAGCCTCCCAGCCATGCCAAGGCAGGGTGTGCGCGCAAAAGGGGTGTCAGCATCACGGTTCTGCAGCTATCTCCCAGAGTGCGACCGACCTCTGAGTCCACTTGCTTCACTGTCCCATATTCAGATCCAGGTCAAAGAAAGCCACTCCCTTACACCCTGCCACACAGTCCTGAAAGCGAGGCTGAAGCATGGCACTAATTCACATCCCCAAAGAGACAGCAGGGTGATCATGTCTCAAGTGGAAAAAACCAGTTTGCACATTCCTGACTCATCACCAGCCCTGCACCCAGTGGGCAGGAGGCTGCAGGAGACCTGTCTCACCGTGACAGAGACTTCTGCTAGTTATGGGCTTGGGACATGACTAGGGGAGTAGTCTGCCCTAGACTCCTGGCTCTGCGTGGAGCAGCACGTTTCTCCAACAGGCTGTGGTGCAGGATCCCTGTCTCTGTCAAAGGAGTGACCCTACTGCTCCTGCGAAGCCCAGCTACACCGTGAGAACTGTAGCTGCAGCAGGGAGAACAAGTGGCCACTTCGCGCTGCACATCAGCAAAGCCCTGGGGGTGCAAAGCCACACTTCTCCACTGCTTCTCCATCCCTGGCTGTGCCAACATCGTCTCATCCCACAGGCTTGCGGAAGCCTGGTGAGAAACAAGGAGGGAAGCGAGACATCCAGGGATGGACATGATGGTAGAGAATAGCTTCTACCTAGTCCAGAAAAACTTCCTCAAGAGGGCTGTCCTACAAGGAAGCCGTCCTACAAGGAAGCCCAGTACAGGGAGGAAGCACTGTCCACCTGCTTCAGGGCATGTCACAGGCAAGGAAGGGAATGGCTACAGATCTTCTGTCTGTATGGCAGATAGTGTTGCCCTGCCAAGAGGGATTCCAGCCCCTTGTTCTCTTGTGTGCAGTAACTAGATCCCAGCTTAGGGGGAAAAGGGCCAGGATGAGTTTCTGAACTCAAGAGAAAGTTGAGTCCACATCCATTCTGGATACCAGGGATATTACAGGCAACCGGTACATAGGGTTTGACCCTTGGGAGCGCTGGGATTGACCCAGCAAGTCAGGAAGGAAACCAGGTAGAAGCGTGCGATCCTCTGAGCTGCCTGCTCGCCACTTCCTCAGAGGGTTCTGGAGCCGCTCCAGCAGGGACTGTGCGAGGGTGGGTCGTGGCTGCAGGTCTCTGTGCTGGCGTGGGGTTGTGTGGGCCCTAACAGTGAACTGCAGTGCTCAGTCTCCACAAGTAACTGCAGTGCCTTCTGGTTGACGAGGAGTGGGGCTGCCTATGTGTTACGGATTCCTAGGGCCTGCTCCAGCTCCTGCCGTCTCTGCTGCACCTGTAGAAGCAGCCAAGGTCCCAGCGTTAATACATTTACAGCCCACAAGAGGCTAGACGGGAGTGAAACTGAATGCACAGGCCAACAGTCAGCACACACCCACTGGGGAGGGACTGCCTCTCCTTGCTGCTGCACCGCACAAAGGGGCTAGGGAGCAAGGAAGCTCCTCCATCCTGGCAAAGCCCAGAGCTAGGGAACAAGCTAGGACTGAAGACAGAAAGGAACATGGGTGTAATTAGTGAACACAACTGAGAACCATATGGGGAAAACCTGTCCCACCTCTGCCAGACCTGCCTTTGATCAGAATCAGCGCTGAACCCAACCACAGCTTGACAGAGATTCTCCAGCTCCGCCGCTTATTTACCAGCATGAAGAGACCACCCACAACGTAGAAGGTTCAGGTCAGCAGCAAGTAAGGACTCCACGTCCAAGCCACACAGGCCAAGAGTGAGGAAGTATTAATGCCAGACCAGAGAGAGGCACTGGAGAGAGATGCATTAATCTCAAAGTGCTCAGCTTTACCAAGCAGTGGCAGCCTCCACCAGCTGGGGAGGGATCTGTTTGTGAAAACTCACCTTGGAGTAGAAGTATCTGCACACAGCTTCCTGAGCCCACGGCTGGAAGTAGAACTCAGCTCTACGCTCCTCTTCTGGATTTCCAACGACATCGGTCATGGTCTGGGGACAGGAAGGAGAGCAGCTCAGAGCCTAAGAACAGCCTGAAACATGCACACTTCCTTCCCTAAGTACCCCAATAGGTACAGCTCCTTCAGCAGGACTTGGCCAACACTATCAGGTTTAAAACCTCCTACTCCATCCCAATTCTAGCCTTAGCTGCAGAGCTGCAAACTGTACAGCTGTACTTCCACACACAGGCAACCAGAGAAGTCTTTATTTGCCTTTCATACAAGAGGAAAAACGATTTTTACCTTTAGATCCCGGCATTGTGACTGAAGCCAGTCATTGATAAAGCCTTGGGGGTCCCGGGCAAAGCTGAGCATGAACTCCCGCTGGGTCTTCAGCTGGTTAATGGTTTCTATTGTTTCATGGATCTATGAGAGAAGTGTAGCAATGGGATATTGTTGAACCAGGGAGCACAAAAGAGACCCAAAAGAGAGAGAAGCACTAAGGGGGCCAGTAAGTCAAAATGAAAATTACCACATCTCCTGGTTCATACAAACTCGTCCAACTGCCCCACCCACCCTCCCTGTATTAACAGGGCTCAGTAACACCCCAAGATTCAGATTCAGGATATATCTGTAAAACTTTACTCTGATGCGGCATCCAACATTTCCTTGGGGCTAACGCTACCAGTAGGGCTGACAACCTCCATAAGGTAGCTACAGATTTCTGCCACAGTTTAAACCAAGGCACATGGCAATGAAGTGACACGCTTGAGATCTCAAGCGGAAAAGCGGCAAGGAGAACCCAGAACATGGCTCCCAGCCCCCTGCTTCTTTAAGGACTGAACCAATTCCCCTCGGACCACTTGTTTCCAAACTTTTCTCAGTAAAGCCAGCGTTATCTGATTCAAGGTGTATAAATGGTGCTGCCCTCTACCAGACACCAACACCTATAAAGCTGCGAGGACAAACCCATTTTGAAAGCTACAAGGAGAGTCTCGTCAGACCCAGTGTCTGCATTTCCATGCCACAGCGGAGAAAGACAGAGGCACAGAATCCAGCTGTACCTTGTTATCCAGAGCAGCGATTTCCTGCTGACTGGCTGTGGATAGCAGGAAAGAATTCATCTGGGTTTTCAGGGTATCATCCACTTCCACATCAATGTCGTAGCAAGCTGTTTTCTTCTGGTCATTTGGGTCAACACTGGGGACATCACAGCAAGAACCAGAATAAGTGAGAAGCTGAGAGCAGCATTTTATTAAGGTCATAACAGCATGTGGCTTACACCCTCCAGGTATACGGGTAGGGACAACTAGGCCTGGTGTTTGCACTGTGCTGGCTTATTGTATCTGAAGAAAAACATCAACTGATGCACTGAGAACAGTTCCAGCTCCAGAAATGCATAGGCTGCTTTGCAGCACTGGGGACTGGGTGCTTGCTCTGGGTATAGTTGTTCAGAGATGATGCATTATTCTGGGGGCACTCCCGGGGCACAGTGTAAGGGAAGAGAGGAAGTTTTTTGGAAGGGACTTGACGCCTGAGTGCAGAACCTTGTGAAATGGGAAAAAGCAGCTGCTCCCCAAACACTTGGCAGAGTGAATAAAGCATGAACAGGTGCACAAAGAGAAGCGGTACTGGGAATTAAACCACAACATCCGATATTTCCCCCATACAATTTTATGCATCCTCCCGTCTCTCCAGAAACATTGCCCTGGGCAAGCCAGTCTCACCTGATCACATGGTTAATGATAATTGGCTCTGGAGGCATAAGCAAAGCATGCAGCCTTTGGGGGATCTCTGAGAACTTCATTCGTTGAGACTCAAATATCTGCAACAGAGAGAAAGCTGGAGGTGGGAAATATGCAGCTTGGAGAATCGCAAGAGCCAAAAGGCATGAACTTCCCCAGGCTCCCTGCCCCAGCCATGGGGCACCTTTACCTGCTGGAGGTACTTGTCACAGATGACATACTCCCGTTCATGGGGGTCCTGCAGTTTGTGGGTCTTGATATACTGCCACAGTGCCTGAATGATCACTGGGCGGGTCTGGGTGTGTATCCCCAAGAGACGAGCCAGGCGGGGGTCCAGCTTGAACTGTGGAGGCTGAGACAAAAAGCATGACAGAGATGAGAAGATAAGGGCTCCCCCCTGCCCTGAGCTGCATTGTGTCAGCCTGCCTACCTGGTAGTCCAGCATCAGAAGGACAGTGCAGCGCACGTTCACATCACCGGGCCTCTTTACCTGGAAGCCATCTGTCTCCTGGGTAGTAGCAGTCCTGTGCCACTGCAATAACCAAACCAGGGAGACAGTTTGACTTGTGGACATACACTGCTAGGCGGCTCCCTTTACCCCCACTGCCTGACTTTGGGTGATCTCTGCCATGTACACTGCATTTAGCCAGAGAACACTGAGACAACTCCGACATTCTTTCTGAAAGGAGCACAAAACCCTAGCTTTGGGGCTTAGAAAGTCCACCAGAAAAGCAAACAGATAACCAATCTGCTCAGCCTATCTTACAAGATGGGGACTGAAAGAGCTTGGCTTGTTTGTTCTTGCAAAACAAATGCCAAGTGGAAATATGACTGCTACAAATGTAGCAGGAGACAAAAACGCTATTTAACCTAAGAACAAATGGGCATAAACTGGCCATGAATAAATGTAGACAGGAATTGAGAAAGCTGTAAAATCAATTGGTCGGTTAACCAATCAATCCACTGACAGAACAATCAATTGGTTTGGAACAGCCTTCCACCAGGAGCAGAGGGGGCAAACAAGACTAATGGCTGTAAGATGGAACGTGATACAACCTTGTGCCCAACACAGCAGGAGAGTGAACAGTGGCAAGGAGCCCTTCCAGCCCTGTGTTCAGAGGTAAACTGTGCGCAGAAATCCCTCAGGACCAAGACCCTCAGTGATAACAGTCGGGCAGGACATACTCTGCTGCCTTCCCCAAGTTATCAGCCTTACTCAGAGTATGGAGAAATGAAGGACAGGCACTTATGCTGCTATGCAACAGCTACTCGTATGGACCACAGACATCATCTACTGCCTGCGCTGTTACAGATCTGAGGCTGCAGAGCCAGACAGCTAGAACTGAGAACACACATACACGACTGCCATGCGAGTGCTCCATGATCCTGCAGCATCATGCTTTGTAGCTCAGCACTTCTCACACTCCAGAGGCACTCTGATATTCTAATAATGATTTGTAGTTCAAAGAGAAGCTACCTTTTATCTCAAGATTTAAAGAGATTCATAAATTATGAAAGCTAAAGACCTAAAAAATTCATTCTCTTCCGCAACAGGCACCAGCTCCCACTCAAGATTTAACTCAGCATCCTTCCCATTTCATAAACGTTAACAACTTGTCCCAAACTCACCACAAACCAGCAGCACAGTTGGGATCAACCTCTCGAGTTCCTGGCTCACACCTTTGTGCCAGCCCCTAGATAAAACCACATTGCCCAGGAACAAGACACGTACCTCCCCACTGCCAACATTGCAGCCCTCCTTCAGGGACAGTAAGGACAGCTCACCTCCACCAAGTGATTGTCTGGGCCATACAGGTCTTTATCCAGCTCGATGACCAGAGACTTAAAGAAGGATGAAAACTTCCTTTTCTGTTTGGTGGCATCATATTTGGACAGAGCTGACTGCAGCAGCACAGAAGAGGAAGAGTGTCATGGCAGCCCACCCCAGCCATTGAGCATACATAACAGGGCTGATGAAGATGAAGCCCACAGATCACTTGCCTCTTTACCGTGTGTTTTATCCCTTTCCCCATAAATCTGCCTTAGAAACATCCCTATCCACAGGCTGGAGAACCAGGCATGGCTCTCTTACCCTTACTCTCCCCCGACTGATTTCTGTTTCATTCTTCCTGAACACCAAGGAGGCCCCTAGTTACAGCCTCAACCAAGAGCTGGTCTGCCCTTGCAAGTCCAAACCTTTTAAATCACAACCCACTAGCAAGGGACTCCCATCTTATGCCCACTCAACCCACATTATCCAGACACTAATGCACCTCCTTTGGCCTCCCAAAAGGAGCTGCAGCTCTCGCACTCACATCCTCTAGCAGACGTCCTTCCACCCTGAGCTCCCATGAGGCAACAGTCCCCTCACCATCCTCTGCATCCGACTTGGCCGGATTGAAAGTGTTGGAAATGAAGATGCGAAGCTTTCGTTTTTGCTAAGAAAGTATCAGCAAAACATTAATGGCAAAACCCTAAACGTTAAATGCCAATAGCCCCGTCTCCATGCCATGCCCGCAACCAAGACGCTTTCCCTCTGCCTTTCACCTCCCCAGCACGATGCCATGTAAACTAATCCCACGTCTGGGCAAGACAAAGGGTGTAAGCCACTCTGGCCATTCTCCTCCTCTACCTTAATGGGTCGTTTCAAGGCCTCCTGGATATCCAACCGTTTCCTCATGATCGTCTGGTCCAGTTTCCTTTCAAATGCCAGCAGATCCATGTAGGCCTGAGATTCGGGTACCAGCTCACGAATCTGTAGCAAAGGACAAGCCAGTCAAACACACCAGCCACGGTCAGCCTCAAACCGCTCAGAGCTTGGAGACTGCAAGCACGTGCCACACTCACCCTCTGAGGTAGAATTTTGTCAGCCATTTTCTTCTTCTTAGCGCTGCGTAAAAAGACACACATGCATTAGGGTGGCAACCTCTTTGCCCCTCAGACCAGAAGGGGCTTTACCCTCAGACCTACAACTGTGTTGTGAGAAGCTCTGGGTCGTCCTTGGCCCTGGTTTCCCCAGTGCAGCTGTTATACTGTCAGCCCACGCATACAGCCCCTAGCCACGGTGGGGCTGGCACTCCACTCCGGCCGAGCAAGCTCTGCAGCACTGAGACCCCCCCAATTCTCTGAACACCTCCAGTCTCTCAGGGGCTGTGCTGAGTTGGGGCAGTAATTTACTTTGGTACAAAGCCACTCTGCACTCTTGATTTAACATCAATTTAGAACTTGTAGTCGATCCTTTTTTTAACCGACAGAGAATGCTTGGGCTGCCACCTCTCACCAAGGCACAATGACTGCTATGAAATTAAAAGAAAAAAGCCCAACCAACCCAGAGCTGCCCGTGCTGCACCATCTGCATACCATTATTTCTACCTAGTTCAGGGGTGAATACAGCCCATGGGCCGCATCCGGCCCATCAGACCATTCTAGCTGGCCCGCAGGTCCCCTAAAAAAAAATTTTAGAAAAGTAATATTAATCTGCTCCTGGCTGTCTGTCAAAGATGACAGGAGCCAGGGGCAGTAGGACCCAGGGGGAGCCATTGGCAGAATTACACAGCAGCAGCACCAAGTCCTACCTACCCTGAGCCCCAGCCGGAAGGGGCTTCTGGCTTCAGACCATTCCTGCCTCCCTGCGCCCAGGGAGATACAGATAAGGAGAAAGGGGGGAGAGGACTGCAGGCAATCGCCCCAATCCTCAGGGCCACCAGAGACTCCTGGTGGCAAAGGTATGGGGTTAGGACTTCTGGTCCCAATGTAGCAGCCAGGGAGTGGGGCACCTATCACAGTACTGACAGCCCGCCAAAACTCGAAGAGCGGCCCTGCATCTGAAATAGCTGCCCGCCGCCTCCCACCGACACAGCTGCACGACGGACCCCCGCCCAGCCGCAGCCCGGGCAGGCGAGCGCTGCTCCCACCCGACGGCGCTGCGCGCCCCGACG
>NW_017728953.1:642800-678998 GCF_001723895.1 Crocodylus porosus
GGGGCTAGAGCGCACCGGGGGCAGCGGCGCGCGCCCTCTGGCGGGGCGGGGGGCTGGGCTGGCCTCAGTGGCGGCGGAAGGAGCAATGGGTCCAGGTGGCTGAGGACAGACCGGAGCAGGCTGCCCCGCTCCTTGCAGGCGTTTCAGGCCAGGCAGAGGAAGGTCTGGCTGGGCTGGTGCCACCCAGCCCTCGCTGTCTGCGGCGTAAGGGCGAGAGGAGGAGCACCCCTTGTGCGCTGGCCCCGGAGACTGCAGGGCCACGGCCCTTCGAGGCAGAGGCAGGCAAGAGCCACGCTGCCGGGGCCAGCTGCCTGACTGCCCCGGGTCCGCACCACGTCCAGCGAGGGGCCGGGACCCTGCAGGAACGGCCCGGTGCGTCCCCGCCGGTGGGCTGCTCTGAAACGGTCCCCAGGCCCGCGGCGCCGCCCCGCCTCCTGGCCGCATCAGGCCCAAGGTCACCCCATCTCTGGCAGGGGCTGGCACCGCTGGCTCAGTCTCGGCGGGAGAAGGGAGAAGGGAGAAGGCCCCTGTGAGCAGGGTGCTGTCCCACCGCCTGCAGGGCCCCAGCACGGGTTCTCCCTGCCAGCCCCGTCAGTCCAAAGCCACCTGTTCTTCCCCGACCGACCTCCCCGGAGAAGCACAGGAGCCCTCGCCGTCATCCAAGTCTCCCCTGGATGAGACCGGCTCCGGGCTGCCGAGCCCCCTCAGTGCCCGGGGGGTCCCGTGGGGCTGTGCGGGACGCCCGAGTCCTACGGGCGCAGGCCGTGCAGCGCAGGTGGAAGCGGGTGCTGTTTGGCGATTTAGGGGCAGGGCGCACACCCGCAACCCCCTTCCTCACCATTACACCTTGCCAGTGAGCTGAGCTCACTCCCCCGACCTGAACTCAAAAGAAATGTAGACCTTGGATGACTCTTTGCAGCGTGCTCCAGACTGTAGGAATAGGCAGAGCCGAAGGCCAGCTCCACACCCTCCTGAACCCAGGCGGTGCTGGGGCCCGTGGCCACCGGGAACGGGACTTGGTGCCGGGCAGTCGCCTTCCTCCTTGTGTGTGGGCGGACACTGCGTCCTGGCACCACACTGCTCCAGGCCGTGGGTCTGGGCACATTTGTTCCTCTCCTGCTAACTGGTCCCCATAGCTGCAGGGACATTGTTTTTCCAGCCATATTGCTCCTGACAAGGGGTCGAGTGGTTTTCTGCCGTCCACCTGCTCGGAGGCAGCAGTGTCCATGGCTATAGATTCATAGATGTTAGGGGCTGGACGGGACCGTGCAGATCATGGGGTCCAGCCCCCGGCACTAGGCAGGAAGACAACTGGGGTTAGGTGACCCCAGCGAGGTGACTGTCCAGTCTCCTCTGGAAAACCTCCAGGGTAGGTGACTGCACCACCTCTGGAGGGAGTTTATTCCACAGTCTGGACACCTGGGCTGTGAAGGAGTTTTTCCTGCTATTAAGCCTGAAATGGCTTTCCAGGAGTTTGTACCCATTGGCCCTGGTCTTCCCCAGGGGTGCCCTCATGAACAGTTGTTCACCGAGCTCCCGATGCACTCCTCTGATATAGCAATAAGCCGCTATCAAGTCACCTCTCCACCTTTTCTTCTGCAGGCTTAAGAGGCCCAAGTCCCTCAGCCTCTCCTCGTATGGCTTGCCTTGCAAGTCCCTGATCATACGGGTGCCTCTTCTCTGGACCCTCTCAAGTTTTTCCACACCCTTATTTACGTGTGGCGCCGCACTGTGACAGTGACAGTGGGCTGCGGGGCCACGGCCAGTGACGGTGACTGGTTTCCCCACAGCAGCCCAGGCAGGAGGTACGTCTCTGTGCTGCGCCCTGCCCTTGCACTTGCCCAGCCCGCAGGCCCTTGCCCAGCGCAGGTCCCTCTCGCCTCACAACCCAGGTTCCAGCTCTGTGCTGAAATGCTGAGATGAGCTGGAGGCAGGTAGCGGTCAGCTGTATTCTTCGTACCGCCAGGGACTGTGCACAAAGGCACGGTGCACCCTTGCTGCAGCACTTGCCGACAGCTTGCGTGCCACGGCCGCACCAGTCCTCAGACTGCTGCGGTAGCCCCAGGAGCGGGTGCGATCCCCTCCTCTCATTGCTGTGCCTGCCAGCTGCTCTGAGCACTCGGGGTTTGCTTCATGGCTGGCTCCAGTTAATTTAGGTCCATTAACTCCTTTCAGAGGATGTTGCTTCTACCTAAACAAAAAACCCCTCTTCCTGGCCAGCCTAGCACCAGCCCGGCCCAACAGAAGTGGGTCACAAGCATAGTTTAAATGCACTGCTCTTTGTTGTAGAGAAACACACGGCTGAAAAGGCTTTTGGGCAGAGCTCTTGTTTATGTTCCAGTCTGCACAGTACACTCGGTCCTGCATGCACAAGGGCTACTAAGTCAGACAAGTGAGACAGGCTCTTTCTTCAACGTCAGGTTCTTGCCCCAAACCTACAGCAGTAAAAGGCTTGTGGGCTCACGCTCAGGCAAATCAACAATGGGCAAAGTGTGTTTCCTACACGCTTGAAAACAGACTGCTTTTGCTCAAACCTCCCCAATCGCTGACTCGCCGCCAGAGGAGAAAGCCGGTAAATAGCTGAAAAGATGTCCCTTGGACTGGAAATGCTTCCAGCAGCCCCTCCTTTGGGACCCCCTGATCCAAGTGAGCTGTTACAAAAGGACGCCTGGAGTCTCCAGGACTCTCACAATCTAAGCATGTACTTAAGGCAGGGCCGGAGCTTGTTCTCGCATCACGTCCTCGCTCCACAGCCGTCTGAGAAGTCCACCTCAGCCCTGCAGGGAGCCCAGCCTGTTTGCAGTGCCTACCCGCCCCTGGGAGATTGATTCCTGCAGCCCAGCAAGAGAGAAGAAGGCTGTCTTCATGATTTATACCATCCTTTATATCATTGCTAAGAGTAGCAGGTTTGATGTACAATGCATCTGTCATCTTATTGTGCTTCCTATGAAAATGTGTGTACATAGTACAGATACCAGAGATAATTCAACACTTTATACACTTGAAGGCATTCAGAGATCGGTAACAGAAAATGGCACAATATCAAGGCCTAAATGCTACTGGATGAGTATCTACACTGATATGGCGCATATAGAGGTATATATATATATATATGTACATATATATATATAGTAATATATATTATATATAAGAAATATAAAATGAGGATGATCATAATAAAAACAGACAAACAAATAAAAAATGGTATGCCTCAACAGGTGAGCATCGAGGTCAAATCCAAGCCCCATCTTTAAAAGCTTTAGAGAGAGAGAGAGCGAGAGAGAGAGAGAGCAAGAGAAAACAAAACCAAAAAATAAAATGAAAAGCAACAAAACTGCAAGAAAGATCCATAAGAAAATTTATGGACATGGCCGACCCATTTGTCTTCAGGTGACTGCAGGATACAAAGGACTGACCCTCCCCCAGTTCCTAATTTTGGTCAGGACATGGAAATAACAACAATAAAAGTAAAAGAAAGATTAAAAAAATAATAATCATCATTAAAAAAAAGACTTATTGCAAAAGCTCTTAAAGATAAGTAGCACTTTAGCCCGGCAGGGCCGTTGCTGAACATGGGGCAGAGCTGGACAGGGCTGGAGCCCAGCGTCGGGGGGCGACAGGAAGGCTTTTTCATTGACCGTGGAACAAAACAATTGAGGTTTCCTGGACCGGCAACCCCCGTGGTTGTGACAAACGGCTGCAGCCCAGCAGCCTGGGGTGGGTCTGGAAGGAGCGGTGGTCTATGGAGGGGGCCTGGCTCCCTGAGCACCCCCCCCCACCGAGGGCAGCCGGCTAGCAGAGGCCCCGGGGGACCCGGACCCAGGACAGCTTCTGGCCACTTGCCCAAGCCCTGTGTTTCCAGGAGCAGCTGCTGCCCAGGGGGAGCCCAGCTGCAGGGATGGGGCGGGTGCCCGCCCCCTCCCCAGAGCAAAGAGCCCTGTACCTCAACACGCCCCTCCTGCGGTAAGATACTTGGTGTGGGGAGGGCGGCTGAGGCCCGGGCTGGGGTGTGCGCGTAGCACCTGCCCTGCTCAAAGCTGCTGCCCCGGGCGCTTGGCTCAGTCCAGGGTGCCAGCGCTCCCGGCCGCAGGCGCTCCTGGCTCCAGACTCGCTGATCCAGGAGCATGGTGGGCTTGTGCGTGGCCTGGCGGAAGGGGCGCTAAGCCCCATACCCCCCGGGGGACGAGGATCTGGGCAGGCACCTGCCAGCACGTGGCTGCCCTGGGAAAGCTGAACCAGGGCCTTTGGGGGGGGGGGGGTGTCACACCTGTGTCCGGCTGGTCCAGGGGCTGAGGGGCAGCCTGGGAGCAGCTGGGCTGAGAGGCCATGCTACTGGGCAAGCTTCCCCCGGACCACCACTGCCTGCGCGGTAACGGGCATCCCGGAGATGTGGTCAGGCCCCACATCCCCTGCCCACCCAATGCGCTCGCCCCCATGCGGGTGGCTCGTCAGGCAGGGGAGAGGCCCCTTCTGCAGCGACTTCCCATCCACCTGGGGACTGCTTGGGGGCAGAGCGGCTTGAGGCCCCTCGGGTTCTTTGGAAAGTCCCCCTCCACCCCTGGGGCCAGCCACAGTGGAGGCCGGGAGGGGGCCTCAACTCTCTACATCATGGATGCTTTAGGAAAGGGGGCTGGGGACAGAGACCTCAGAGGGCTGGGGCAGGGCAGCTCGTGGGGATGATGGCGATCGGAGGACTAGAGCTACACTAGCTCACGGAGGGAGCTGGCGTGACCTTGCCTCAGCTCACAGCACCGTGCACGGGTGCATTGGAGGACAGCGGGCGTGATGGGCACAGGGCAGAGCCCCTCCTATGGCGGCAGGCTCCCAAGGACCCTAGACTCAGCGAGACAGTGAGATGCGCTGGGGCTGTGCCCAGGAGGCTGCAGAGGCGCTCGGGGGTCAGCTCTCGCCACCCTCTTCCACCTGCCCCAGGGATGACAACCTGGAGCATCCTGCCGAAGCAGGGGGGACCCAGCCCAGCACACACGGGGGCTGCCTCCTGGGTGGGAGCAAGCAGAGGGACCAGGTTCCCTACACCCGACCTTGCCTCCCAGGGCTCCCCGTGGAAGCAGGATGGAAGGGAAAGCAGGCAAACAGATGGATGGGTGGGGAAGGGCGAGGGTCTCCTCCCCCCGGTGCCGTCGCAGCCACAGAGCTGACTCTTCCTGGCTTCTGGGTTCCTTGCTCTCTTTAGTTAAAAACGAAGGGGGAGGCGAGGGCAGGAGCAGGACAAGGCCTGGGCCCAGCCCGGCATGCGGTAGCTCCCCGCAGGGCGCCGAGGAAGAGACGCCCCCAGTGTCGCGGCACGGCACGGCATGTAGCTGGGCTGGCATGTCCGAGTCTCTAAACTAGGGGTGGGGAGGGGAGCAGCTGCTGTGGAGTCCGTATCCAGGGTCAGAAACCAACCCAACACAACCATCTGCTGCCTGGCCCAGCACCGAGGCCATCATTCTTGTCCGTGTCCCACCGTGGCTAGGAGCAAGGTCCCTAGGTGTGTCCCCTCCGCTGACGCTCCCGGGGAGAGGGGCAGCTCTCCAGAGGGCTTTGGTAGTGTTGGTTGTACATCCAGACGTCGAGTCAGCAGGTGAAGTCCTCAAAAGTGCCCCGGGCTGAGTGATGAGGTAGGATGTTGGCTGCGTACGTCATGCCCGCCGGGTGGCCCCTTATGCTCTCGCAGGGGTTCTGGGCACAGGGGAGAGGCAAGTTAGGAGCAGTCAGTCGCTGCGTGTGGAGACAATCCCAAACCCCCCAGCAATGGCAATGCGAGCACTGCTAGAGAGGGACAGGTCCTTAGAGGGGCAGCCCTTTAATGCCCTGATGCCCCCACTACGTGGGCATCGGAGGGTGGAGGCTAACTCTGGCCGGGCCCAGGGCACCGGGGTGGGGTGCCGAGTACTCACGTGGCGCTTCACATCATCCATGCTCAGAGCAACGCCCTGGTCCGCGTTGTTCCTTCTGTGGTTCTTTCGGCACTTGCCCCGGCGACACAGCTTGTGCTTTATAACCTGGGGGCAGCAAGAGCATCTGTTGGCGGAGACAGTCCCTCTGGACACGAACAGCCCTGTGCTCTTCAAAGCTGGGGAAGGGCCAGGTCGCCAGTGATGGGACGTCTGTGACGGGAAACGCTCAGGCCAGATCCTGCTTCCAGCAGGGGATGCAGTGTGACTCCACGTCCTGCACACGCGCTGGGAGGGCTGAGAGCACAACCCCACAGCACCAGGGTCTAGGTAGGAAGGGTGGGATAAGAGTATGGCGGGGAGGGGGTCTTCACAGGAGGAATTTAGGTCCATAAGGATTGGAAGAGGAGCCCAAGCCTGGCAGAGGCCCAGGGAGTGGCAAAGGAGAAAAACCCAGGCTGACGTGACGGGGCTGGAGGGTAAGACCAGGCCAAGAGCAGCCGGCAGGCAAGGGACGTGGAGTGGGGGAGCAGCTGCTCTCGGCAAGGCAGGTTCTGGGCAGGCAGGTTGGCAGGGAGGGGACCTCTGGGGAGCGCTCCGCTGCACGGCAGGGAAGGGGGCTTCATCCCCCCGCTGCTGACCAGGCTCCAAAGCCAAGGAGAAGGGAGAGCGAGGCAACTCACCTCATACACATAATCAACCAGCTCTAGCACAGTCAGGATACTGGCCCCAATAAACAGCCCCATCTGCCCACCAATGTCACCTGCAGAGGAGACGGGATGAGAGGCAGTCAGGGGGGGAGCAGCAGGCTCTGCTCCCTGGGGCGGGTGACAGCAGGGATGGAAGCAGAGAAGGAGAAAAGAAAGGAGGTGGGAGGGAGGAGGCGGCAGCTGCACCTGTTGTAGTGACTCATTTGCCTGCAGCAATAGGCCGGATCCCTCTGCCGTTAGTTCACGCTAATCTTGTTAGCGCCTGCCTGTGATGGGCATCCGTGCAAGGCCAATGCCTGGTAAGATCAGCTGGGGACTGTGGGCCTGACCCTAGAGAAGTCAGCGGGGGGGGCATGTGCCCCAGAAGAGGCAAGCCAGGACGGCCTGTGACCCACTGTAGACAGGGACTGTGCCCCGGGGGGTGGGTGGACACCACCTATCTTGGGCACTTCCACTCCCGGAGGTGCAGCGCGGGTCCCCGCAAGCTGCTGTGACTGCATGTGCACATCTCACCCAACTGCCTGTCCTTTATCTGCAGCTCTCTGCCAGGCTCAGCTCCAGCCCTCAGCCTCCCCATGGCTCACCCACTGCTCCACAGGCCTTGGTGGTCCTCAGCTCAGGCTGAGGCTGGGCGCCCAGGTGACACAGGCGTGACTCGGCGGCCTTGCCCCACGAGCTCCCCCCGAGCCCAAACCTTGACTGCGCCGCACAGATGGAGCGGATGAAGCCACCGGCATTTTCTAGATCCTTTCTTCAAAAAGCCCAAGTGCCTGGAGGCTGAGGAGGGAGGCTGGTGCGAGCAGGCATGGCTTCTGCTGCTGCCGAGCAGGCTGGTGGGTCACGCTGCTCACAGCACTAGGGTCCCCAACTGCCCTCCCTGCCCCAGATCTCGTGCTCCCCATGGCCAGGCAGGAGGGAGGGCCCGTAGGCCTGAGAGGCCGCCTAGGATCCCCGCTGAATGGACCCTCAGCACACGCCAGGCTAGCACTGCTCAGGAGTGAGTGTCTGTCCCTGAGCATGGCCGCCAGCACCTGCAGACTCACCCAGCAAGCCAGCCACCTCGTAGGCTTTCTTCTGCTCGATGGTCTCGTAGTTCAGGGCTTCAAAGAAGATGTCCAGCACCAGGATGTTCTCTCTGCAAGAGAGGGGTGAGAGGGGCGTCAGAGCTGCACACATCAGCATGGGGTGTGCAAGCAAAGACCCCAGCAGGGCCCAAGGCTAGGGAGGCAGGGGCTCAGTCAGCACCAAGCCCCCTGCAGCTCTGAAGACAGGGTGGGCACCCGCCAGAGGAGTCGGTGGGAGGCAAAGCCCTTCTGGCCTGGGCACCCCTCAGCTCTGCCCACACAACCAGCCCCTGCCTTTCCTTCTCCCCCCAGCGCACCCGATGTACTGTTCTGACTTGTTGTACTTCTTGGCCAGGTACTTCGCCGAGGCCTTGCTGGGAATCTTCACCATGGACAGCTCCTTGCCGTAGCGGGTCACGTTGCAGGGCATCTCACAGATGCAGTAATTGTTGTCCTTCTCCACCAGGAAATCTGGGAGCAGGAGATCAGAGCGGATCAAACCAGACTCTACTAGGGCCGCGGGGCTGTTTGCAACCCTCAGGCCAGCACCCCTCGGGATGACGACTGACCTGGGGCACTCACGGAAGTGACTCAAACTACAGAAACTGTCACCAGCTGCCAACCGTGCGGATACAAGGAGAGGAAGGGGCGGCGATGGGTGACGGAGGAGGGCGGAGGTGGGAAACACGGCACAGAAGGTCATGAAACAAAGCGCTTCATAAAAGCGTGCCTGCAGGTCAGGAGGGGTGAAAGTCAAGGGGTACTGGGGGCTGCTGTGGCCGAGTCCCTACCGCTGCCTGCCACGGGCAAGGCTCTGCCACGATCCAGGTGGCAATGGGGTTGCTGGCAGGACTGGCAGCAGGGGTTGTTGGGTCTTTTCCCTCTCTTCGGGGGCTCGTGCAGATAAAAGGATCAGAGTCTACTGCAGCTGCCTGCTTGTGGAGCTATTCCTTTGGCTTATGCTTTTGGCGGTGATAAGACAAGGCTCGCATCCCAAGGAAGGCCATGGCAGGAGCACAGACAGCATCAGGCTGGGGACCAGGGAGGCCCCTTGGATATAACTAGAGCTTCTTCAGCCAATATGGCTTGGTGACATTGTTATGCTGTGGACAGTAAGACCCATCTAACACACGGAGTGCAGATCAGGACACGGCTACAGCTCAGGGCTTCCTCCCCCGCGACATGCGGCCGAGGCGCTCGGGCCCCAGAGGTGCCTGGGCAAAGGCCCAGGTCAGAACAGGACGGACCCCATGCCGAGGCTACTTGCACCTTCCTGGCATGTAGTGAGGGTGGAGATGCTGCAGGGAGGTGCAACTTAAGCAGGGCTGAGGACAGCTTCCAAGGGAGCTTCATCCACCCTCCAGCTGCTGCGAGGGGCTTTCCTCACCCCGGCAGGAGCCGCGCACCTGTCTCCGGGCCAGAGGCCAAACCTGCAAGGGGGCGGCAGGGCAGCCTCACCTAGGGCCGGGTCGGCGCACTCCTTGTACTGCTCGGGGGTGCAGTAGGGAGCATCGCCTGCAGAAAGAGAGAAAGAGCAACACCTCAGCAAGGCCTGTGCACCAGGACACGATCCCAGTGGACCCAATCCAGGGAGCAGGGGAGATGCTGGGCTGCACGAACCATGGTCTGATCTGCCTGGGACAGGGATATTGGCCCCTCACCAGCATCCCCAGCAGGGGTCCAGACCCTGAGCGGTGGGCTGTATGAACTCCCCACCCGAGGACATGCCTGCCTCATGCTTTATCATTTTGGCAGGGGGGCGAAGGTGGCGCCCTGGTCCAAAGTGGCTCTCCTTAGCTCCCTGCTGGGCGGCTCCGGAGCTGCCTGCACTCCCCACCAGCCCTCAGGGGCTCACCAGGCATATGCACCATGCGGCAGTTGCAGTTCTCCACCAGGTAGCGGGTCTCGCAGTCGATGCGACAGGCCGTGATGCTGTAGGTATCGAAGAACTCGGAATCGCCAGTGATGGCCTTGCAGTCGCCCCAGGGAGGGGGCAGGTAGATAAGCTGGGGGTCAAGAACAGGAGGCATGAGGACAGGAGCAGCACCCCGGGAGCAAGCGAAGAGCCCGCCAGCCGCAGGCCTTTGGGCCTGAGGAAACCCCACGGCAGGTCGCTGCCTTCACTGGCTGGACGAGGACACTGTTTGAGGCTGCACGTGGGGCAGCAGCAAGCCTGGGCTACCACTTGGGAGTCCTGGCCCTCAGCCCGACTCCAGTGACTAGACCCAGAGGCTGTTTCTGGCCCCAGAATCACGGTCCAATCCTGCCAGGCTCCGGCTCTGCTGCAGGACTTTCCTCCTCCCCTGGCCATACACAGCGTGGGGGTGGTTTTCTGCTCTGCAAAGAGCGGGCAGACGCAGCTCAGGGGCTGCCAGGGCAGTACCTGCCCGGGACCGGCCATGCCCCTCACCCGCTGCTCCTGGCAGGACACAAAGGTCTGAAATCCTGGTGCGACCCCAAACCCCAGCTGGTCGATTAAGGGCGGCTCATCCTGGCTGTGGATTTGCACTTTGATCCCAGCTTCGAAGGAGGTCTCATCTGCGAGAAACAGAAAGGCAGGACACAGGTGTGCGGCACTCCCCACAGTGACAGCGCAGCCATGCCCTGGGCTCTCACGTTTCTCCTGCCCGGTCTCCCAGGCTCCTCTCCCCGGTCAGGGCCGCGTGCCCAGGGACCCCCGTGCCTAGGAGGCTGCAGCGCCAGGCTTGTCCAGGCAAGGGACGTGCAGTGCACAGGGGCGAGGGGGATGCTGGCCCGCACACCCGTCCCCACGCCACGGGCTTGAGCGCAATTGCTTGGGCTGCCGTCCCCTGGGACTGCAGCACTGGAAGTGGCTGGCACGATCCACAGACAAGTGATGGCTGCTTCATTTACATGGGTAGGCAGTTGCCATGGCAAATAATTGAGGTAGGAAAAGAAGGACGGGGAAAAAGAGGCTGACAAAGAAGTGGGGCGGGGTTGAGAAGACGGGGGGCTACGGGAGGAGCAGGGGGACACTTCTCCGGACAACTGCCCCTGCCCCAGCTGGGGACGGCACAGGCTTGCGCTGCCCCGGGCAGGCGGCTGGCACGGACCGCGTGGGGCAGGGGGCTCCTGGGTGGCTCCGGGGGCTTTGCGAGCACCTGCCCCGGGGCCCGTTACCTGTCTCGCCCCAGATGGGCAGGTACTCGTCCTGCTGGATGTCCAGCATGATCTCCAGGCCATTGCCGGTGCCGCCCTTCACGGTGATGAGAGGGGACTTCCCGTCCTGCCCCGCGTTGAAGGTGTAACACTTCCCGTAGCGCGTGAAGACCTGTGGCGGGGGGCACAGGGGGGGACAGTCAGGGCCACGGCCGAGCCCGCGGGCCGTGCCCTCCCGCAGGGCTGGCTCTCCAGGCCTCGGCGCGGCCTGTCACAAAATTGGCGGCACGCGGGGCCGACCCCGGGGATCCATCTGTGCTGGAAACGGTCTCGCAGCGCAGTAACCGTGGCAACCGCCCCGCAGCCCCGCGCAAGAGGACTGGAAATGGAAATACGGCATCAGCCGAAAGCCCGGGCTGCCTGCGGGTCCCTCGCCCCGGGGCGGGCAGGCCACCAGCTCTTAGTCACATTGCACTTGGTCGCGTTTCCTTTGCAGATGCGCCGCGAACGGGCTCCATTATGGGCACCGGCGCGTAATTAACATAACGAGGAAGACGGGGAATGTGATGAGACTGCGGATCCTGCCTCTCATCTAGGGAAGCAAGAGCAGCCGGGAAAGGCTTGCTCACCGCCCCTCCTCCCTGGCCAGCCTCCGTTGCTCGAGGTGGGGACCGGCGACGGGGGAGGCAGGGGCTCGCACCCGGGCGCTAAGTGGCAGAGCCGGGCCTCGGCACCCGTCTGCCAAACCACCGAGCTGGAAACAGAGCTGGGGGGCCGCAGCCTCCAGCCCCCCACTCCTTCCCAACAGTGCAGGACCACAGGCTAGCTTCGCTGTCCCTGGAGCCGCAGGCCTCGCGCTCCAGACCCGCTCGCCCCCGAGCTCCAGAGCTGCCAGGGCCCAGCTGTGCCAAAACAGCTGGGCTGCACGCCAGGCAGCCCATCTTCGGGGAGGAGCGGTGCCAGCCCTCCAACCAGGCAGGGGGTTTTCCTGCCCCCTTGCCCCCAGGAGCCCTCCTCGCCCTTCCTGCTCCCTCCGTGACTCCGATCCGCGTGCCGGCGCCGGCCAGGATGTGGCTGAGCAGGGCACGCGTGGCTCAGCCGGCGTGCCACTGCCCTGCGAGGGGCGCCGGAGACGGCACGGAAACCCGAACCTGGACTGGTCTGGCCCTGGTGGCTTGAACCGCACGGGGGCCACCCAGGCCAAGTGTCCCTGGCCCTCGTGTCGGCGGTCCCAGGACAGCAGGGTGGCCGTAGCCGAGCGCAGGGGGTGCTGTGATGGCCAAGGCCAGCGCTCCCGTCTGCCTGTTCAGAGGAGCACTTTCCCCTCTGCTTGCCCCGTGCAGGTGCCGGGATTCAGGAGGCACCTCCTGGTCTTTCCCTTGGCCCGTTCCCCCCCCGCCCAACAAATGCCAGACCCAGCAGCGCTGCAAGGGACCGATTCACCCACTCGACTGTTCAGGCGCAAGAGGGGCCTGGGCGCAGCCCCTGCGCTGCCAGCTGGGAGCACAGCCGAGTGCCACGCGCTGGCATCTGGCGTCCCTTGGCCCTCCGCGCATCCCCGTGAGCTGCTCCCGCAAGGCGCTGAGGTCAGGGCACGCAGCCTCCTGCGTGTGAACCAGGTGAGTCCCAGAGGCGCTTCCCTCGGCCCCACTGCCCCCACGCTAGCTCAGCAGGGCAGGCTGGCGGTGCTGGGAACCGCAGACGCTCACCCCCCCTCAAAGGTAAAAGAAATTGCTTTTGCAAAGCCTTGAGCCCCAGAGAAGCCCTTACCGGCTTACTCCTCCGGTCTCAGCCAGGTGTCCCGTTTCCCAGCCTGCTCCACGTGGCCTCCCTCCAGCTCCCGACTGCCAGGTCCATGCACACTCCTCCTCCCCCTCCCCAGCGTACACGGCGCGCTGGCATCTCCCTGGCCTCCTCCCTCCCGCGGGCCGGCGGGTCTTCAGCCAGCCCCGTCGCCACCCCGGACTCACGGTGGTGAAGTCGTGGGGCCCGCAGCGCTCGCCCCGGAAGCGACAGGAAAGCAGCATCTCCTCGAGCTGGTGGCCCAGCCGGTCCAGGAGGTGGAGGGTGTTGTGGCCCTGCGGCGGGGGCGGCAGGTAGTGGGAGAAGTCCAGCAGCTTCTCCAGCCAGCGCCAGCGCTCCTCGCGCAGCAGCTCGCGCGCCGCCGGCTCCGGCCGCAGCCGCTGGGTGAGCAGCCCCAGCCAGTAGCCGGCCAGGTGCAGGTCGGCGCGGCCCATGCGGCGCAGCAGCAGCAGGTTGTTGTTGCAGATGGTGACGGCGGGGAAGGTGAGGTTGCGGGCGTAGGCCACGTGCACCTTGGTGTGCACGGGCGAGGACAGCAGGTAGCGGATGCGGTTGGACGACCAGGTGAGCAGCAGGGCCAGCGAGGCCAGTATGGCCAGCGCCCAAAAGGCCCGGCGCGGGCAGGACAGCCGCCCTGAGAAGACGTAGCGCAGCCCGTGGAACTTGGTCTGCTCCAGGAGGAAGGCGGCAACGTCCTGCAGGGAGCCCCGGTCCCTGCCCGCTGGCTCCACGGTGCGCCGGGCCCAGCCCGGCTCCCACCCCTCTTGGGGCCGGGCAACCCTCTCGGGCAGCGGTGGGAACATGGTGGCAGGAGACAGGGAGTTAGGGGCAGGGAGCCTGCACCCAGAGCAGGATCTCCCTCCCTGCCTCTACTCGCCGTGGCTCTGCCTTCCCAGCATCGCCAGCTCCCTCCCAGATGGCTCACGGCTCCGCTCCCACGCAGAGCGCTGGCAGGGCCCCCGGAGCAGACGGTCTGAAGGCAGCTCCAGCTCCCCGGAGCCTTGCTCCCATGCCGTTCCTGCCACTCCTGAGCAGCCTCCTGTCCCCTTCTCTGGGCGAGAGGATGCTGAATCCTGCCTGCAGCCTCCTCAGGCAGCAGCTTCCAGCACAACGCCTTGGTGACTGGGGAACTGTCTCCCTCTGGCAGCCGCTGCCAGTGACTGCAGCTCCCCTTGCCTCCGTGCACCCAGCACGGCAGGGTGGGACTGCAGCGGTTCACTGCTTTGCCTTGGGACACGGCGTGCGTGGCCTGGGAGAAGAGGGCTTCCTAGAGAGCGCGCAAACCGCAGCCTGCCCAGAGATGTGGCTGCAGGCGTGCGCGCGCAGGGACCAGGCTGCAGCCAGGGTGGGGGAGACAAGCCCGCAGGCGCTGCCTCCACCCGAGGCATCTGGCTTCACATCGACCACCTGGCAAGTGCCCCCCGTGGTCCCTGGTGGCTGCAGGGTGCCCTCCTGATGCCTCAGCTGGGCACCAGGCCTGCACCAGGCCTGTCCTGGTTTGTGAGCAAGGCGTCGGCTTGCAGCAGCCCCGTGGTGGTGCAAGGAGGCTGCGGTCCCGCTGGAGCCAGGGCTCCGGCAGGCGGGAATGGCGCAGTCCCACCACTTTGCCGGCCCGCAGGTAGCAGGGCAGCAGCAGAGGCCAGGCCTCAGAGGCTGCCCAGGGCCTGCAGCAGCGGTGGGGGCAGGAGGAACGGGGCAGCCTCCCCTCCGGAGCCCGGTGTCCTCAGCCTGCGGCCGGCGCTCAGGGCCCTGCAGCACCCTCGCTCCCTCCTCTGGCCCCACCTCCACCTGCCCACCCCTTGGCCACCACTGGACCCCTCCCAGGGACCCTCCTGCCGGGGGGGCTCTGCTGACCCTCTCCAGCCTGGTCTGTGCAGGGCAGCGCTGCTGCCCACAGCAAGCGTCTGCAGCTCCAGCATGGCCAAGAGCTAGAGCTGCCTCTCGGGATCAAAAGGGTTTGGCTCTGCCCTCCCGTTCCAGGCTCCATCAGGAGGTCCCACAAGGGCATCCTGCGAGCTGGGACTCAAGGACTCCTCCTGGCGTCCAGTGGCTAGCTGCGGGGTTTTCCTCGGAGACAGCCGGTTGTGGCACTGCAGCCCCCAGCCTGTCTGTACCTCCTGGGCCGGATGCCACTTGGAGCAGGACAGGCCTGCCTGCACCAGCAAGGAGTCCTCCAAGCCTGTCCTCAGGTGCTACCACACCAAGCTGGGGAGATGCTCAGGGTGCTAATGGAGGCTCCAGAGCCAGCAGGGATCTGCTGCAAGACCGTGGGCTGCTGAGCTGGAGCAGGGCAATGCTTGCCACAGCCTGACATGTCTCATATTCGGCTCTGGAGAAGGGGATGGCAAGGAGTCACCCGTCTTCTGTCCCCAGCCCCCTCCCCCGAGGCTCCTCTCCTGGCATCCAGCGCAGCCCCTGTGCCAGGCGGCAGGACCAGGCAGGCGAAACGGTAACCCCCAGGGTCACAGCACCCAGCGGGCATGCTGCTGCACCCGGCAGGTCCATCTGATAGCGAGAGCCTCCTACTGTGCCCACCCCTGGGCCCCGGTGGGGCAGGATGGCCGGGGAAGCACACGACGGGAACCCACACCCAGCCCTAAGGAGGCCGGCTGTAGCACAGGACATCTGCCTTCCAGCAACCCGCTGCACAAAGCACCCCCCAGCGCCAGCCTCCCTGCAACCTCCTAAAGAGGTCAGGTAAGAAACAGCCGCTGGGTTTCGTGTCGACAGGCTCGTGCAACCTCCCACTCTCGTTCCAGTCCCTGCTCCCTGCGCAGTCGGCCGCGCGCCCCACGGCTCCAAGGACGATCATTCCTGCAGCCCGGGTTTCCCGGCTCCCGGCTCCTCCGGGGCCACGGAGGTTAGGCCTATAGGGCCACAGCACAACCTGGCTAGCTCAGCCAGCCCTGGCATCCCGCAGCTGCAGCCCCCCGCTCCCAGCCTCCTCGTAGTGGGACTGACAACCCCGGCTGTCCCCGAAGCGCCCCCACCCGCACAAGTGTATCTGTGTCGTCCTCTCCCCTCCAGCGCTGACCTTGCCCTGGTGAGAGAAGCCTCTGGGGCTGAGCTATCGACCAGCTATCGGGTGTCTCCTTGGCCCGTGGAAGGAGAGCGCCCAAGCGCACACAGCGTGCGGGAGCTGGGCACGTGAGATATTGCTTGGTAAAGGCGAGCTGGGAGGGAGGCAAAGACATTTTCCAAGACCCTCCAGACCCCCAAGCGGCAGGCTCCTTGCCAGGGCCGGGACAAGGACCTGGATGGACCTCTGGGAAGAAGGAAGAGCGCGGGAAGAGAAGTGAGGACCAGAAGAGCAGAGCCAAGCCCCTCGAGCGCCGCGCCAGGCTGCCCAGGGCTCCCCTGCTTACCATCCCTGAAAGCAGCCCCACCATTTGGGCTCAGGGATGCAAAATGTTGTCGTCTTGCCCGGCGCAGACACAGCGTCCTGAGGCTGGTCCTTCTGCACTGGCCCTTGGGTAACCCCTCACAAAGCACAGGCTCCCAGCTTGGCAGCCCGGCCCCCTGCCCGGCATTGGCACCTCCCTTGGGTGGGCCGGGCCCGGCGCTCCCTACCACTGGCACCCGCAAGCAGGACCAGCATTTCCACAAGTGGGTGCCTCCCTCCCCTGCAAACTTGTGACACAGGGTGCCCCGCCTTGGCCTGCTCCTCCTCCTCCTGCCCTCGCCCTGGCTCCCCAAGCAGTTCAGGTCAGTGTGTGCCCCAGGCACACGTGGAGCATCTTAATTGCAGCAAGCAGTGTGTTTCCCACAAGGAAGCCGGGAGGCCTGGCTGGTGCTAAAAATGGAGCTAGGAGGTGCTGGGAGAGACCAGTCTGATCCGCTGCACTTGGATGTCAGAGCTGAGCGCTAGCGACTCGCCGCAGCAGTCAGAGCCTGCGCGCCAAGGCAGATGGCCTCCTCGCTTCGGGGCAAGGGGGCAAATGGCGATGAAGCTGCAGCAGTGTCGCCTGGAAGAAGGGCGCCCGGCAAAGGGGCTGTCAGGTCCTCGAGGAAGCAGGGAGTGATGTACGGGGTCAGAGCGCCACCGTAGACCAGATTTCCTGTGGCAGCGCCAGGTCCCTGCTGGTGGAAACACCCCACATGGGGCATCTGCTCCCCATAAGGCCAGCCCGGGGCCCCGACTGCAGCCCTACGAGCACCACTCAGCCTCCCCCAATGCCACAGTCCCGCCGAGCCCCAATGTCACGCCTTCCTGTTCCTCCCACGCAGGCATCGGAGGGCACCCAGCACTGTGCAGCCCTCACTGCGCCTGCACAGCAGCGAGAAACAGGCCTGCGAGGACGGGGCCTAAGACGGAGACGCGCTCCCAGATATCTGCCACCGAGGGGGACAGCTGGAGCGGGCTTTACTCACCACGGAGAAGTCCTCCGGGCTGCACTCGATGCCCCGGTAGCTGCAGCTCAGCAGCATGTCCTCCAGCTGGTGGCTGGCGCGGCCGTAGAAGGCATGCAGGTTCAGGGGCTCCTCAAAAGTCTCCGGACCGGGCTGGGCCACCGGGAAGCCTGGCTCCATCCAGGCCTCGTACTCTACCAGGGGCGCGATGTACAGCAGGTCGTCCTGGCTGAGCTGCGACGTCCGGACGCGATTGACGTTGCAGAAGGTGATGGCTGGGAAGGTCATCTCGGCGCTGTCCTGCTCGTCCAGCAGCGTGACGTGGTGGTACTCCAGGTAGTAGATGATGCGGTCGGCCACCTGGTAGAGGAACATGGAAAGGGAGAGCAGGAAGGCCAGTGCCCAGAGGGCCTGCCGCACGCCAAAGCCACCCTCCACGAAGATGTGGCCGACTCCGTGCAGCGTGCAGCCGCTCGCGAAGGCCGCCAGGTCCGTGGCCGTTCCCCGCTCCTCCTCCTCTGCTTCCTCCTCCTCCTGACCATACAGGAACTGGTCCGCACCTTCCTCGCCTCTGCCCGTGGCCCCGTTGCTCCGGTGCCCTTCCTCGCTGGAGAAGGAGATGGTGCAGAATATCTGGAGGGGCATCCTGCAGCGCCCCTCCGCCCCGCGCATTCAGCCACGGGCCGGATAGCGCCCACGGCCTTTGCTCCGGTCCCCTGGGGTGGGTGAAGACAGAAGGGTCTGAGAGGCGGGGAGCACGAGAACAAGGGACGGGGAGCGACAGCCGGGGAAAGTTGAGTGAGAAAGAGCCGGTGGTGGAAGGAGAGCGACTGAGCGAGGAAATCAGAGACGTGGGGGGGAGGGTGACAGAGGGAGGAGTGGAGGGAGAGGGAGGAAAGGGGAAGAGAGAAGAGAATGAGGCCGGACTGGAGGAGTGCGGGGAAGGGGATGACAGGAGGAGGAGCCAGGGGCGGTTCTGTGGGCCCTACCTGGCCCTCCTGGGACGCGGGTCTGGACCGCGGCTGGCAGGGCAGAGCAGAGATGTGTTGCTGACTCCGAAAGCTTCGCCGCTTGATTAGCTAACAAGTTGGGAGCTCCTGGCCCCGGCGCTCCGCGCAGTTGCCAGCTCCGGACGGTCGCACGCGTGTGTGCACGCCGAGCCGGCAGCCTGGCACTGGAATCGGCCCCAGCCAGCAGGGCCGGGGCCGGACTCGGCCCCTGCGCCAGCCTGGCCGTTTCCCGAGCCCAGCGTGTCTCAGCGCCGCGGGGCTATCGGGAGTCCAGGGCCAGAGGGAAAGCAGGACACGCGCTTCTCCTGCTCTGCGCGGTTAACGGGCGGCACGCGTTCCCAGCCGCCTTCCATGAAGCCAGAAACCCCAGAGGAGACCAGGTCCAGGCTTTCCTCTAAGCCCCAGCACCGGGGTCTGGCTTCCCTCTGACAGGCTGAATGGAAACGGGGCCAGGTGGGTCAGCCTCTGGGCCGCAGGTCTGCAAGGGACTCCAGATAACTCCGTGGGGGCACAGCTCAGGCCTGGTGCTGGACACCATGCTGCTTCCAGAGGCCGCCGGGACGGGGCTGACCCCGAGTCGGGGCTGACCCCACTCCAGCCGGCTTAGAGGGTGCTGGGCTTCTGCGCTGTGATGACTCTGGAAGATGAACGCCCCGGTGCTTTGGCCAAATCTAGGTAACTCCATGCCCTTCTCCCTAATTGCAAGGGGATGCAGTGCTCTTCTTCATTTCCTGCTCGAAGTAATGGCAGCCTTGGGGCACGCAATGAGCTGTCGCGCTCCACTCCAGAGCTGGCTGCACCTGCGTCAGCAGTAATTCCCTGGCAATAAGCAGATCAAAGCTGCAGCTTACAGGAGCCAGGCAGATGCCCGCTGCCCCTTCAGGACACAGCTCACCCAAGATGCTGGCCTGCTGCTGGGTGGCTGGGCTGGGGTGGCACAGGCTTGGTGCAGGGTGGCAGGAAGGGCAGCCCCAGTGGCGGGGGGCTGCGGCCCAGCTCCTCGACCCTCAGCCATGGTGGCAACGGTCACGCGGAGGCCGCAGCTCAGCCTCCAGCCCCAGTAGGTCAGTGATGGAGAAGCCCTCGGTGTGCAAGCTGGGGCCGTCCAGCCACACCTCCTTCTTGCTGGGTATCGCCGCCTTGCCCTTGCCCAGCCCTCGGCACCTCCTGCAACACCAACTGGGGGCTAGTTAGCCCACTGCCCCAGCCAGCTGGCTCCAATCAGCTCTGCAACCCCTGGCCACTGAAGTCCCCCGACAGCTGGGGGGCAGGGTGTGTGCATGTGTGTGGCACCCGCCCTGGGCGGTCACCCATGCTGCCCATCCCTAAGGCCGGCTCTGAGTCAGGCAAGCGGAGGGCAGGCGGACTGAACGGCAGGGACAGCTTCGCCCGGCGTGCCCAAGGAGCGGGCAGGGAGGGCTGGAGCCAGGGCTGCGGTGCACGTCCCGCAAGGAGGCGGCGTCAGGAGTCTAAGGAGCAGGGCCGCGGAGCCGGGGCCGCCTGGCAAGGCCACACGCTCCTTCCCCACAATCTGAAGACGACTTCGCAGAAGCAATACCCCTCCCTCCCGGCGGTTCTCTCTCCTGCACTCAGCGCATTACAAAAAGCATCTGATGTGGCCACAGACTAATCACCAGGAAGCCTCCGGCACCGCAGTTGCCACTGCCTGACCTAAGGGGAGCAGAGCTGTTTATGTAGGGCAACACTTTCAGGACTGAGAGCCAGTCAGGAAATGGACTTTCTGGCTGATGCTAGTTCAGCATGAAGTCAATATGCCCCATCCTGTGGACTTAACTGCTTCCTTGCTGCCTCCGTGGATTGCCACATCTCATATTTAGCAGATCTCAGCACGCCTGTCTGCCGGGACCCTGGCACTGGGCAAACAGCTTGTGTCTCCCAGGGGCAATGTGCAAAATCACAGGCAAGACTTACCGGGAGTTTTGGCATAACATCATGTGGGGTCTCATTTAATTTCTTTTATTTCTGAGCTTGACACCAGAAGGAGACGTGTGCTAATGAAACCGGCCAAAACACCGTTGGGAGACGCTGTCCATATACAGAGGGAGGGCCAAACTTTCGTACAGCAAGCACCGTGTGACCTTTAGGGCTGGAGTACTGGAAATGCAACGGTAGTCAATAATGACGAGGGCATGGGCCCACAGGTAGGGCTAATAACAATTTCAAACTGGAAGCTCAAATGGAGACCAAAGAGAACGAGGAAGACGTAGATATACATATGGCTGTGAGCTCCCAAAGTGATGCAGGCATGGCAAAAAGCTAACACGATCCCAAGAAAGTACCAGGCAAGGTCTTTCCCACAGACAGGGGAGCACTGCTGGCGAAGCCCTGGTGAGACCTGGGCACCATGGCACGACCCTGGCCCCCGGCATCCACGACAGAAGAGGCGCGGAGAGGGGCCCCTGGGACGATCGGGGAAGGGACGCCTGGATCCCTACGGCGGCTGGAAGAGCTGGTGTGCTCCGCCTAGCAAAGCAAAGCAAAGGCTGTGCAGGGATCTAACTGCTCATGCATTTCCTATGCACCAGGGAGGGAAAAGAGCTGTTTAAGCTAAAGGACAGTGCTGGTATGAGAACACAAGGCTGTAAATGGGCCAGGAATAAAGCTAGGCTGGCAGTGAGGAGATGGTTTCTAACCATTAGTACAGCCTCCCAGTAGGAGCGGGGGGGGGGGAACCCAACTAGTGCTAAGATGGGGCTTGAGCTGTTTATGGCAGGGATCATCTGGGTGCATCTACACAAGACTCATTAGCTGACTCATTAGCTCTGCAGTAAAGCGTCACTGTCTATACATGCGACCCTCTTAGGTCGTGGTAGACCAATAAATGCCACCGCATGGCAGTCCGGCTAAACATAAGCAGTACCCTGTGACAGCATTGTTTCATGCACCACAGCGCATGTGTAGATGGTGACGAGGCTGGCTGGGGCACACGGGTACTTCAGTGTGGGGGCTGCCTGCTGGCTAGTCCCCCCCTCCCTACACATGGAGCCTGGCTGGAGCAAAGTACCCCAGGATGCTCCGCAGCAGCCTCCAGAGCAGCCTGCCAGCCCGGGGACTGGGCTCCATGTGCAGTGGGGGGGCCGGCTAGGGCATGAGGGTGCAGCCTGTGCACTGAAGCACCCATGCCCCAGCCTACCTTCTCCCCCCCCACCGGCCCGCTGCACGTGGAGCCCAGCCGGAGCAACCCTGGGCTGGCAGGCTGACCCCCTGGGTCTCCTACCAGCCCAGGCTACTTCACTGGGGCTTCACGTACTCACACAAATAAACTCCAGAGCAATATGCTCCAGCGTTTTTAGCTCCTGGGTGCACATTCAGACAGTGTGCTCAGGAGCCAAAAACCTTATTCGTGCACATTAGTTGCATGTGTAGACGCACTCCTCTGACAAGGAGCCGGGGATACCAGGCACTGCCCTCTGACCCGGGCTGGTCCTTCCAGGCCCAGGCTCGCTGGAGCTGCTGGGGGCTGGCTGAGGGATCTTAGCAGGGTGGTCCTGTCCCAGTGCGCTGGACGACAGGAGCCGCAAGGCTGGACATTTGAGTGCCTGCTTTTCTAAATAACTGAAACTGGGGATCTCTGCAAAGCACTAGGGGAGGGCAATACTATAATGAAAACACTCCATCATCGGTGGAGGCCATTAGCCTGACTTACTGCTCAGCTTAAACAACTTGCCGATTGCTGTGGTTTCCTGCTCCTGCCATCAAAACCTGAGTGCATGCTTGGCTTGGAGGGAGGGGACGGGGCCAGGGCTGGCCTGCACCAGTCACCCCGCACGGCCGCAGGCCTGCAAGAAGCCCAGCCCCGATAGTGCCCTGCGGGGTGTCTTGGAAGTGGCAGGCACCGTGCAGGGGCTCAGTCCTACTTCCCCAATTCTTCTCTGTCTTCGGCCACCCCGGCCCCAATGACAGCACTGGTGCTTGTGCCAGAGTAAGCAGGCCCTGCTCACCTGGGCTAATGGCACTGACTGGTTTGCCCCAGAGGAGGATCTGCCTTGGTTGGCTTTTGGCTGGCTCTCTGCTCTCAGCTGGGCACTGCTGCAAGCGGGGCAGGGGCTGGCTTCAGTGACCTGCCCTCCTCCTTTGTGCCGCCCCCAGGCTCAAGTTACTGCCGGCAGTGGGAGCTGACACTCAAGCTCAGCCAGGGAGCTCTGGGGGGCACAGGCTAAGGTCACCCTGAGGAAGCTGAGCCAGCAAGAGGCAGCTCTGAAGGCAGCTTCAGCAATTAAAGAGCTCCTGGCACTAATGAGCCAGTCAGGGCAAGGCTCCAGGCAGTGCCTGTGCACCCCGCCTAATGAGAGCCGCTACCGCAGGGGGCCAGAGCTGGTGTCGAGACCTGGAGGGATGGTCCAGTGGTGTCTGCTGCTCCCAAGCGGATCCCGGGGCTCTGAGGCTGGTCCTGAGAGGGCCCGAGCACCCCCCGCTCCCACGAGGAGTCAAAGGCGGGGCTGGCTGGCAGGCAGGGCTGGGTTACCCAAGAGGCTCAGGTTTGAGCTGTCTGCTGGAGGACTCTCTCAGAGCTTGCTCCCTTTGCAAGAAGTGCACTTTTCTCCTCGGGTAACTGAGGCCACAGTGGGGACCAAACACTTCTTTTTCTTTTTTTGACCCAAAGCCCAAGTCCACTCGCTGGGGTCTGAAGTATGCTGGGCTGTAGCCAAGAGCTATGAAACACCACCCTGCCTTGGCCACCCCAGCAACGCAGCCCTGCCATGCGCTGGCCATGCTGCTCTGCTGGGCAAGCTGCGGCGTGGGCACGTGGGGGACCCGAGGCTCCGGGACGAGGCATGGAGGCCGGACCCGCCCTGCCTTCCCACGAGCCTTGGGCTAAGAGCGTGAGTGCACCCCTGAACTGAGCTGGTGGAGGCCGGATCCCTGGACGCCTTCCAGCTCTTCCCTTCTGAGGAGTTATTTTTACCCTCCTCCAGGTAACGTGGGTTTTTTTGTGGAAGGAGGGAAGGGGGGAGGCGCTATAAATAGGCATGGAGCAGAGCCAGGGAAGTGCGCAGGGGCCGAGCAGCCAGCGCCCGCCAGCCAAGGGCCCGAGTCCGCGCTACAGAGCTGCGGAGCCAGGCCTGGGGGGGAGGAGGGGGCAGGGGCACGGAGACAGCCCACTGGGGGCATCAGGGGCTGGGGTGGCAGAGCCCGGGGACACAGGGTCCCCGGGGCGGGGAGAGGTCTTGTCCACGGTCACAAGCTATCAGTAGCAGAATTGGAAAGAGGACCCAGGAGTCCTGGCTCCCAGGCCCCCCTTTAAATGTCCCAACTGGCCTCTACTCCCAAAGCTGGGACGCCTGAGCCCCAGAGCTCTGCTTTCTCCACTCAGCCCCGCTGCCGCTACGTTCGACCGGCTCCAGAGCTGCCCTGGGTCGCGGAGAGCTGCCGTGTGCTGAGCAGGCTCCCCGCCGCCCCTCTCCGCTCGCTGCCGAAAAGCGTCTGGACCTGCCTGTCCTGCTGCAGAGCCGCGGGCCCAGCCAGGGCCAGGTCCCCGTGGAGGTACGCGCCGTACAACCACCCAGAGTCCCCAGGCTGCAGGGAAAACCCCCTTTCCTGCTCCCAGGGGGGCTCGAGGAAGAACCTGTCCCGAGCTCGGTCCCGAAGCCCCGACAGCAGGACCTCGTGCCTCGGCGGGTGTCGGGTTAGCGCCCAGCAGCTAGGAATGGCTCCTGGAGGAGGTCTTCCCCTTCGCCCCCTCCTGCTGGTTCCTGCCTCCCCCCCCCCGCCCCTCGCCTTCTTGTCGGGGTCCAAGAAACAGGATTCCCCGGGGCGGACAGGAAGCAGAGAGAAAACAGAGGGAGGGAGGATTTGACAGCAGCAGTGGCACATTTCACAGCCTGTCACGCTTTAATGGCAGCGGAGATCAAAGCCTGGATGGAGTTATTCCGAGAGATAAACGGATCCCCGAGGCGGCGAGGAGACAACACCGCTGCCAGCTCCGTGTTATCCCAGCCCTGCGAGCAGCAGCCGCAGCCCGGAGGCCGGTCGCTACTCCCCTGCCCTGCCCCGGGAGCCTGCGGCCAGGGGACTGGGAGGCAGCCGGAGAAAAGGGCTCAGCCGCGGGATGGGGTCAGGCCCAGGATGGGGATCCCACGTGCCCACCCTGCAGATGGCCCAGCACGCCCAACGGAGCAGGGCTGTGCTGCTGGGGTGGGCAAGGCAGGGGGGCTATCCCTTGTGGGCTCCGGGGGACTAACGGGCATATCATTTCAGCCCCTGCTCCTTGCCCCCTTCGAACGCGCTGCCAGCGGCATCGGGTGTGAGGAGCAGCTGGTCCCTCTCCCAGCTCCCCTCTCCCCCCGCGAGCTGGAACGGATCAGGATTCAAGAGAGCAGCTGCCCAGAGCAATTAGGAACCGGAGCCAGGGGATGAATATTTGATCGAGCAGCTCGGTGACACCAGAGCCTGCAGCCTGCTGCCTCCTCAGCAGGTCTCTGTCAGACCTGGCAGGCGCTGGCAGCTTGCAGCACGCATCGCAGGGACAGCCCCGGGGTGGGGAGAGGCCGGGCGCAGTTCTCCATGTGCCTGGAGCTGGGGATCCACCCTGTCCCCGAGCTCCCTGCCCGGGGTTTGGTGAGACACTGGTCCCACTCCAGCACAGGCATGCATTCCTACTGCCTAGGCCGCCGGACGCGGGGCGGGTCCGCCCTCCACGCTTCATCCCAGGGCCTGGGGTGCCCCACATGCCCACCCCGCAGCTCTGAGGCAGGTACGAGGTCCTCCCTCGTGTCCCGTGCACCCATTCAGCTGCAAAAGAGCTCATATACTCCACACGCAGCGGCGGCTGCCACTCCGCTACTCCTGACTCCATGCGAGTACCGGGCGGACGGACAGACTCACCAAGGTGACAGGGATTAAATGGAAACCTCGCTCCTCCAGGGTGAAAGGTGCTGCGGTGCAATTTGCTGTCATTACCAATTAGCATCCTTTGGGACCTGCCGCAATCAGAGCCCGACACCCAATATGCCAGAGGGGATCTGCTACCTGACGTGCCTCCCGCAGCCTGCGGCACGTGCAACCCAGCACCTGAGCCATCCCGTGGAGGCAGTACCAGCTGCACTACATGGACAGTGCCCAATACCTGATGTACCTCTCGGAGCCTGGTATGCAGGATGCTACACCGAGGCATCTTCTGTTTCTTCTTCTCTTCAGGGCAAAGAGCAACAAGGAGCCTGTCCCAGCGCCAGGACTTTACAGATGCTTCCCAAATGCTCCAGTTCTCTCCCTGAAGGCGGCCTCTCTCCCCCCTTTCCCTGGCCCCAACCACAACAGCAGCCAGGAAAACAAACCGAGTTTCAGATGGTTCAGGAGTGGGAAAGGGAACGCTGCTGAGCATATCCCAGTGCCCCTAGAGACATCCTGGAGCTTCCCCCACCGGGGCCAGAGGCTCGGTACTGGTCACCCCGCCCCAGAGAGGAAGTAGCAGAGGCAGACCCAGAGCTGGCAACATGAATGGTGGCAACTCGCAAGGGCAGACCCAAAGGAGAGACGGGAGGGTTGGCAGTGAAGCCCCACTCTGGCAGCGACGAGGGCCAGAGGAGCTGGAGGAAGGCAGCCCTGCAGCACGGAGCAGCCCCAGGTGGCCCACGAGCCTGCAATCCCTGGTGCAGGGGTGCCCGGGGGGGGTGCACGCGCACATGCACATTGCACACGCAGTGACAGGGATTGACTGCAGCTGCTCACAGCCATCTTTGTCCCAGAACCGCCCTCAGCCTGAGCCTCCTCTGGCTGCGAGCAGAGATGACCGCGAGCAGACCGCTCAGCGCGCACGCGGCCATGGGGGGCTCGAGAAGGCTCGCAGGGAGCTCCCGCACCCGCAGCCAATTCGGCGGTGAGAAGAAATGCTTTATACTGTGCTCGCCTGGCCGCTGCCACCGGCTCTTCCAGATGGCAAGAGCAGGACTGGAAAAGGACCGGCCGCTCCTGGCTGGAACGCAAATATCCAGCCGGGGTACAACGGTCCCCTGCCGCCCTGGCCAGACCCGAAGGCTGCAACTCAGCCCTGCCTCGAACAGAGACCACGGCGCTGCTAGCCTCCTTCTTCCCACCAGGCGCCTGTCTCTCCCAGCTCCACGAGAGGGCATCATCTCACTGCCATCTGCCTGGACAGGGCACGCCGCCAGCCGAGCAGACGGGGCTGATGCACCAGGCGCTGCTGCCGGGCTAGGGGCGTGCCATCCCGTGCAGGGGGCTGCAGAGCCCAACCGGGGCCCTAGAGGCAGCAGGGAGGGTGAAGGAAACCTGTTCTTCCTCCACCCCTGCTGAGCCCCCCGCTGGGGGATTCCTTATGCGCCCTGTTCCCGGTGCTGGGGGCTGTGAACAAAAAGCCTGGACCCACGGATCCTCCCTGCACGCCCCTCGTCCTGGCCCGGAGGCCCTGCTCTAGGCACAACAGGGGCGCAGGGGCTGCAGTCAGGCCCTAGTTGACGGGCGGCGGGTCAGTGCCGAGAGCAGCTCACGTGGGCTGGGGGCGACTCTGGGCAGGGACGGACTAGAGGCAAAGGCTGCGCAGCTGATGCCTGACCAGGCAGGCGCCCCGACACTGCCCAAGTGGATGCCTGCCCCCGGGGCACCTTCAGGCACCGCTTAGCTCCTGCTGCAGCCGAGGCCGTGGCGAGGACGGAAGGACAGCGCCGTGCACTAGGACAGGGCCTGGTCGGCTAGAAAAGGAGCATGGAGGTTTCAGCCCAGGTCCCTGTTCCGCCTGGGGCCGTCTGAGCAAGCACCCAGCACGGGGGTCCCTCACCTCCTCTCACGCGCTGCCCTTGCCTCCACAGCGCGCTGGGCTGACCTGGGCTCTTGCTCCTGGCACTTGTGCCCTCCAGCGGCAGCATCCCAGCCCCAGACAGCGGAGACCTCTCCAGTGACCCAGCACAGAGCCAGGGAGGGACAGGGGCTTGCGGATGCGCAAAGCCGTGGCCAGAGGGGATCCTGGTCCAGGCCTCCCTGCACTAAGACTACTCCTCTCCCTAGTCACGGCATCACTCGGATGCAGCCGAGGGTCTGGAGGGGAAGCATTTGTGCTGCTCCTAGCTGTCAAGCCCAGGATCAGCACAAACGCAGAGCTCCCTCCGCACCTCTGGGTCTTCTCCAGCCAATGCTCGAGCAGCGTCGTGGCTGCCACTCCCTGGCTTGCTCACAGCCTGGGAACGGGGGAGCCGAGGTGGAATCGTCCATCTAGCTCTGATCCAAGCGGGACTAATCTCCCCTGCCACCCACCCCCGCCCTCCTGGCTCCGGGCACCCACTTATCAGATCCTGCCACCTTGCGTCTGTTCCCTTCGCCGGCCGGGCTGCGCGCGGCTCGTGTTATCCGGCCCTTTATCCCCGAGATTAGACGCTTCACAGTGGATTAGCATGTCACATTCTAATGCAGAAACATTGCTGATTAAAGAGGAGCTTTGCCCATGTGTCATTCACCCCCTCCCTTCCCCACTCATCCATGCCGTCTCTGGGACCCGGGGGCTCTAGCAGCAAGGAAGCCTCAGGATTTATTATCTGCTCTGCTCTGCTCTGGCTGGAGCAGAAGGGGGTCCCCATGCACCCCACTCTGGTGGGGGGGAAAGCATTAGTCCCAGGTCTGCAGCAGAGCCCTGCAGATGGGTGGGAAGCCCCTCCCCGAGGCAGACTGTGTGCAGGCCCTGCAGGGGTACAGGAAAAGGCCAAGGGATCTCCCTGCAGGCAGGGAGAAGGACAGACCGCCCCGGCAGGACAGCTGGCGTTACCGACACTACGTGGACCACAGCCCCCACCCCGCAATCCCCAGGCAGCCTTTCCCAGCCCACATCCCAAATACTCTGCAGGCCGCCAGCCCCACCATAGCCAGCCCCAGCCCTAGAGCTTTTTTGGGGCTGACCCAACTCTGATCCTCTGCAAGAGGGACTCAGCTCCCTTCCACCCACCTGGGCTCAGCCTCTTCTCTGCTGCTCTGCTGCCTGCTCCCAGCTCTGTGTTTCCTGCCCAGCCCGCTGCTCGGCTCTATCTGCCTCTGCTGCCTGCCTCCGGCCTGATCCGAGGCATGCCACGCGCCAGTTGCCCGTGCCATTTGTGGCATGCATCTGGTAGGTTGGCCACCCCTGCTGGGAGCCGCTCTCCATCCTCCCGGGAAGCACTGGGAGTCCATTTTTTTTAGCGTCATTTTGCAGTTCCTCTCTGCTGGAGCCCTGGGGGCAGTGGGAAGCATGGGGAGCCAAGAGTAGGAGGCAGGGAGCATGCAGGCAGAGAGGGAGACAACGTGTGGGGGAGCGATAGGGACCGCACAGCTGGAGCTGAGGCTCCGAGCTCGGCGCGAAGGAGGAACCGGCCGCGGGGGCAGGCGGGGAGCCAGGCCTCGGGGGTTCTCAGGCCCTTCTTCCGGCCTGAGGTCAAGAGCTGGAATTTACCATGCCCTGACGTGCCGTCGAGGGAACTGGACTCGTTCCTTATTCCCCAGACCCAAGTGCTTCTCAGCAGAGCGCTGCAAAGGTCACAACGCCGCCAGCCAGCGCTGCTCGCCTGCCCTCCTCAAGGGCATTCGGCTGCTTGGGCAGAGCGAGAGCTCCCACGTCCCTCTCCGCAGGCAGAGGCAGCCGACACCGGTTCCCAGGGCGTATCTGCACTCTCGCTGCTGCCTGACTAACGAGCTGGAGCAGGGACCTCAGCAGGATCCTGCCCGGAGAGTTTTCAGCCTCTGGGAGGGATTTTACCCCCCGCAATGAACTTGCAGCTGCTCCAGCCACAGGCCCCAAGCAAAGATAAGCTGGCTCGTGCGCATCCTCACTACCCTGCGGTCATAGCCCTGGCTGCATTTCGGATGCAACCTGAGTGACCCTGGCCCAGATCCCTCCACTCAGCCAGGCACAGAGCATTTCAGAGGCACAGCCAGCTCTGGCTGCAGCAGGGACCTGGTAGGGCCAGACATTAGGCACTGGTGTGTGGCACTGGGGCCTAGAGAGAGGGCCCAGGGCCGCGGGAGTGAAGGGAATCCCTGTACGGAGAAGCTGGGGGGCCGCAGGAACTGAGACGGTTGGATAGGGAGTTGCAGGGCCAGGCCAGTGGCTGGGATAGAGCCAAAAGCAGGGCTCTCTACTTGCTTCTCGTCTCTGGCCCACTGGCCCATTATCTCCCTTCTGCACCGGGGATTCAGCACCAGCCCGCTCCTGGGAGGGCAGCCCTTGAGTGTGCAAGCGCTTGGCCAAGGGGTGAAAGGCACCAGACTCCGCCTTGCACCTCCACGAGACAAAGAGCCTCGTGCACTTGGTTAGCCCTGGCCGGGGTTATCAGCCGCGGTGCCTGACATTCACTGCAATAGACTTTAATAAAACGCACATTATGGTGAGTAATGTGCTAAGTGGACTTCATTACGGACTCAGCGCCTCCCTGGCTCCTATTGTTCTGTACTATTTTGTATCAGAAGAGCCTTATCTCCCCTCCAAACGCTTCTATTTAAACCCCATTAATCTTTCAAATCCTCCCTGCTCTTCCCAGCCCTGCCCTGCTGAGCGCTCTCTCCGGCTCTGCCCTGCCAGGACTCTGCAGCGACCTGTCCCGCTGGTGCTGCTGTGCTGGGCAAATGCTCGTGGCTCCTGCCCTCCTCCAAGCCCAGCCTGCAGCTGACTCTGTCTTTGGCCTTCATGCTGAAGCTGAAGCTGATGGCAAGGGGCCATCTGATGCTCTGTTGGGAGATTTGGACCTGGGCTGAGACCTGCCAAAACTCATCTCCTAAAAGTCAGTGTCATCAGGGGGTGGCAGGTTGTGTGGGGTTCCCAATCAGTGACCCAGAGGGTGACACACTGCATACAACCCGCACCATCCTACCTACCGCTGCTATGTACTCAGGCAAAAACCAGTTGAGGGATCCATGAAAGGACCGCAGGATTTTGCAAGTACCGTCTACGGCAGCAGAATCCATGCACCGTGGCGGGAATCCTGCTTCCGAGTGAAACTGCTCACTGCCCTGGGCCTTTGTCATGCACGCCACGATCCCGATCCCAAACCCAATCCCTGTGTTATTTAAGGAAAGTCCTTCCTGGCATCGGGAATATTAAGGGAAGGGTAAAGAGAAGAAACAGCAGCTGCTCGCTGGGCAGCATTGCACCTCTGCCAGAGCTGGCAGAGCCAGGACGTCCCTATGGAGAGAGGCCTGGGCCTCCGCGCTCCCAGCACAGGGAAAGGATAGCCCAATATGAGCCCGATATGCGCCCAGTCTGAGCAGCAGCTGGGACCAGGGTGTCTCTGCACGGAAACAACGCAGGACCCCGACCAACCCCCAGGCGGAACAACAGGGGCATTAAACTGAACGGCACCTCCCTGCATGTCGGGATCGAGCCTCACCAGCCATAGTAGGCTCTCAAAAGATCCATGGAGGCGAAGGTTAGAAGGGATCACTGGATCATCTCGGCAGACCTGCACATGCAGGCCATTCGGTTTCTTCCAGATACCCCCGTATTAAGCCCAGGAATGTGTTGGCATAAAACAACTTTCACTAAGGCATCCAGTCTAGATTCAAAGACATGGAGAGATGGGGAGCCCATGATTTCCCTTGTGAGTTTGCTCCCTCACCGGGGAAAAAAAAATGGTGCATCATTTCTTGCCTGAATCTGTCTGGCTTCAGCTGCCAGCCCTGGGTTCTTGTTCTGCCTTTCTCCACTTCACTGAAGAGCCTTGTAGTACTCAGGATTTCCTCCCCACATAGGTGCTTAAAGCCTGTAATCAAGTCGTCCCTCTGTTCTTGCTGATGAACTAAAAAGATTGAACTCGTTAAGTCGGTCTCATGCAGCCCCCAAATTGTGTCTGTGGCTTGTTCTGCCCCCATCCAACCTTTCCACGTCTTCGCAAAGGAGTGGACCCTAGACCTGGCCAGCCCATCCCAGGATCAGTCTTGCTACTGGCATTTACTGACTGGAGTCTGCCTCCCTGTGCCTGCATGCTGTTCCCGTTCCCATAGCCAGGGATCACGTTAGGCTTTTTTGCCACGCCATGGCTCTGACCTGGAGTTTCTTCTATACTATACACCCCAAGGCCCTTTTCAGAGTCACTGCTTTCTAGGACAGAGTCGCCCATCCTGCAGGCACAGCTTACGTCCCTCGCGCCAAGATGGATAACTTTGCATTTGGCTACACTGAGAGGCATCTGGGGAGGCTCCGCGGCAGTCTGAACGAGTGCCCTATCCCCACCCCCACAGTTATCTACCACAGTCTTTGTGTTTTCCGAAAACATTACCAGGAATGGGTCCACAGTTGCTTACAGATCATCGAGGAGCAGGGTGAAGGCCGTCAGGGCCAGGACTTACCCCTGGGGAACCCCAACAGGAGCGCCCTGTCCATGACGATCCCTTGCCGACAACCATGGTCGGAGGTCCGTCAGCTCACCAGCTCCTTGAGTTAATGTACGTGCTCGATCAATATGTTGCAACACTAATTTTTCATCAGAAAATCTTGTGGTACCAAGGCAAAAGCCCTACCAAGTTGCACCTATGCAGTTGCACTTACGCAGTTGCCCTTAACATCCAAACCTGCATTCTCATCAAACGAAATCAGGGAGTTGAACAAGACCTATTTTAATTCATGTTAATTATATTCCTATCTTTAATTCTTTAACAAAAATGAGCCCTGCGTCAGCTTCCCCTTTATTTGGTTTCAGGCCACAGAGCCTAGTGTTACTGGGTTAGCCTCTCCTCATCCTTTTTGACTACTGGCAAAACCGTAGCACTCTCCCAGTTTTCTGAAATGGCCCTGGTAGTCCAAAAATGTCTTCCGAAAGTGAATACAAGCAGGACAGAGATCTCCTCAGCCAACATTTTTGAGACTCAGGGCTGCAAGCTGTCCTGGTCTGCTGGTTCAAAAAGTTTGATCCTTCGCGGTTGCTTTGCATCCACCTTCATCACCACTACTAAGCCTCTGCCAAGCGCCCCACTCCAAGGCTCAGTGTTACCCCACTTGTTCCCAGCGTGACAGACCACATCCGAGTGCCACCCACTTCTGTTCCCAGTGTCGGCACAACAAGCTCCGCACGTGGAGCAAGAGCACAGCACCACTTGGACTAGAGGAAGCCATAGCCTGCCATTTCCTAGTTGATGCCCCTGAAGCCCTCCCCTAGCAGTCCTCTGCTCACACATCTGCTAGCAGCGGTCCCCAAAGTGAGTGTCCCCCCCTCACCGATAGAAGGGGAAAGCCAGCAGGGCACACATGCTGGGGGCAGAAACTGCAGTTCCCTCCCACCCATCATGTCTCAATAGAGGAGGAAAAGAAAGCAATGTCTTAAACAGGTACACATGTAATATATGTATACAAAAGGCAGCGAACTAAAGTCAGTATTTACAGGTTCCACATACGTATAACTATATACACACACCTAAACACAAGCAGGTAAGCATCATGGTGGCAAATGGTATGAACAGATAAGTACAACAATAAATGGCACTCATAAAATGCAAGGCATACAGTTAATAGTTAATAAACGCTCCCAAAATGCGCAGCGTGCATCAAACAACCGATAAACACTTCAAAATACGAGACACCAGAGTTCTCCACTGGTTCCCTCCTGCCTCTTTACTGAGGTTAC
This sequence comes from Crocodylus porosus, assembly GCF_001723895.1. Classification (NCBI taxonomy): domain Eukaryota; kingdom Metazoa; phylum Chordata; order Crocodylia; family Crocodylidae; genus Crocodylus; species Crocodylus porosus. The sequence goes on from NW_017728953.1 coordinate 675,301, forward strand.
CTTTCCCCGAGCGTCACCCCCGGCGGGAGACCCGTTGTCCCACTAACTCACGTGTCCCAAGGAGCCGGGTGGAGCAGTGTTCATAAGATCCCTGGTCTGCCTAATGCTTCTCCAAGGGAGAGCTCCGTTCCAGGCCCCAGGGGAGCAGCGTGACTTGCTCACACGTCCCGGTGGCTCAATCCTTCTCGGGGGGGCTGCAGGTCTGGGCCGCCTCGTGCATGCCCAGGGCCATGCTGCTCCCTGCGCTCGGGAACCGCTCTGTTCCCAGGGCCCTTGCGGACCCACTACAAGGAATGGGTCCCAGACTGCCCGGCCCCTCCATCTCCAGGGCCCTACGCCCCGCAATGACTCACCCCACGGTAGCACTGGCTCCCGTGATAGGAGACCTGAGCCACCTCGCTCCAGCGCCCAGGGTCCCGGTCCCTTGCGGCCCCCCTGTGCAGTGATGCCTGTACCATCCAGCGGCGAAACCTTTTGGACTCTTCTGGGTGGCCGGATACGCTCCCTGGGCAGCTTCTCCCAGCTCTTCCTGGCCCCAGGACCTCTGCCCTCTTCTTCGTCCCTTGCACGCAGCTGCTTATATCCCCTTCTGCGGCTCCGCCCCCAGATCGAAAATGAACCAATCAGAGGGGCTGCAACTGCAGTTCCCAATTCAGTCCGCTCCTGCCCCGCTCTTGGAGCAGAGGGGGAGCGGCCTCTCCTCCTGGCTCTTCCCCTGCCTGTCTCCGATTGCTGGGTTTTGCCCCATCAGTCGCATTCGCGGGCTCCTAAGCCCGGCGAGCCGGCGAAGCCCAAGCCTGCCACGGTGGCTTACTGCCAGGGACAGCTGCGTGGCTGCCCAGGGCTTCAATGCGTGAGCAAAGGGGGAGCTGGCAATTGTGCATTCGGTCTCTAATTCAGGCGCCTCCTCCTCCGCACCTGCCACGTGTGCTGCGCTGTCACCTGCTCGGTCTCAGTCACAGGCGGGCGCTAGCTCCTCTCCAATGTAATCCGCTAGCTAGAGCCATTCCCCGCCCCTGCCCGCCAGTGAACTCGGCTGCAAAGAAATCAGTGGGTCCGACACGCAGCCCTGACACCAGGGAAACTTCACGAGCTGCAAAGAAAGCGATTCCATGGCAATTTCCCCAAGTAGCCAGAGACTCGTTCATGGCCTAGCTCCAGATGGCAAGCAGGTGGCATCTGCCACGAAAAGCGCAGGCGTGCGTGCGTGTGCGCGTGTGTGTGCACGCACGCCTGGGAAACCAGCCGGGTTTCTATTTATGGTGCCACTGGGGCCCCTCTATCTCCCGCTTCCCGCCTCCACCAGACTCTTTCTGCAGCTGCAAGGCCTCTTGCTGCGATCGGCCTGCCGAGTCCCTAGAAAGAAGAGCGAGTGCGGAAGGGATGGAGCAGCCCGGCTCAGGTCGTGGCACGGCTGAGAGACAACAATCGCGGGGGCTCACAATGCGCGTGCAAAGCAGAAGCCCTCTCATAAGGCAAGGGTAAGAGGATGACGTCCCACGAGCCTGAAAGGAGGGAAATTCAGAAGTGGTCCAAGGAGCACGCAACCAGCTGGTGGACCTCATCATCACAGCGTGCCACGAAGGGCCACAGCTGCGGGGCTGCAGATTACGCGGCAGGCACACATACACGGAGGTAGACTAGTTCAGGGGATCGCAACCTTTTTTGGAGCAGGGCCCATTCGATGGCCAGTCCCGGCTCGGTGCCCCTCACTCCCAACCCGCTGCCCCCAGCACGGGCTGGACCTCTGCTAGCCTGCAAGGGAAAAGCCACGTGGTTTCCCATGGTTTTCTCCTTGACAGGAGAATCCATTTTTAAAGTTTGTTTGTGACCCTTTCGTACATTCTTGTGACCTGGGTTTTGGGTCACGGCCTACAAACTCTGGACTAGTTCCTATGCACGAGAGCCTGCACCCCTGGCTACCCAACCAGCGCCCTGTTGCAGCAGAGCACTCTGTGCCCACCTGTGGCTGCGCTCTTCCTGCCTCTCCTGGAGCAGCTGCTGCTCTCGCCGCCAGAGGCAGGATGCAGGGCCAGCGAACCCGGCATTCCCGCTGCGCCGCGGCACATCTGGGCCCGTCCTCCCCGCTGCATTGCCCCCAGAGGTGGAGCCAAGCCTGGATCCAGCCCGGGCCCAGACTGTAGGGGATCTCCACTGGCAGATTCCACCGGGGCCATTTCAGCGACCTACAGGGAGGGCCCTGGGGCCCCGGGAAGAAGCTGCAGCTGAGCCTCTGCTCAGCGATGAAGATGCCATTTCTCATAGTCTGTCCCAGGGCTCATCCTGCCTCTCCAGAAGCTGCTGGCGAGCGCTTGAACGGCGCGATGCCTGATTGGGTTGGCAGCCAGTGAGAGCCCAGCCCTGTACCAGTCACACAATGTGTTTGATGTGACAGTTTCTATAACTACATTATCCTTCTTGCTATGAACCTATTTACGCTCCTATAATTGAAACAGTTTGTAATGCTGAGAGCTTTCTGCAGTGATTTACCCTGCCACGGTTTCTCTTTCCAGCGCAGAGGGGAGTGTATGCATGGGGATGGGAGAGCGTTACTGGGGATTTTAATACCGTCAGCCATACAACACCCCAGCTGCAACACCAGTGCTCCGATCTGATCGGGAGCTGTCGGGGACCTGGAGGAAGGCGCCGAGGTGCAGCTAATTCCAGAGCCAGTGGGATTATTCCTTGAGAACGCGCTTATCCAAGTGCCTTTTCATATTTTCTGCCGGCTGGGAATTATCTGCAACCATGCTGCGATTTTTTCCAACATTAGTCACAATTGCTCAGGGTTTGTGCAAACAAATTCAAGCCGATGGTTTTATTGACAAAAAATAAAGATTCACATCTAGTTTGTGAGGCTTTATAGGCCTCATGGTTTTCAAATCTAATCTAATCCAATCCAGGTAGTTACACTGCACCACCCGCCTGGCAACCGAGCTAACAGGCAGCCTCCTCTGCCCATATCCAGATCCTTGGCAGAGGATGCGACCGTGTGCGTGCGATCCCAGGACTGTGCAATGAATGTATGTGCAGTGTTGTGCGTACGACCAAGGCAGTTGTGCAGTGTGCCTGCGAGCGATCCTTTGATGGTGATGGAGAGGGAATGAAGAGATGTCATTGTGCAAGTAATGGGGAGAGTGTTGTGTGCGTGTGTGTGCACGCACGAGACTGAGAGACTGTTTGCCTGTGTATACAGGATGCTGCTGACTATTGGGCCAACAGCATTTGGCCAAGCTGCAAAGTCCCTTTGGGATTTTTGAACCTGTCCAACTGCTGCAGCCCTCAGGGAGGACTGGCCTTGTGCACCGAGGGCCGAGCAGGCTGCTACACTTAGTAAAATGTCTTTTAATGACAGCTGAGAACAAGCCGGAGGCCAGAGGGGGGGGCAGTGCTGTGTTGCTCTGCTCAGGCAGCAAACCACCGCTGCTCAGCTCCGTTCTTCTCCGAGGAGGATCCTTCCCTTCTACAGGAGTCAAACTGACCTTTCCCAGTGCTCAATATGTTTGGACTTCTCAAGGCCAGGAAATGGCTCTGTAAATTAAACATTAGTTATAAACATTAGTCTCCCATTCCTAGAGCCCAGCTCTGCCTGCCCTGTCAGCGCCGACAGAGACCCTGTGCTGTGAGCGGCCCCACACCCTGGCAGTGCCCTGCTGGCACCACTGGCACTCGTGTAGTTATCGCTGTATTATTTCCCC
>NW_017728953.1:679209-684867 GCF_001723895.1 Crocodylus porosus
CCAGGCACAGGCCATGGCCCCTGCTGCAGAGGAGGGGAAAACCGTGGGGTAGAGCTCCTTCCTGATCCCAAACGTGGGGATTGGCTTCACAAGGAGCAGAGGGCCAAGGTCCTCTAGACCAGGGGTTCCCAAACCGTGGTACACGTTCCCCTGGGGGTACACAGGACACCGCTGGGGGGGTAGGTGGGCGAAGTTATATAACGACAGATTTCATTTTCATGATGATAATAATAATAATAGGCACTGAAGGGGTTAAAACAGACAATGGCCGCTGGCAGAGGTATGTGGGCAGCTGGTCGAGCTGGAAGAGGGTACCAATAAGAAAAAGTTTGGGAACCTCTGGCCCCAGCCAGTCTGCAAGCCCAGGACAGAAGGCCACCCGCCCAGCCTGGCACCGTCTGCCCTGGCCCCTCCCGGTCCCCACAGACAAGCACCGGGCACAACAGGTGTTCAGGAGACTTAGGAACACACCCAGCGGGGGGAAGGGGGACACCGGGCAGGCCACGGGCCCCTCTCTGCTGCAGCCCCGCTCAAGCGCTTCTGCAGGGCAGCAGGAGTTGGGCGCTCCAGGCCTCTTTTACCCGCCCGGGGTGGCAGGGGAAGGGAGATGACGGGACAGAGGAGGAGAACCGAGCAGGAGAGGAAGGGGAATTAAGAGGAGGGGGCAGGGGGAGCCGAGGGATGGGAGCAGGAAAGAAAAGAAAACCCGAAGCAGATCAGATTGCAAGGACTCAAAGGAAAGGGCCCGTTCGATTGAACAGATGAGGCCGTGGAACAGGTTGTAGCTCTCAGCGCCAGGAGTGAGTGGAGAGATAAGGGCACCTCTCTAACACGCACACTTTCCCCTCGGTATCTTGCAGCTTCCAGCTTGTAGCTCAATCAAAGGCTCCAGTTACGATTTCCCCGATAGGCGGATTGCAGGGAATGGGCCACATCTGGTACGTATGAAACCACAACCGGCCCAGTGACGGGCAGCAAAATCCCTAGACGAGTAACAGCAGGGACCAAGTCTTCCCCGAGGCCGTGCTGACCCAGCCTAGAAGAAGCGGCAGCTTGGAGCATCTCGGCGCGTGTCTCTGTCCTGCTAGGAGCCACCACGGGACGTCCCTTGCAAACACGCGCTTCGGACCCTGCGCCCAGGACAGCCCAAACCCACAGCCCCCTTGTCCCGAGAGGGGTCCCACGCGCGGAGCTCCCCGCCTGCCTGACATAGGTGCCGAAGGCCGAGCAGGCAGGAGCACAGGACCAAGCACCAGCCCAGCCGCGCAAAGGGAGGGTGGACAGAACCAGCCCCGGAGCCCCGCAGCGCCCGCACAGAAATATAGCTGTAATATCAGCATGCAAGGGCCTCGCATAAATAAATAAGTGCCCGAGATGGTGAGGAGCATCTTGAGGCATGATTGTTTCAGGAATTGAGATGGCGCTTGGCGTTTAAAGGGCCCCTCCCTGGCCAAACACTCCACAGGCGATAAAGCAAAAGAAAAGCATCGATGAAAAGCAAGATAAATTAAACTGGTGGCAAAAAGGCCACACAACTATTCATTAGCTTCCATCCGAACAAGTCTCCATCTCCCCCGCCTCTCCGAACCCATCTGAAGACCAGGCCCCTGCCGCTGAAGTCGTCTTTCATTGCCAGCTGTGCGCCGGGCGACGGAGGGGGGAAACCAACAGAAAAAAAAGTTTCCTGGATGGATTCTTAGAAATGTAAAAATCTGCTTTCTGCCTGGGCCTGAACCACTCAGCCTGCATTTTCAGATACAGAATAAGAGAGATTAAGGAGGGACAATTTGAGAAATCCTATATTGTGTCTTATCAGCATGACGGCGGGAGCTCCCCGCCAGGCACGGGGCAAGCAACGGCTCCCGGCAGCACCGCCTGCTCTCACGCCTGCCGGGGGGGCAGGCCGCCGCGGGGAACGGGGGACGCGGCGTGCCAGGAAGCCGACGTGGGCGTCCGCCTGAGCGCGCGTGGGGGCGAGAGCGGGCGGCGGGGGCAGGGGCCGTGTGCAGGAGGATGCGGAGGCGTGCGTGGAGACCAGGGCTAGCGTTTGCGAGAGATTTTGCAAGAGAAAGGCAGAGCGTGGGGGGCGGTGCGGTGTTTGGGAGGCTCCCCTGCTCCTTCGGCTGTCGTGCCCGGCTCTTAGCTTCTTCTAGCGGCTACGGGGGAAACTGAGTCAGGGCTCCTTGGCTCTGCTCCCCGCTCCGAGAGGGTAGTAGTCCAGGGCAGCGGTTCTCAACCTTTTTTGGACAAGGGCCCATGTGGAATCATCAGGGCCCCTCACGCCCGACCTACTGTCCCCCAGGCCCCAGCCCCTCAGGGTGTGGTGCAGGGGGGTCCCCAAGCAGCCCCTTGCAAGCCGGAGCTCTGCCAGCCTGCAAGGGAAAAGCCACGCTTTTCTCCTCTGAAGGAGAATCCATTTTTAAAGTCTATTCGCAACCCTTTCGTATAGTCTTGCGACTCATTTTTGGGATGTGACCCACGGGTAGAGAAACGCTGGCCTGGCGCACTCCAGCAGGGTTGTGGATGGGGGGCTTGGGCTGCAGACTCTGCCTCTGGCTATGCCGTGTGACCCTGGGGAAGTTGCTTTTCCCCCCTGGGTGACTTCCTTGGAAAGGGAAAGCAACCTCATCCCGGCTCACGAGACAAGGGGCAGCCTTGGGGCTGAACCAGTTAATGTTCCCAGATCCTGCGGCAGAAGGCACAAGTGAAACGTTAAGTCGTGTGGTTAAACCTTCTCTGATGAATTATTAATTGCGAGTAACAATGCATCATAAAGAACAGGAAGGACCCAGCTGGGATCCCAGATTTGCTGGGGTCTCCTCTGGCATATTGCTGTGGGACCAGAGCCCCCAAGGAGGGGCTTTGCCTGCTGGGAGCGCACGCCTGGAAGGGAGCGGGCTGCGCTGGTGCGACAGCCCTGGGAGCCCAGGGCAGGCCTTGCCACAGGTGCTAGCACGGGCAGAAGGAAAGCACTTCCCACGGGCTTCTCACGTGCTCTCGCGTGCTCGAGCCGATCCGGCGCCTGGAGGCTGCAGCTGGGCAACGTCAGCAAAATCCAGGAACCGGATCAATGTGGTCTGCTGCGAGCAGCGGTGCCGAGGCTCAGGGACCCCACAGCCCGCTCCCTTGGAGCACCAGGGCCACTAAGGGAAAAAGATGGGCTTCAGCAGCATGAGGCCCTTCACGGCAAGGCGGTGGCCTGCCTCTGATAAGCCAGATGGGGGAAAGGCAAGTCCAGCGTAAGGGGAGGGTCAGTGGAGGGTCTAGCCATGGGGCAGGGCTGGTCCGCGGATGGGAAACTGCGGTGTAGGGAGGCGCCAAGAGCTGTTTGCAGCCAGTGCTGGAGTCACGAACTGAACCCAGGTATCCTAACTCTCACTTACCGTCTGTTCCCGCTACCAGAGAAGCCCCTTTCCCTGGGTTTTGCTCATGGGGCAGTCTGGAAGAGGAGGAGGCTGGAGGGAGGCACCGTACCATCGCACAGAGACACGGTGAAGTCGAGGCTAGGAAATACTGCCGAGCAGGGCCAAGGGGTGGAGCGGGTCAGGGCTGAGATGCACGGGAGGGTTAAATCAGAAGCACGAGGCCGGGGGTTCCCAGCCTCCTTAGACCCGGGACCTCCCCTCCGAAAATGCCAGCTCTGAGCTTTCACTTATTTTGTGGCTATGGGAAAGGAACAGCAATTCTTCTGTTGCAAAGCTGCCACAGGTCAGAGCGCGCCTGACGCCGGAGTCTGTGCACGAAACGCAGCAGAGGCCGGAGCCAGAGCACCCGGGTCTGGTTCCTCGCTCTGAGGAAGCACGGTCTAGTGATTAGAGCAGGAGACTCGGTGCAATGGCTCGCGCGGGTGCAAAGGATCGAAGCAGCAGCAAGACGCGCGGTCCACCTTTCCCTGGGAACAGGGGGACACCTGGGGGCGTGCAGCAAGGTATGACCAAGAGCCCCATGGGTGCGATGGGGTCTGCGGACAAGACAGTCCTCCTTGCCTGGCCCCCTGGCTCTCCAGACCAAGAGCTCGACCGGCCATTCCCAGACCAGCACCTAGGTGCAGAGAGAAGATGGGAATCCTTCTCCCGGCTCCAAGGTCACAGGAGCCAGGGCTGCAAACACCCAGGGACAGGGGTTGGGGCACTGCCCCCAGAGCAGTACGCACCCGAGAGCTCAGCTGCCACGCCGCCTGCGCGCGTGTCCAGGCCTCCCCCCGCCACCCTGCGTGCCTCCCACTCGTGCTTACTAATCACCCTGCTGGAAAGCTGGAGTCCAGCGTGAGCACAGTAATCGCCCTAACCAGCCTGCCGCCCGCACCTCTCACGGAGCTGCTCCCTGCCCGCGGCGCCGAGGAGCAGGCCGTGCCCCTTCCATTACAACCTGGAGCTTGCCGCTCCTCTGCTACTGCCCAGTCCCACCCCAGGGCATGCTGGCGGTGTCACCCACGGGGCCAGGGCCCAGCACGGGACCCTCCAGCTTCCCCAACGACCTCCTCTTCCTCAAGCGCTGCAAGCAAGGAAGATCCCAAGCTTACAGGTGCCCCTGTGCCTTAAACACAGAGGAAACCAAGCCTCCCAACAGTGCTCTCAGGGGCATGCAAAGCCTGTGCCATTCTGTGTACTCCGGTGTTCCCATCTGCATGCAAATTATGCCCATTGCTGTGCCTAAAATTCAGTGCAGACGGAGACAGACAGGCCTAGCTGCAGCTGATTCCCTCCAGGTAATGACCCAGAAATGCACCCATGCAGACAAAGCGAGCCCAGGGATGCTGCCCCAGCCCCAACAGGGCCAGGCCAGGACAAGCAGATTCCTTTTCAAAGTCCCCATAGCAGTGGCATAACTAGAGGTGGGGCAAATAGGGCAGCAGGGGAGGAGGGGGGTAAAAAATGACAGCTGTTACCTCATCAGACTCAGCATGTGCAGCTGGAAGTCTCCACTGCCCCACGTGCCCAGCTGCCCTGTTACGCCCATACGGTTAAGGGGTTGCTCTAAATCAGGGGCGGGCAGCTATTTCAGGCAGAGGGCCACATACTGAGTTTTGGCAAGCCATCGAGGGCCGCATGACAGGCAGCCAGGGGCAGATTAATTTTCTTAATTTTTTAGGGGCCCCGTGGGCCAGACAGAATGGGCTGGAGGGCCGCACCTGGCTCGCGGGCCGTGTTTTGCCCACCCCTGCTCTAAATCCTAGCTAAGCTTGTGACTGAGCTTCCCTGTCTGTGCTGGGCAGGCGGTTGTAGGACTCTGATCTCCATCCCCTGCACCTTGGCTAGTGTTTTACACCAGTGCAAAGTGAGCGTGAAATGCAACCATATCAGAATGGACACGTTTTACATCACTGCCCAGCTGCCACAGGCAGACAGGGCGCAGGATAATGCATCAGCAGGTCTGTGTGTGCGAGCACGGGCATTTCACTCTTTTATGATCAGTCATGACTTAAACTTCCATGCTGCATTTTACAGCTGGATCAGCCTTTCCATAGAGGACTAAGCCAGTTTAATCAGAGGAGCTCTAAACATGACTTTTGCTAAGTGATCTACTACGCACACGAGGGCTGAAGAGATCAGGGTTAGTTTCTAGATAGCAGAGAGCAAGGAATCATCACACGCACAAAATCTGAAGCCTCTAATGAACTGCTGGAGTCGGTGAACTCAGGACCTTCGAGACACCGTC
>NW_017728953.1:685836-717887 GCF_001723895.1 Crocodylus porosus
GATGAACATCTAGCTGGGGTCATTTGACCCCAGTACTCTTTCCTGCCATGGCGGGGGTCGGACTAGATGATCTACTCAGGTCCCTTCTGACCCTAGAAACCAGGAAACTATGAAACTATTATTTTATACTTCTGGAAAGCTTTTCTTCCAGACAGATCCCAAAGTGCTTTTAACTGTGCATCTTCCGCACTGTGCACAGAGGCTGCTTAACTCTGCTGGATTGCAGCCACCTCTGGGGTGGAGTGCAGCAGCTGTTCCATGACAAAGCTATAGCAATGTTTAGAAGACAAGTCTCAGAAGGGCATTATACCACGATTACCGTTTGCATGTCCCGCAGCCATGGAGAACACAGCTGTGCCAAAAGGAGCCGGCCAGGACCCCTCACATTGCATCTGCCGTGCATCTGGGAGCCCAGGTGCCATTTTCAAAAGGGATTTGTACACTTGGCTCCCGAGGGCCGACACCGCATTTGAAAATGGGACTCCGGCTCCTGCATCCTGTTTTCACCTGGGAAAGTTGAATGCAGAGACTTTCAGGATCCCAAGAGGCCAAGGAGTTGGGTGAGGGATGGTGGGCCCAAAATGCAGCGCGGCAGCCCAGCATCCCCTGGGCGATCAAGTTCTTTGGTGCTCAGGTGCTGCACAGCTGTCATCAGCAAAACCAGTGCAGACCCTCTGCCCCCAATGCCCAGGCCCATCGCTCTCACTAAAGGGGACTAACTCACAGCACACCGGGAACAGCCCTGACTGTAGGAAAGCAAATGCCTGCCAGCCAGCATCACAGTACAGCCATGTAATGCATGTCTCAGCATCAAGGGCTGCTTTTCAGCTCAGCATCAAGGCTCAGCATCAAGGGCTGCTTTTCTGTACTGAACAAGTCGGATGGGTCTGCATGCTTTATTTACTGCCTGTAGCTTCAGGAAATATCTGGCTATCACTAATTCCTGAGCCTGGTCTGTCTAGCTGTGTTGGAGCTGCTTCCCAGTCAGGCGCTGTGATTATCCACTAACACTTCGCTATAGGGGACCTCCACTCACCGCAGGGCTCCCAGACTGTGCGCCTACCATATCAGCTCCCTGGGCCAAAAGAAGAGAGAGGCTGGGGCGGGCAGCAGCCCAGGCTGTGCCCTTAGCCTTGCCTGGGAGAGACATTCGATAGAGCCAGGCTTTCCTGAAGATGGAGATTCAACCCCTCCCCACCTCGAGAAGCCGTCAATGGGAACAGGTGAGCTGGGGCCCTGCATCCTGGCGCTGCCGAGCCTGGGACAGCCCAACCCAGTGCGGCACCTTGCCTGGGGCTGAAGGGTTCAGGAGCAGCTGGAAAACCATCAGGTGGGAGACGTGGGGTGCTACCTGCCCCATACATCTGTCTTCCCTTCTCCCGCCCAAGCACGGACAGATGGGGCCACGCTCTGAAATCCATACTCCTTTATGGCAATTCCCACACTGAGTAAAAAAAAAATGAAGGGGCTTAGGATGGGGAGCGAGCTTAATACTTCCTGCTCAGGCTGACAGGCCTATTGGCTGGGGAGCGGGGTGTTAATTCAGTAACAAGTGGATTGGGATCTGAGAGAGAGGACAGAATTAGGCAAATCTAGGAGGGAAAACCATGTACACTAATTTGCACGCCACAGCACCTCCCCAACACACACGCATCCCCTCATCCCGATGCACTTCAGGTCACACAGCCCCAGCCCTATCCCACGCACGGGGGCCCTGTTGCGTCTGAGCATCTCATGATCTCTGCAAGATCATGAACTGCTGCCCAGAGGGGTTTTCCATCTATTGGCCCCTCTGCGAAATCCTATGAAATATGAACTTTCATTTCTACCCAGGAGAACTTGCACAATCTTCTCTCTGATGCCTGATGAAGGGTGTCTGTGCCCAACAGCTTGCAATGGAAGAATTTTTTTTTTGTTGTTGCAAAAAATCTTGTTGGTCTAATAAAAGATATCACCTCTGTCCATGAGCCCCGATGGCATTTTTTCATGATCTTTCATGCATTCATCCCCACAGCCCCTGGTGCCGGAGGGCAGTGCTCTTATCCGTGCTGTGCAGATGGGAACCAAGGCCCCAGCGAGACTGAGTGACTTGCCCTCCTTCTGCAGGGACTGAAGCGCATTCAGCACCGAGGGAGGCAGGAGCAAGAAGCAGCGAGGCAACCTCCCATGTCAAACCCGATTCTCTCCAGCACGAATTCAGCCCCTGAGCTGCGTGTCAATGGCCAGCGTTTTTAATCCCATGGTGTTCATATCCGTGTCTCTGATGCCCCTCCGCCCCCAAAACATCACAACAAAATCCCCTCCCTGGGAGCAGGATTAGCCTGCGTTCCCTGAAGTTTTGCTCGCAGATCGGTGGTGAAGGGTGTCAAGGAAGCTGGCTTTGTGGGGGAAGAGTTAAAGGGATGCTGCGAAGGCACGGCGTCCCGTTTCAAACTGAAGTAGCAGCAAAGGAATTGCTGGCTCTGTCTTTCTTTACAGTGGTTACTAACTAATTAGGACCCCACGCTTCTATCTCGGCTCAACGCCGCTTTCTAGCACCTGGCCTCTTATCCCGATCTGATTTTTTATTTTTTTTTTAACTTTTCATTTCCTCCGCAACTCCCTCCGTTTGCAGCGTTTAGGGAGTGAATGGTCCAGACTGGCAGGCTTCCATGTCCTTACCCAGACATTCAGAAATGTGCTTGCACAGGCTGGCAAAAAGCATGAATGAAGTGATCATATTTACTGTGGCATGGCCAGACACCCAGCAGGTCATTTCCAATGCAGTTATCAAAGCGATGTGTGTGCTGCCAGTATCACAGGCATCAAGGGCAAGCACACACATCCTCGGGCTTCCCTGCTGCTGGACATCCTCCCCCAGGTGACTGCACAGGTGCCCGGGGTTGCTCTGCAAATCAGAAATGACAGCAAGTCATGCAGCAGGCCAGGGGCAAAGAAAAAGGCTGGGGTGCCAGAGCCGAGCGCTTTATCCACTAGGAAGCGCTGCCTCAGGCAACACCTGGTGGAAGATGTTAGCGCACTAGAGTCATGTTCAAAGCCCTGCGGCTTATCATGGTACGGCTCCTATTGTCCAGAGGACGGCACCATACAGAGGGCCTCAATCCACGATTGGGGCAACCATGCCGGGCACTGCACCTGTGCGGATGAGACAGCACGTAGCCCAAGCGGTTTGCAACAGAGACAGGGGCCAACAAACTTGCTTTCCCTAGCTAAAAATATCATGCACTGTTGCAGTGAGCGGAGAAGTGAACCACATTTCCGGAGCCCCAGCCCCGTGGCCCATCGCTGCAGTGGTGGGGGCGGAGGGGAGTGTCACATCTCATAAGTGGTACCAAGTGAACTGGATTTTTACTCAATTCTTTCTGTTTTCATTGACGGGGACAAAGGAAGTTAAAAAACCCAAACAAGCAAACCCAAGAATTTGACCCTTTGTTCTGTCCTGAGCATGACGGCGCTCCGGTGCTGCCCTGCCAGCTGGCCACTACCACAACGAACGGCACCAAATGGGGCCTGTTGGGCTGCTGTCCTGAAACTCTCACTTTAACACATACAAGTTTGGCTCCTGCAAACCTGTGTCCTTTAGCGGTCATAAATTAAAGCGAACTTGTTGGTTTCAGATTGGGAGGAGAGGCGATTAAGGGTGCGTGGGATGAAGACAGCTCTCACGTACACAAACCCGGAGCTCTACTTTAACGAGCTATGGCCAGGTCGTGCATCAACCCGCAGCGTCAAAATAGAAAACCTGGAAGCACAACTTTCCTGCCCACCTCCGACTGTCTCACGTATCAAACCCGAGCATCAGCACTTTCTGGCCTCGTGAAATATCGAGCCTCCGAACTCCCGACCGCAGCACATTCTGTCAAGTCATTTCTGAGGGAGCGATAGGGGTAATAAATGTGCTGCTGCCACAGCGCCAGCAAAGGCACGCGCTGCAAAATGCTGCTCCACCACGGCAGCAGGGGAGGGGAGAAGGCTGACACGGCCTCTGAAAATGAGCTGGGCGAGTGACAGGCGGGATGGAGGAACAAAGCCCGGACTCCAGGCTCTACCGCAGGAATAGGGCACCGATCCTGACGACTCCCGGCAGCCCGTTCCAGGGGGCTGGATGCCATCCCTCTCTGCTTTTGGAGCCAGGGACAGCATCCGAGTGCAGGTGATGAGTTTGCGTCCAGGCGCTGGGGTGTCAGACCCCCTTGCACAAGGTCTGCCCACAAGCTGGGGACACCCCGGACAGCAAACCCAGCACAAGCCCAGCCCCAGCCGTGCTATTGCCTACTCCCGCCCAGCCAGCATACCATGACCAAGCTTGGCTCCGAGGCATGCCAGCACTTAATCCAGGGTTAATATGAACTGCAATCCTGCAAGTCCTGGAGGTGTTCACTCTCTTCTTGGCCCCCTTCTGCGGCTGCCAACATGAACCCAGTCCACGCTGTACTGGGCTGGTTTCTGTACTGGAAGCAGACTGGGACCCACCAAACCTGGCTCCCATGGAGATGTGCAGCGGTCCATGCCCAGGCAGGATTCAGACCAGCGGCGCAGCCCCCGCTCACGGGCCCTTGCTGCCAGGCCACCACTGTGTCCTGTGCCCGGGTTCGCAGCCCTGACTAGAGGGACCTGGGGAGAGGGTGTCGGGCAGCGAGAGCTGGTTCTTGCCAGGACCAGTCCTCATACGTCATGCCTCATTACCCTGACCCCCTCATCATCCACAACTGCTGGCCTGCTACACGGGTCACTGACTCCAACAGTCGAAGGCGAACAGTCAAACTAACGCGGTCAGCGGGGCTGATGGGCATGGTAAAGAGCTGCAGGTCCAGCTGGCAGGCTACAGCCCTCCCGGTCTGGGACAGAAGTTGCGTAAACCAGTCGGCCCCAAATCAGTTCAGTCGGAAACGACACTTACCTTAAACCGGTTTTGGCCATTTCAAAACTGGTTTACGTGCGCTGAACTTATACTCTGTTCCGGATTTCACTTAAACCAGTTTGTGTGTCCTTTCTGTCCCTGGCCCAGCTGGGCTCTCCTCCCTGCCGCCTCCCAGGGGCTACAGCAGCACGTGCCCGGGGGGACGACACAGAGGCCCGACGTGGGCAGGCCAGCTGCTGCTCAGCACAGGCCACGCCGTCGCGGGGGCACGCTTCCCTCGCATGGGCTTGTTGCACCGGCCTCCGAAATAGGGATGAGGGGAGCCCCCAGTCAGAGCCGCGCCGGGGCCCAGAGGGCTTGCAGCAGACCAGCTCCCACGGCTGCCCCTTGCTTGCTGGCGCTCCCAGGGGTGCGGGCAGAGCCTGAGACACAAGGCTAGCACCTAGCGATGTGCAAGCTGCAGGGCCAAGCCCCATTTCTCAGGGAGTGTGGGCCTGGGCCTGGGGTGACGGCATGGGACCAAGCCCAGCCCCATCCCTCAGCACGGAGGGTGACAGGCTGGGTGCAGGCAGTGGAGGCTGGATGGGGCTGGGGCTGCCAGGGAGAGAAAGGATAGGCAGGGGCCTGGTAAGGGAAGAAAACAGAAGACGCCTTCCCTTGTGGCTTTGCCACCATCACCCGCTGAATTTTTAAGAACGCCAGAAGAGTTCAGAGAGCTGCAGTGGGCCCCGGGAGCCATCCCCGGCTTGCTCTGCGCGCACCCGTGGGACCACAAGGATACGTGCTGGTTACCACCATGCTGTCCGCTCTTAGGACCTGACCCAACCGCGAACGCCAGGCAGCCTCTGAGCCCTGCCCGTGGCCCTCGCACGCTGGAAAGGGAGAGCAGGAGGCAGAGAAACACCTCCCCCCCTCCTCTCGTGGGCCTGCCATGCTACCAGCAAGGCAGGCAGGGGAGCAGGAAGGCAGAGCCCATGAGGAGCTTGCTCCCCGCCGCCCGCACCCCTGCAATATCTGTCCCTTGCTCAGCATCCCCTCCCCCTGCCTGGTCCCTCCTCCATGGGCAGCCTGGTCTCTGCGGAGCAGGGGCTGGGGTTGCTGAAGAGGGAGCCAGAGCTTCATCTCATGAATTATGAAGTAGCAGGCAAGCAGCATCAATTGCAGCTGCTAATGAAAGTGCCAGTGAGCGCGCCCCGGGGACAGAGATGGAGCAGGGGTACCACCCGCCTCCACCTCCAGAGCAAAGAAACCCGCCCCAGCCCCCCGCCCCGCTGCGGCGAGAAACAGGGCCCGGTCCCACCTCCCACTGAAAGGAGGAGAGATCTGATGCTGGGGGCCCTGAGCTTGGGGCCCAGCACAACTGCAGCCCCATGTGCCCGGGGCAGGGGAAAGCTTGGAAACATGGGCAGAGCCCCGCAGCCTCCCGGCATCAGAAAGAGCCCAGCGGCATGTTTTATGTTGTGATAGCCCCTGATCACGAAGCCAATGTTACTAGACTGGGGGGAGGGGTCCTTTCTGATTTTGCACACCCGAGGCTGAAACACTGTACCCCGCTATCCTCTCCGAAACCTCTCCTGCCCCTCCTGCTCTGAACCTCTCGCTGCCACCAGTATTTGGCCCCTGCACCCTATAATCCTCTGCACCTGGCCCCCACCGAAGTCAAAGGATGCTGGGTCTGCGAGCGAAGGTGTCCAAGCTTGCGGGGGCGCGCACCTGGACCAGCAGGACTTTGGGAGTTGGGTCTCCTCTATCTGAGGTTTTCTAGGAAGCCCCACAAGGACCTGGGCCCCATCTCAGTCCACGTGGGCAGAGACCCAGCCCAAAGGAGCAGGGGTGCCCTGCCTGGGAGGCTGCCCAAGCCACTCCACCTGCTTGGCCTGGGGCGGCACAGCCGGGTGCCTGCTCCCCCATCTCACAGCCTCCCTGACGCTCCAAAAGAAGAAGAAAAAAAAATCAGTTCCCCAGTACAAGTACCAACAATAAAGCCAATAAAACCTAGCAGGAGCCAGACCCCCTGTGCCAGGTGCATGGCCCCACGGTCCCTTAAAGCAGGATGTTCTGCTTCCTAGCATGAAAACAGCACGATCCACAGCCCTGTGGCTCTTTATGCAGGGTCCATACAAGCGGCCCTTGGCAAAGCCAAAGATAAGACTGAGGTTTTAGTAGCAGACATGGGCAGCAGTCCTGGCCACTCACGAAGGCAGAGGCTGGGAGTGGGCTGTTCAGGTCTCATCTTGCCATGGGAGAGCAGAGCTCTCCCCTGGGCATGGGGGTCTCCCCTCTGCCACAAGCACAGGACATGGGGCAGGTGCAGAGGCTGCCCTGTGCCCACAGGAGATCCTCTACATCCTCCTGAGGATGTCCCCTAGAAATAGCTGGGGCCCATATGCAGGCTCACTGGGAAGGGGCATATTTGTGCAAACCGCCTGCCCCAGCAGCGGGGCGTCACGCTCAGACAGAAGCATGCAGGCGTATCCGGAGGAGTCAAACCAGCATGGCCCGTGCCCCAACCTGCCGTGTGCACACACGCAGCGGCCTCTGCGCGGTGCAGAGCCGGCAGCATCTCCTCCGCCCGCTGCCTGGAGGCTCCTTCCACTCTCCAGACGCGCTGCGAGATTCATCCAGGTCCCCTTCTGGATGAGTGCCCAAGAAGTCTGACGAGAGCAGGGAAGAGCTTTGACTCCTCAAGCCCAGGGGAGGAGAGCCCCAGTTTTACCCCGACGCACTGCCTGCTCTCCAGGGCACTGCCCTCCCTCCCCAGCAGTGGCAGAGGTGCTGAGACCACTGCTGGGGAGTTAGGGGCCTGGACCAGATGGGCCTCCTTTGCAGGAACCAGCTGCAACGGTGATGGGGAAGGAAGAAAAAGGCCAGGTAGCCTCCACCCCTGCCAGGCGTGGCCATGGTTGTGGGCGGCTCTGCACACCTGAGCCATGGTGCCCTTCGTCTCCTCATCTCTGCTGGAGGCAGAAGGATACTGGAGGCCTCCCTGGTGCAGGAGGAGCACGGGGCAGCCCCTTATCTCAGCCAGTGCAAACACTGGTCTCCCTCACATCGCAAAGCACTTCCGAATCGGTGAGGGCAGCACAAAGGCATGCCCATCTCAGGGCAGGGGGTGAGGGTTTTTCTGCTGCTTTCTGAACCCTTGCGCCCCCGAGACCTGTGCTCGCGAAACAGAGGGAGCAGGGGTTTTCTTGGAGGCTCGTCAGAAGCTCCTGGACTTGTATTCCCCTCGCTATCCTGCCCTGCCTAGCGGCACAGGACGGCCATACCATACCTGACCAGCGCCCGGTCAGTCCTGTTGTACTGGTATAACCACTGTCCCGTCTGCTCCACTGTGTTTGATGCTCCACCAAAAGAGCCTGGTCTGTACTGCAATGCCGGGGACGGGGCGGGACTCCTTTCCTCTACCCTCCTGACCTCCACTAAAGTTGAAGAGGAACCTGAGCTTTGCAAATCCTTTCCGCCGTTATATTGCAGCCCAGGGCGAAGCGGTGCATTCCTGGAAACGGAGCTCTCTCTTTTCCCGTGTGTCCCTGTGCAGCTAGGCCCTCCTCTGCAGGCTAGCACAGCAGCAGTCCTTTAAGACCGAGTGGGCCGAGGTCGGACTGGCTCCAGCATCCTGGCCTGTCCCCCGAGAGGCAGGACTATGCCTGTGAAGGGCACCTGAGGGCACCTGAGGGCAGAGCGGGCACAGGGGTTAAGAGTATAGAAGAGTTGGGAGCAGAGGGAAGAGCCACAGCCAGCCTAGGGTGCTGATGCTGGGGAAGTGCAACCAAGGGAGCGGACCAGAAACCCTAGGTGGACAATAACGCATCGTGCGGGCTCGGGTGGCACCCCCGTGGGGACAGGGGCCGGCAGGACTGCCCAGGACCACGTTCCTCTGGAGAGAGGCCCATCCAGCCCGAAGCTCTGCGCCAGTCAGGGACTCCTCGGCTCGCAGGGCGGAGGGGGGCGCGAGCGATAGCTGTGCTGCGCACGGGAGACGGCAGCCATGTGAACAGATGGCGTCAGCTCCAGGAAGAGAGTCAGACCCGCCTGGCGCGTGCGCCGAAGGGCCCCCTACCAAGACCCCCACGCAGAGCGGGACAAGCATCGCTCCGGGCAGGGCAGGCCCAGGACACCGAGCTTCCCCACCAGCCCCAGCTCCCAAGGCACTGGACGGCTGATGGGAACGGGAGGGGGGATACGCGGGGGCTTTTCCTTTTGTGCCTCCTCCCAGGGCCCTGCTGCCTGGGTGAGAGGAGTCTACAGGGCTGTTTCTGCTTGGCTGAGAGACAACCACAGCTAAAACAGGCCTGCTCCTAACTGGTGCTGGTGGTCCCCAGCGCAGAGGGGGCACAGGAAGAGACCAAGGCCTTGAGCCCCCTCCTTGCAGCCCTCTCTCATAGCAAGGCATGCTTGATGCAGGAGAAGCTGCCTCCTCCCACTCTGCCATTCACTCCAGCCAGCCCGTATGAAACGTGCAGCGCAGGAAAGGTCCTTAACGCTGCACCGGCACAACACGGATCTCGGGGCTGCATGCAACCGGGTCCCACCCCGGCCAGGGCACTGCCACACGGGCACTACAGGTGGACAGGGCTCTTCAGGCAGGGCGCTGCGGTACTCTGCACCCCAAGGGAGGCTGCTGTGGATGCTGATAGCTCTGAATCAGCCCCCCCGGGGATTACAGGTAGGAGGCAGGCGCTGCCGCCTTATCAGCTCTCATGGTTATTACAGTAATGACAGGGCCTCATTTGCATTCGCTGTGTCTCGCCCAAACTCTCCCTTCTGCTGGGGACAGATAACACAGCAGCTGTGATCCACAGTGTGCGAGTGCCGTGGAGCTTGGCAA
The DNA here is from genome assembly GCF_001723895.1 of Crocodylus porosus. Taxonomy (NCBI): domain Eukaryota; kingdom Metazoa; phylum Chordata; order Crocodylia; family Crocodylidae; genus Crocodylus; species Crocodylus porosus. The sequence continues at coordinate 695,529 of NW_017728953.1, forward strand.
TGGGGCCGCGGCTCTTCCCATCCCCTCCCCGCGCTGGCCATCATCAGCATGCAGCCAGCATTTCCCCATTCGTCCTCAGCTGTGTCTTCCCCCTCCTCCCCACAACCCTCCCTGCTTGGAAACAAAGGCACCAAAGTTGAATAGCTGCAAAAAGGGACCGATGCAAAGAAAAAAAAGGAAAAAAAAAAAGGGCAACAAGCCCTGTTGCCACAGCAACCAAGCCCAGCATCCCTGGCTGGATGCAGATAGGCTTCCTGGATGCCTGCAGAGGTCTGTGTAATTGAGGAATCACCTGGGCACCCACCTGGCAGAGCCCGGCTGGCTGTGACAAGGGACTGGCCTGACCCTCTTTACAGATCGGGGCCGAGTGAAATGTCACGTCATGCCGTCTCCAACCGAGGAGCTCTCACAGGGGCAGAAGAGGCTGGGAAGGAGCGGGGGGGCAGCCTTTCTTCCCAAATCAGAAGGGTACATGAGGATGTTGAGCACTCTGTGGGCTGAGAAAAACTCCTGGCCTCTCACCCAAGTTTTGCAGGCAGGGAAGGTTAGTGCTTTCAGCGCCGGTCTGGGCGCCAGGACCTCCTGGGGCCTGAAGCCAGTTCTGTGGGGCAGCGAGGCACAGGAGCCAGGAGCTAGTAGCTCAGAGGTGATAACCCGAGCTGGGATGCTGACACCGCTCCGTTCAGTTAGGCAAGCCCCTTCCCCACTCCGGACTCGATGTGCAGGTCTGTGAAATGGGGACAATCGCAGCTGCCCATGCTGCGTGTCAGGAGTCAGACAAATCTCACAGTCCCAGGGGCAGCGCCAAGCCCACTGGAGCACTGCCCCTCGCCGCTGGGGCTTAAACTTGACACGTCTCCACCCGCTGGGCGACAGCTCTGCTTCCTACCTCGCTTGACACGTATCGCGCTGTGCTAAGACCCGACTGCTGCGTTTCCTGTTAGCTGCCCTTTGTTTTGGGTGCCGCTTAGATTCAGGCCATGGGAAAAGATGAGCGGCCCATGACAGGCGGCAGCTCTGGCCACGGTACTTGGGGGTCACAGACAATGTCTACAGCGATGCACAATCTATGGCGATTCCCCTGGGGCGTGAGAGGGGAGGCAGGTTGGATGGAGGTGGTCCCATCTGGTTTGGAAGGGAGCCTCAAGGACCCCCGAGGCCAATGGCTGCCAAAGGCCAATCCTGCAAAGCTTTCCCCAGGCCCAAGGAAGAGTCTGCTTCAGCCAGATGAGCCCGAGACCTCACAACGCGAGCTCCTCCGGCACCTCTGAACAGCCCTGCTCTCGGGTAGCTGGATAACCGGTGTGCGTGCAAGAGCCGGACGCTCCTGACACCACGGACAGCACTGGGGTGATGAGGGTGTGGAGTGTGCCAGGAGGAAGGGCTTGACCTCTTCCCCAGTGACAGCAAAACCCAGAGGCAGAAAGTTCCTGGGCTGTGCAGGAGAAGGGCGGCGTGGGCTTGGGCTGGGAAAGAGAGAGCAGCTCCTCCCGCAAGGGCGCAGAGACAGCCACCTTCTTCCCCAGGCTCCAGCCTCTTTGCCGCTGCCAAAAGTTGCTCAGCTGTTAATTCTGATGAGCTGAGTCAGCAGAACAAGCCTGGAGAGAGAGACGCATCAAAGCATGTAGGCAGGAGAGAGGGAGCCAGAGGAAAAGAGAAGGAGTGCGAGAGAATTAAATCAAAGAGCACATGCAAACAAGCATTCAAAGAGCACGAGCGAGCAGAGCTGGACGCAGGCTGGTGAGAAATTACAGCATGTAAACCCAGAGGCCGCAACCAGGGGACCGAGTGTCTGGGACTCCCGGGTTCAATCCCCGCTTCTGGTGTTTTGTGGGGTGTCTCGGCTTTGCCCCTGTCCCGATGTCTGACCTTAAGCAATTCAGGGGGAGGTAACGTCCCCCAAGAGGGCTGCGTGTTTATAATGCTGGGTGTAAGCGCTAAGCACTGTTGTTACGCTGGCTCTGGTGTCTGCCCAGCTCGGACGGGTGCACAGCCAGGCGATGCGGGGACCAGGAGCCCCCGTGCGGGTGTCTGTGATGCCGTCTGACACCGGTGCTTCCAGCTGGTCACTGCTGCACCCCAGCTGGAGCAGGAGCGTTGCTGTTTCAGGGCATAGGCTTGCTTGTCTACAATGTTTGCTCATGAATTGAGTTCCCAGGCAGGGCTGTGTGCATCTAAAGGCTATTTGTCTTGAGATACAGCCATCAGGAAATGCACGGGATGACAGGGAGACTGCACACGCAGCCAGCGAGAATCAGACACCGCAGAAGAGGTTGGCAAAGTTTCTGTTCCCTCGCTAGTCTCCAGCAAAACTACCGTTGACTTCCTCCACCCACACAGGGCCGCGAGGGGCTCCCAGTCCGGTGTCACAAATGTGACTTTTGGGTCATCTGCCGCCCCCCTCATTTATCAGAGACTTTTCATCTGCGCCCAAGTTTCTCCAAACTCTGGGAGGAGAGAAGCGCTGAATGTGCAGAGAAAGACACTGCTCCTGCCCCTAACACAGAGGGGCGAAGTTAAAAGTTGATGGGACGGCGGAGATCTGCAAGAGGAATTGGTGTCTACCATAGCTGGAAAGTGGGCAGCCGCAACCGAAAAAGAAAAAAGGCTGGAGGACAAGGAGGGAAAAAAAAGGCAGGAGCAGGTTTGATACTTATAGGGTTGCAGGGTTGCACTTATAAGAGGCCAGCATCGGGAGGGGCAACAGTGGTGAAGGAAGTATGAGCCCGGAGACCTGTTTCTGACATCAGATGAAGATGTAAAATAGCCAGGTCTTGAACACTGGCAACTCTGCGGGGTTGTACATTTGGAGGGGGGAGACCGACACAGGTGATTGGGTCTAATTAATTAACTAGTCACACTCAGATCGTAGCCCAAGTTGCCATACTGCTCAGACAGCAATAACTAACAACCTGATTCCCGTCTCCTCGCCTCTGCCCTGCAGCGTGCCGCAACCCCAGTCACCGCCCTCTCGCGACCCCTCTTTCCTCTCTTCCAGCCAGGACTTTTCCCATTCCTATTCCAGGACAGCGTCCCGAATAGCAAAGCAGACAGAAATGCCTGTGAATGAAGAAGGCGCAGCTGGGAACCCAGGGCCTGAATCTGCCAGGTGCTAAGTCCCTTCAAGAAGCTAAGAATAAGGTGGGTCTGGGTCCAGGACCCTCTGCTCGCTATTGCTGGCGAGGGAAGAAGGCTGCCTCGTCTGCAGCTGAACACAACTTCCAGACACTTATGGAGGGGGCTGCAAGGCACGGTGCACAGGAGTACGCCACGCGGCTCCGCTGCACCCGATTTCTCTGGGAAAGGCTCTTTCGCACGGTCCCCAGCATGAGCCAACCTCGTCTTTTAATGCAGTCGAAGCTGCAGCTGCCCATGCAGAGATGAGCCTGTGGCACCAAACCCAGCTCAGTACAGTTTGGTGGAAGTGATCCAAGCTGGGAGGAGGAAGGCAGAGGCAGCAGAAATTAACCTTTAAGAAAACCTCTTAAAAAGCCTCTGACAGGTTTTTCCATCTTTCACTTAAAAAAAAAAAGAGAGAGAGAGAGATGTTCCTGCTTCTCACATTGTGGAGAAGAAAAAAAAATCTTACTCCTTTCTTGGATTACTGCTTTTAAAGGCTTAATACAAAGGCAAACTCCGATGCAATGCTCCGGGAAAAGCCTGCCCCAGGGCTCATTCCAAGATAATAGGATATGAATTACAAACTGGATAAGCAGCACTAAGTAATACAGTGACACCAGAATCCCTTCAAAGTGTCTCCAGTGATATACTGAAGCCTGTAAGGGGCTTTTTCCATTCTGTGCAGCTGGGTATTTCCTAGAACAGCTCTGCTGTCGCTTGGGCAAACTCCCTGTAGTATTAGCCTGGGGCCGAGTAGAGAGAGAGAGTGCGAAGAGTGATAAATGAAGAGTGGGGGAACGATGGAAAGAAAGAAGCTGGGAAAGAGGAAGAAAAAGAGTAAGCGAAGGGTATATATGGCTGGATGGATAGATAGAGTGCAGCAGCCCTGGGAAGGGAGACATGCATGGCTACATCATTTTCCTCAAGTAAATGATTTTCTGATACTACACACAAACACCCCTGACAAAGCCCCTGGAGCTACATGCGGGGAAAACACAGCCACATCCTTCATAACTATTTCAGCAGAAGGGAAGCGGCAGCTACAGGGACTCTAGAGCACAGGCGTCTTCTTCCACATTATGCTCAAAACCTGCATGCATGTGGTTGCAAGGGGAATCCAAAGAGCAGCATAAACACCGCACTGAGCCAGCTTCTTCTAATCAAATGTGTTAAATCATCGCAACCTGCTTGCAAGGAATAAAAACCGAGACACTAATAATGAAGCAGCCGCTGATAAATTCTGGCTGTCCCCCCACAAGCGCGAGAAGCGAGGCAGGGGACGTTCCAGAGCAGCACCGCCGAGACCGAACGCACCAATCTGGTGTCAAACTGGGCGGCCGAGGCCTCTCCCGAACAAAACCGAGATCCTCCTGTTCCCCCAAACCCCACCCCTTGCCATATAAATTAATGAGAAATCTCCATCAGCTGCCAGCAGTACAGGGTTTATGACACACAGCGGAGCAGTTCTGCTTCCATCCACTGGAGATCAATGATAACTTGCACACTACCCAATTCATCACAAATTACTGATTAAAAAAACCCCAAAAAACAAAAACTGTACAGGCGCGCTCTCTCATTACACCGCCTCCCATCAGCCAGTGCTGACATTGAGATGCTGCTACTGTCCGCGCAGGCCACAGGGCTCCCGTTGCCGTAACCCACAGGGACAGGACCCTTGATTACGCTTCAGGTACTGAAAAGCCCTTGGATACGTCTCAAACCCAGGGCCGTTCAGAAGTGCGCATGGAAGCAATCAAGGCTTGTACCCCAAGGCTAATGCCAACCTCATTTCTCTACTAAGGACCATCAGGAAGAGGAAGGAAAACCCAGTAAATAGACCATGACTGACAAAACATCCCTTCCACCAAGCCGGTCGTTAGGGAATGGCCGGCTTGGAGGTACATATTGCCATTGTTAGCTACAAAAATATAATACTTCACAGGCTAATGGGAAGCTTTCACTGTGGACCTCAAACCCCTTAATTTACATATCAAAGCTACTAGGTATTAATTCTTAATAATAATACACTTAATTCTCCAATTATGAGATGTGCCAATTACCCTGTTTCTCAGATGGGCAAACTGAGGAACAGAGAGGAGGCAAAAGTTGCCCAGTGGCAAAGCAGAGCTTGAGGGAGAGGCTATAATTGAACCCTGCAGCCCTGGTTTACGCTCCAGCTAAAGGCCAGCACTGCCTCGTGCGCAACGCGACGCCAGGGAAAGCAACACCCAATTCAGTGACTGCCAGGACTGCTCCTTGCCCCCCACGCCACACAGAAACATGGCACAGATCCCAACCCAGAGCCCCTTTGGGAGCCCAGGGCTGCAAGGCTGAGATTGTGAGGACACAGCTGGGGTGCGGCGTCCGGTCCCAGGCACCGCACTTCAGGAAGGACGCGGATAAGCTCGAGAGGGTCCAGAGAAGGGCCACCCGCATGCCTAGGGGGCTGGAGGATAGGCCCCACGGGGAGAGACTCCGGGAACTGGGTGGGCCTGGTCAGTGTGAGTAGGAGCAGGCTGAGAGGTGACCTGCTGGCCGCCTACAAGTACGTCGGGGGTGAGCACCAAGATCTCGGGGAGCAACTCTTCGGGAAGGCACCCCAAGGGTGGACAAGGACCAATGGGCACAAGTTAACTGAAGAAAGATTTAGGCCAGACATGAACATCTTTTCCATAAGGCACGCTCCCAGCAGAGACGGTGCAGTCGCCATCCTTGGAGGTGTTCAAGAAGAGGCTGGACAAGCACCTGGCTGAGCTTGTCCGAGCCCAATAACCCCTGCCCATGGCAGGGGACCGCACTCAATGATCCTGCAGGTCCCGTCCGGTCCCTCGACTCTAGGACTTATCCAGCTCTACTCTAAGAGTAAACACATGCATCCATTCTCACATTCGCAGGTCCAGGCTATGGGCGGGGGTTGCTTACTGCGGAAACACTGCCACTGCCGTCTAACCAATTAAAGGATATAAACATTAACAGAGAGGGCCGTAGAGGAACTATAATGAGGCGGCTGCAAGCACCTGACCTGGAACAGGGCCTAGACACTGACCCTTGTGAAAAGGGCCAGACACATTTTTAAGACCCAGGCAGACAAAGCTTTGGCTGGGATGAGATACTTGGGGCTGGTCCTGCTTTGCGCAGCAGGTTGGACTCGATGACACCTCCTGAGGTTCCTTCCAAGCCCTCTTTTTCTATGATCCTACAACTTCTCACAACTGCAAGTGGCCACTGTCACAGCTGTCTGAGGCCACGGATGCCTTACCAACCTATCACTAAATGCAGTCCCCCCCCAAACACCCCTTCACCTCCCTCGGGACAGTCCCAGGAGGCAAGAGACACTAAAAATAACAACACGGCACATCCTGCCGTGTCCAGAGGTCTCCAGCTCCCCCCTGCCCCGAACGCGGAGTCCGGCAGTCCGGGCTGGGGCGACGCGGGATAGGGGCACCCAGCCTGGTGCAGCCCGAACGCCAGGGAAGTAGGACCGCGTTTCACTACCAGCGCCACGACAGAGCCTGCTCTCAAACAAATGGTGCGGGTGCCCTCCATTGAATTTATTAGCCAACTTTCAAAATGTGTAGTACCGTATGATTTCGAGCTGAACCCAGCGAGAGCAGGAGAGACACCGATCACAGAGCTCTATTGTGCATTGGATCCATGTGTCAGCACGAAACAAACACTGCATAGTACAGAGGGAGATGACAAAGCTCAAGTGAGTGACTGGAAATTATATTCCACTGATACACGGAGCGTCTGTGGGTCTATTTATGTTTCTCAGGCTTGTCATTTGTCTCGCTCGCTCTCCTTGGATTTCGCCGGTGACATCTCATTACAGAAGCTTTTCCATGGGAAGGAGGCTATGGAGTAGGGTGCAGGGACCTGAGCAGGTCCCCGTTTCCCCCAGGAGAGGTGGCACGGATTGAGATGCACTCGTGGGGACAGTTCCCCAGGCCACCTCTGGGGAAGGGGAAATGGCACAGAGAATGCACTGAATCCCTCGCCCGTCATGAATGTGCTAAAGATTCAAATTTTACAGCCCAGAGAAACAGCAAACAGAGAGAGCAAGGCTAGCTGGGGAGACAGAGATCAAATACAAAGAATAGCAAGAACTTAATAGGGAGTCCTCCCTGAGCGTTGGGGCTGCCACGAGGCCACTCCACCTGAATTGAGACACAGGCCTCTAAGTCTGCTGCCTCTTGGCTCCGAAGCACAGGTGCCTCCCGAAATCCAGGGGTGGTCGAACCCAGCTCCTTGCCATCTGCTGCTACGGCCCTTGATCAGGTCGTGGTTGAGCAGGAGCAGCCAACCCCAGTGTTCCCAAGGTCTCGCGATTGCCCCCAAAAGTCGCCCCTGGTATGGCCCTCCTGGTTTTGGAAGACAAGCCAGAAAGAGGAGCAGGCACAAAATGATGGTTGGAGTGGGGGGAAACTCAGGCAAGATGCCAAACCTTAGCTTCTGTGCATACCAAGGATGAATTTTCACTCTACCCTTCCCATCTCACACGGCTCTCAGGTAGAGCCTCCCCGAGCCAGGGGCTCCCACCCTCTGCTGTTAGTGTTGTAAGGATGCTCTTTCCAGCAATGAGATTTCTTTATTCCAGGAAATACAGCATCAGCTTCTCCGGGGCTGCCAAGCCCAGCCCCAGTCCTAGCACCGCTGTTTCATTTGCTGCGGGTGTGGAAGTCCCTGGTCTGCATAGCCTCCGGATTCTGCAAAACCCCATGCATCAGCTTTAAAAAAAACCCAAATAGGTTTGAGCCCGCATGTATTCAAAAATTCCCTAGATATGACCTGGGAGTAACTAATGTAGCCGTGTCTGCCTGAGTCTGAGAGAGCCTGAAACAACGGTTTAAGAGCAACCAGGTCCTCTGCTCATCTCAATGTGGCGCAAAGTGCACAGCTTAATGACAGCACTTTAATATTCAGTTAATGCTCGGTATTAACTATGCTGCTGCTGATTGTTTTAGTAAATGGAGCTGTGAAAGGAATGGAATTTGCCTTCAGAAAAGCAAATATCAACATCTAGGGGATTTATATTCCACTTGCAATCTCTTGGAGGTCACACAGGCTTTCCCATTACAAAGTGATTTTGTAGACCCACTCATTTGCATCATTCTGCTGAATTAAGGCCACTGAAGACGTTTTTGAGCAGGGGTCTTGCTTTGAGTAGGGGGGTTGGACTAGATGACATCCCGAGGCCCCTTCCAGCCCTCATTTTCTACAATTCTGATACCCATCCACCCAGAGTCAGCATCACGGTATCTCTATACCACCTGCCCCCGCTCCAGTATGACATCAAGTCCGCTCTGCTCCACACACCTCAAGGCTCCAGTTATAGCCAGGGTCTGCTCATCCCCAGGACTTGCTACAAAAAAAAATGCTAGGCAATACCATGTCCCCAAGCCAACCCCTCTGAATCTTGGGCACTGTGCATCTGCAGAAGGGCCTATACAAGAGCCACAAAAATGCCTGCCACACACCGATCGCATCATGGCACACAAGCCACCGAGAGGAGTGAAGGAAGCAGAGCCAGCACATCCTCACTTGCCAGCCTCCCCAACGTTTTTATGCAATACCTGCTATTTGAAGCAAGCCAGCCCTTGTCAACCGCTAAAGAGGGATGGGCTTGTATAGCCCAAGCAGGGAAGACACCTCAGCTCTCCCCAGATCTTCCCTCCCTCCAGCATATCACCCCCAAGAAATAGCCATTATGATGCAAGACTACTGCAGCAAGTCCTCTCTCACACAAGGTCCACATGAAAGCCATCAAAGGGAACCCATGCGACGTATCAAGGAGCACCCCACTACGGGGTATCTCGACAAAAATCTCCCATCCAGCCCAGCTGCATTCACAACAGGGCTAGCCATGGCCATGGCATGCAGTGTACTCCCACAAAACGTCCTCTCTCAGGATACAAACCCTAGATCAAGCAAGAAGTGTAACAGTCCTGACTGCCCCAGACGCCACGTCACTCCACAGGAGCAGGAGCAGGCAATAAAAAAAAACAGGCACTTACTACTTTGAAGTCCTCTGGGGTGCATGCCTCGCCGCGAAAGAAGCAAGACAGCAGCATTTCCCGGATGTCGTGGCCAGCCCGGTCATAAAACTCCAGCATGTTGAAGGGCTTGGCCTTGTAGTTTCGGAAGTTGGCCTTGTCCTGCAAGATCTCCAGCTGCTTCTCATCAGCCATTTGGGTGTCGGGGATCTCGTACCTGAGAGAGATGGTGCACAGAGACACGGCTCAGTTTTAGACGGAGGAAGTCTGCTCACGCGCAATTCGACTGGGTCCAATTCAGCTCCCAGCAGCCCTGCTCGCGTCGCGGGACTTGTATCTGCATTGACTCTGGTGTCACTGGCAGGAGAAGGGCCCATTCGTTGACATGGCGGCTGCGCGTGAAAGCAAAGGGCAGACTCTCACCTTGCATTACAGCAAGAAAGGAAGCAGCAGACAGCATCCAGACACCTCCAGCCCTGCCCCGCGGCAGCACAGGACCCGGCAACCTCCAGCACTGAAATACAGCCCTCTGCGAGGATGCAGCAACTGGCTGCCAAGTTTTGTTGGGTTTTTTTGCCAGTGTGTGTGACAACCTTTAAATATCATTTCAGCAACTGACTTGCATATTTGCAAGCAATTTGCCTATAACGACTGTCATCATACAGCACGCCCTGCCTCACTGCACAGCCGGGCTTGGGGCTGCATGCAGCTGTGGCAGGTGTTGGCTACCTGGCATGGAGAACAAGTGGCTGCCTAGGAGGGGCAGGTCTGGAGAGAAAAGCCGTGAAACCTCCGGGAGCAACAAGGGGCCTTGTGGGGATGAGCAGGTGGAGGTTGGAGTTGCCCAGCCTGTTGTAAGCCTTCTCCCACCTCTGCTCTCCTGCCCTTTCCTGACCACAGGCCTCCCGGTGAACAGTGGAAGGGGAGGCGAACGGGACACCTGGCTGCTGGCTCTGCGCCTGCTACGCAGGCCCCATGACGCAGGAAGGTGCAATTTGCAACCACTCTCCTTCCCAGCTCCCCGGGATGCTTGAGTGCCAAGGAAGAAGCAGGCACTCTGCAGCCCAGCCTCGAAAGCTCCAACACCGAGCCCCAGCTGCATCCCCTCTGCCATCTGACAGCCCAGCACCAAGAGCCACAGCCATGGAGCTGAGCGGCAGCTAGCGACCGAGAGGAAATGAGGAAGAAAACTGCCCACTGGAGAGTGCCTGGGGGAGACGGAGATTTAGGCAGGCTGGAAATGACCAGGGGAGCAGAGTTGAACATAATCCTTCTTAACACCCATATGAAAACAAAATCCCTTCTTGCCTGCCTTAGAGTTGGACCCTGCAGCCATCTTTGTGCCAGCGGGAGCTTCTCCCCATTTGCTTTGGCAGGAGCAGGGTGGGGCGCAGAACAGCAACAAGCAAACGGATATGGATTTAAATCTTCCGGGACACTAACTGGTGCTCACAGACCGGATCAGACCCACTCTGCAGCCAGGGGGGGCTTCCTGCGTGATTAGGCGGCACACCGCGTCCACCGAGTCCTTACAGCAACAGCCAAGGTATCACCCTGAAGCACAGGCCCTTGTCACTTCAACTAATGAATCTCCGTTAGCTCTCAGCTCTACAGGGCCTAGGACAGAGAGTTAAGCCGTTGCGATTACATCCAACAGGCATCCCTGTACACACCAGTTCACACACATGGACTTTGCGTGCACGCTACAGGTAGTGGCCACTGTCGCATTACACAGTGACGGGCGCACGGGCACTGCTGCCAGTCACGTTTTCCGACTGACAGAGGTCGAACCCTGGCAGCCAGCACGGCGCAGGTGCTGGATAACGGTGGGGAGCGGCGAGCAGGTACTTCGCGGGATAAGTGCACGGCAGTTCACAGCCCCACGCTAACACGTGAAGTTTATGCCAACACGGGAGCACCCAAGGGCCCATACTGAGGTCTGGCAGAGGCCTCCAGGCCTGTTTTCTAACACAGTGTAAATGTGAAGCCATCACATTATGTGCTGCCCCTCATCCTCCCACCCCACGCTGGTGAACAGCGCATCATCTCCCTAAGCCCTGATCATTGCGTGACTGCCGTCTCCCACCACCTTCCCCCCGCCGTGCCTCGGCTCGGCTTACGCAGGCCGTTCACTCTGTGACCGAAGAGGACTACCAGCACGTCCAGGTCCATCAGCCCCATAGCTCTGGCACGGGGGCCTCACTGTGACATGCGGCTGGCTTGCCAGACCACTTGGGACCCTGCTCAGCATCGTCCCCTGTTGGCAGGGACCAGCGAGAGCCCGGGCCACCCGGTCACGGCTGTTCGCTTCATCTGGGTTGGGCCACCCTGTGCCAGGGCCGCGCTTGCCCCGTTCCACCCTGCACTCATACACGCACACGTACACAAAGGAAACCTTGTGACACCAGCCCTAGCACGGCGTGCTGGGGGTGCCTGCAGTCAGTGTGCCACCATGTCCCCTCTCCAGCTACGGGTGTCGGCAGCATCTACTTGTTCCCATGGGGACTCCCATGGTCGAATGCAAGAGGATGGCCATGAATGTGACTGTGGGCATTCAAGAGCAGGCAGGCCTGCAGTGCAGAGGGCACTGCTGTACGTGCAGAGAATGAGATTAAATTGGGTCTGAATACTTATAGCGCTCCACTGGAGCATGAGACGGACAGAGGGGTGTCCAGGGAGAGACCCATGTAGCATGTGTACAGGCACAGGGTGCACACAAGGCGCCGTGCAGACGAGCCTATGGCCTAAACGCCGTGTCTGCGGGCACGCCGTGCCTGCTGTAGGCAGCACATTCAGACGAATGGCGCTGTCCTGTCTTGTCTAGACGGGCCGTGCTGGGCTCATGCAGTGCCCTGGGGGCTTGGTTGCCTCGGACCCACCTGTTATTGAGCAGGGCCAAGAGCTCTCCAGCGTGGTACAAGTCATTCTTTGTCACCCGGCTGAAGCGAAACTCATTGAGGTTGCAGAAGGTAATCGCGGGGAAGTTCAGCCTGGTGGTGGCCACCTCGTCCAGTTTGGTAACATGGGGGTACAGGAAGTAGTACTGGATCCTCTCTGTGCAGACAAAGGCCAAGAGGGCCATGGAGCCCAGGAAGCAGAGAGTCCAGATAATGCGTTTGAAGGAAAGCCTCTCGTAGGAGAAGATGTGGGACAGGCCATGAAGTGTGGAGCTGCTGGCAAAGGCCTGGATGCTCACTGGGTGGCCATTGTCCACCTCCTCCTCATCCACTTTCAGGTCCATCATGGTGAGGGCTGAGCTGAGGAACGGGCCCCTCTGCAAAGAATAGAGGAGCCCCTTATTCCTGGCTAGATACCTGGACGGACCAACCCGAATGCTGCCGTTTCTCCCAACCTGGCAGGGCCCCAAACCGCGGCAGAGCCGCCGTAGGGCGCTAAGATGGCCAAGAAAGCGAAGGCACAGAGGCCCTGACACACACGAGCCCCAAGGAACGGACTGAAAGATGGATCCGCTGCCCTGGGGTTTTCATCAGTGCCCCTTGCAGGTCCTTAACCCTCCCGGCCCTGATTTTTACACCTGGCACCATGGTGCCGGTCACCAGCACTAATCACCTTGCTCCCCCCAAACACCCTTTCGCAGGCTTACTGGATCCTCCCCCTTTCCTCCCCTCCTCGCCCCCCCTGCATGGCACCAGCATGTCAAGAAAGAGACCCGAGGACCAAGAATGCAAACCTGAAGTCAGGGCCAGCGGCCGCGGCCGCGTTCGCTCGGGTCCGGGAAGGCTGGTCCTGGCAGCAAAGGGACGCGGGGTCCCTGCACGCAGGCAGACTCTCTCTGCCTCTCCCTGCCTGGAGGAGAAGGAGAGAGCCAAGGAGATGTGCTCGCGGAGGGATGCAAGAGCCACAGAAACCACTGTCTGGAGAAAAACCAGAAAGAGGGAAGGAAGAAACAGCGATCGGCCCTCTCGTACCTGAGCGGGGAGGGTGTGATCCAGTGGGCGCCGGGATCTGCCGAAGAGCCTGCTCACTGCCGCTGCTCGGGGAAATCAAAGGAGATCATAGCTGGAAAGGATGCAGCTGAAGGGAGAGAAGAGCGATACAGAAAGGGGGGAGCGAGAGAGCGGGCAGAAAGCCTGTCTCCCTGCCAAACACATGGATCCCTCCCCCTGTGGCTATCTGGAAGCTTGTTATTCCTTCAGATGCATAATCCATGGGAATTCATGGTCTCCATGCTGGCAGGGCCCAGAAGGGTGAGTGGTGGTGGACCGGGTGCTGCAGGGGCTCGGGGAGACTGTCTGTGTGCGTGTGCGCGTGTGAGAGAGAGACAGAGCAGGGAGAGGGAGGAGGAGGAGGAGGAGGAGGAGGGAAGCAGCTCCGGAGGTACCGAGGCAGCGATTGCAGTCTGGCTGTGCTGTGCTGCCTGGCAGAAGCTGTTGAGGCTGATGCTGTGTGCATGTGGATAATGTGTGCGTGCAACTCCCATCCCCCTCGGCTGTCTCAGATCAATGCTCTGCTCCTCGCTCAGCTGAGGCCACTGCCTGCCACCGACACCCTTTCACGCGCACCCCCACCCATGTCTTGGTCAGCCAGCTACCCCGCGTTGGCCGGGGATTGCACAGGGTGAGCTAATAAGACATCACTGCCGTGCCTCTCCTTGCGGGAGTCTCGAGCACAAAGCTCCAACTCATCCTAACCACAGGGACGCAGCCTGGCTTGTCACAGAAGCATGATTGTGACCAGAGCAGCCTTAAGAGACCAGTGACCCGAGTCTAAGAAGAAGCCGAGCGTCCTCTTGTTCAAGGCCGTCTCGCCCCTCGAGGCTAACGAGACAATGTCGAGTCTCTCGGACCGCTTCTCTCTTGATCAGCCTCTCCCTCGCCCTGCACTTCCCTGCAAGGTGCAGGAAAAACACCACCCAGTCAGAAGGCAGGTGCACGTTGCATGGGTGTCCAAGACCATGCGCGCTGCACGGGAGTGGAGAAGTGAGCCCATCCCCAGGCTCTGCGCATTCACTCATTTCTCCAGCAAAGTATTTCCCCCTTATCCCTACCCCCCGTTTTCCTGTAGCCTGCAGGACCTTGCAAAATAGCCCTAACGATGTTCTGCCTGGCTAAAAAACCTGCTCCCTGTCCTGACCAGGAGAATAAGACCAGAGGAATAAAAGCCCCAAGACGGTTTTGCTCACCTATAAAAAAAAGTTAGATTTGCCTTACGTGAGCGGACAAGGGGAGCTCTGCAGAGGAAGAGGCTTGGTGCAAGCAGAGGCTTGCAGCCGGGATTCCTCCGTCCTGCTTGCACCGGTAACAACTCAACCTCTCCGCAGAGAGGACTTGAAATAGTCTTGTGTGGCCTACAGTGAGCTGCAGATTCTGGTTTTGACGTTCTTTTTCCTTTGTGCAGAGCTCAGCAGCCATTTTGTTCTCCACATTGAGACACGCACACTGTGCTCTCGAAGTCGCAGCTCTACAACCTGTGCTTCGCCTCTGACCTCTACCTCTCTGGAAACGTCCCCTTCCCAGTGCTAGGACTGGGCCTCTGCTTTGCGTGCCGGCAAGCCCAGCACTTCCAGCACTTGGAGACTGGCTTCCTCACTGTGGCTCGTTCATTGGGTTGAGTGCAGAGACTGCACCTTTATGCTGAGTGTGCAACGGCATACACACACGAGCCTTCATGCTGGTAACAGTCAGAGTAAAGTTCCATTTTTCCCCCGATGCAAACCCCAGACAGCCTGTTTGAAACAAGCCAGCATTCATTAGCCAGCCTGAATATAGTATTTTAGGGTCCCAAGGTTAAAATGGAAAGGCAGAACTTGCATGCATCCCAAATAGCAGCCGTGTTTGTATTCCTGCCCCAGTTCTGGACTTCACTCTTCCCCTTTGCACTGGCCAGGCAGTTCTTAACATTGATCTTACACCATGGGGTCTTATCTGGTCAGGCTGCAATCAAGTTAGCTGGCTGCCAGTTGTTAGTATTTGCTGTCTGGTCATCAGTCTTCAGGCGTGGTCTCCGCCACGTAACTCTATTCACACATGGACGATTCATGAGTGTTCATACCTGGCTTTTTTTTGGTCACAAGAAAGACATTATTCCCTCGAATGCCTGGTGCAAGATGGAAGTAAGTCATACGTGTGTTTTTCCTAAACATTCACATTTCCTGCTTCGTCTTTGTTAGGAAGACCTGGTTTTTGTCCTTGCTTAGAGAGGTTCTTTTGGGGCAGGTTCACATGAAGAAAAATGTGTATTGTTACTAAAGCATAGCAAAATCCTGCTGTGCGGTGCATAAAGCACCTGTAGTGTTAAGCCCTTTTAGTGAATGCAAAGTAAACCTATGCTCCCCCACTTTTTTCTCCTGGCCCTTAACACATGTGAAAATAGGCAGGCTCATTTTCCCCAGGATTTTATTCCATGTTACTTAAAGACCTGGGAGGTAGGCAGAGCTGGCCTTAGGGTGGGCGGCATGGGCCACTAATCCCAGGGTCTGGGTAGTGGAGCCTGCCCACCTCGGCTGCACCCAGAGCTGGCTGGCCAGGGCAGTGGGATAAAATGTACCCCCTCCCCCAGCAGCGGTGGCAGCAGGGCCGGGCACTGCCGGGCAGCATAAGCTGGGAGGAGGGCACCGAGGGCCGGGCCAAGGGAAAGGCGGCAGTGCCCAGTGAGAAGGTGGCAGAGCTCTGGCCTGTGCACCAAGTACTTCGCCATCACCACCAACCTGCTGGGGCTGGAGGCCAAGCTGCAACCCCCCCAGCCACTGCCACCACTGCTGAGGATGACAGTGCAAGTGGCTGGGTGGAGACGCCCTGCCACTGCGGCTGGGCTTCCTGTGTGGGCAGCCCTGCCTGCTGCCTGCCTGTCTTGCCACGCTGCACTGAGCCCCTGCCACCCAGCACGGGGCCAGCATCTTGGGTGAGCTGGCACACATTGCCCCATGATAGCCCACAGGGTCCCCTGCCAGTACCATCCACGGCTACTGGGGCACACGTGCCCCTCACACACGCACACCTGTTCCTTCGCCCCCCAACCCCTCTGCATACACTGCTGGTGACTGGGGCGGGGTGCGCTAAAATACTGGGTGCACCCAGGGTACCATATTCTTGAAGGCTGGCTCTGGAAGTAAGGACACATTTTGTTCCTACTGAACGTGCAGCCTGGGCTTGCCTTATTGAGAGGACACTAGCCAACAGGTCATTTATGTATTTAGCCAATGCACATCCACAAAGCCAAGCAATAGCAGGAGTTGCAAGACTAGTACAACAAGGGGCCAGTTCCTTTGCACTACTGGGGAGTCTGGAATCGTTCCAGATCATTTTCTCCTCTTCATGCCCTCCCAAAACCAGGACTGCCTTTGATACAATTACCCCGTTAGGGAATAGTTGCATATCGAGAGGTGGTAAATGTAAAAGATGGAAAAGGGCAATTCTCCCTTTCCTCCAAGGGGGGCCAGTAAGATGCAGCGAAACTGCAAGTCAGCCATACAGCCAACCTTATAGACCTGTGCAGCACGCTAGCTGCGTAAGTGCGACTGTAGGTTACGTGCACATGCAATTGCACATGCAAAGTAGGCAACTGTTGAGCCTCTGGATCATGCAAGAAGCCTAATCAGGTGCCTGATGAATCCGCTCGGACCATCACATTGAGACCTTTGATGCACACGCCTAGGCGAGAGTTTGGAGGAGTGGAGGCTGCCCCGAACTGACCATCCCCCCTTTAGACCATTGAGATGAATCCAAAGGCCAGACTGAGTCCTGACATTCAGTGCCCTGATGGCTGTAACTTCTGCCAGAGAGTGCCTGTTGACAGTCCAATACCTCCACATGGGTGCATTTTTGTCACTATGATGTCCCTTAGCTTTTCTCCAACCAAGAAGTACCCAACAGGTAGTGAGGGCTAGGGTTTTGAAACTACTTGGGTTCTGAAATACTTGGGAGATATGGTTTTGAAACTCTATACTTTCTCTGGAGGTTGCAACATTACCGCCATGAGCAGCCCCATCGTGTTGCTGCCAGGCCCCCCAGTCAGAGGCAGTTTAGAGTCATGCCCAGGACCAACGTGCAACCTATCAAAAATGGTGTTCGGCTACCTGAATAATTTGCACAAGCCTTACTCAAGTGTGAAGTTGGGCATTTGCAGGTGCAAGTCCCTGATGTTTAAATGCAGCAGCACACAAGCTGAGTGTGCAATGGCATACACACAGGACCCTTCACGCGGGTAAGAGTCAGAGCAAAGTTCCACTCTTCCCCCTATGCATCACAGCCTTCCTCTGGACAGCGACACGCTTTCTTTGTGTAGACACCAAACATGTTCAAACCCCTGAACAAGCAGGTGCACTGCGGAGCATGCCGCGCTCTACAGTCTTCATGCTGTAGCTTTACAAGCCTGGTATCAACGGCGCCTGCCCTCTTCCTTTAGTCCTAATGGTTTGTTGCATGCTTTGGCAAAGCTAGCCAGTTCCCAGGCCACAGCTGGAGCTCCATCCTACCAACGTCTCATCCAACCATGGCTCTCTGAAGACACTGAATAATTGCAACTAGCTGTGGTAAGGACAAGATACTTGGGCTATTTCCCTGGGATGTCAGTCACAAAAATGGGATTCAACATCAGACTGATGCAAACCAGCAGGGGTGAAAGTGGATTAACCTCTCATGGTGCATTAGTTGCAAGCAGAGGGTAGGACCCAGGCTGTACATAACACAAAGGCCTGGGGGAAGATCATTTGCAAAAAAAAAAGTGGAGGAGTGGCGCCCTACCCATCACCAGCAGGATGCGACAGTGATATGTCAGCATGTGAAGCTTTAACTGTTACACATAGGAGACTTGTCTTTTGATCCAGGCATCTCTCACTACTGAAAACAGAAGTCATGTAATTGTTCTCAGTGGAGTTTCACTTGTGCAAACCAGGGAAGCAGCCTCATTTCTCTCCTTACCTTCTAGTCCGACCCGTAGGAGCACGTGACTGGGACACATATTAACAATCGCTGGCTTTCGTGGTGCAGGCCCTCAATACGTTTCTCCCTCTTGGTCGGACTGAGCAAAGTTTGCTAAAGTTCAAAGCACGCCGCAAGGGCTGTCCATCTGGTCAGGCTTTTCCCAAGGCAGCCTGTTAAATGCAGTTTGTCTTCGCTCCAGCTATGCTCAGGCCTCTACTGTTGAACTTGCAATATGTCTCACGCCTTTCCAACCAAGAATTTCAATGCCCTTGACAGGCTCCTGGGAGGTAGGGAAGTATCATTTAATTTTATAGATTGGCAGTGAGTGATGGTGTGTGATTTACTCCAAAGGTCAAGCAGCGAGCCACTTTCAGAGCTAGGAAAAGAACGCTGGGGGTCTGGTTCCCGGTCTCAGCTCCAACCTCTAGGATAAACGATGAGCAAACTTTCTTTAGCATGGCAGAAAATACAAACAAGGATATCCAAGCAACAGCAAATGCTGAAATACAAGTATGCAGAAGAAAAAAGTTGCCATGTGAACTGCAAGAATGATGGACAATCTATTTTGGGATGCGGCAGCTTTCAAACTTTTATTTTATCAAATCCCAATCTGTTCTTAGCTGAAACCAATGGGGCTAATGAAAAACACAACGGCACTGAGTGCGCTCAACCCGCCCCATGCGTGGTAAGTAAAAGTGTCCATGCGAGCATAACGTTTCGGTTATATCATGTACTGATCCTGTGCCTGTGCCCTCCACAACCTTCGGTGAACTCTTGCTCTTCGGCCCGCCTGACCTCCTCCCTGCCGCCTTCGAGCCATTCAGACCACAGCCTTGAATCCTGCACTCTCGCTCCAACCAAGACTCCAATTTATAAATGTTTCCATTGCCTCCCTGCTCACCTCAAATGCCTCTTCCTTGCAGTGTACACCTGCCACTTTGTCTCTTCCTGTACCTTTTTCCATTCTCCCCACCTACCAAACGCCTCCCTGGGCCAATACATCAGGGCACAGCTCTCTCTTCCTTCAAACTGCCCCTCTTCCATGATGCCAACACAGAACTTAGCCAGCCCAGTCATTAAGGCAACCGGGCATCCCAGAAATGCACTACGGTAATACTGCAGCTTTCTTCCTCTCCCTGCCCTGCACACTTGGGCTGTGGTCGTGATCGTCCTCGATCACGGGCGATCGCTGCCGACGCCCTGCATATATGCCTCTTGCCATCTTGGATGGTAAAGCAAGGTCAGCTGTGACTTTGAGCGTCTGATCCACATCCAGGGGGCAAGCTTGAGCAGAGACAAAGGCTAAATGGAAACCGGTCCACCCTTGCATCCAGCTGCAGCCTCCTTACGACTTAATCCCTGAAGCCCATGCCACATCTGCAAGGCGGAGAGATGGTTCAGCCTCTGGTGACAGATTAGGAGCCTTTCCCAAGACAGAAGTTATAAGTTTAAACCACTGTAAATCAGGGGTCTCTGCAGCTGCAGCATGGCAAAGCAAAGTGCGAGCTTTCCTTGCATTTCTGGGAAAAGGTGGCGTCAGGGTTTACAGATGGCACCAGCCCTGCCTTCACCTTCCTCTTCTCCACTTTGCACAGGAAGCACATTGCTGAGGCTGGGAGAACTGGCAGCTGTCCCTATATTAAGTTCTCTGGTGAAAATACAGAGGAAGATGTGCCACCAGGAAAAGGATAACATTGTTTATCCTCTTCTCTCTTGCTGATTTACTGTCATGTTTCTGTTCACAGGCAAGTCGTGCTCTGCTGTACTTTCACTGAGAGTAAATCCATCAGTACTTGCAAGAACAGAAGTGTAAGAACATGGGACTGGTTGTTTCAGGTCAGCAGGCACACACACGTGTACATTTAAAAATATATGTATATATATTTCTATACGTACATTCATGAATGTAGAAGTCCTCTCCTAGGTAGGCTCTGAACTGCTCAACCATGTTTAACAGATCCAATTCCTAGTAGCTAATGGCAATTTTTCTTCAGATGAAGGCGCTGATGCATGTGGCTTTGGAGTAGGATAACCTATGCTTTATCCCTGCTGCCGCCACGGTAAACCCAGCCCCTAGAAGAAGTGTCAGGTGCCTTCTACAAGCTGACTAAACTCCACTGTCCCGCTGTCCTTTAGCGCATGGAGGGGGGTGCTGCTTGTAGCCACATTGGTCTGAGGACATAGGCAGACAAAGTTCTTTGGGTAAATGTGGTATCTTGTATTAGACCAATGGGAAAATTGTTCTTTGCAAGCTTTTGGGTACAAACTCCCTTCTTCAGGCAGAGGGAGAGTTTGCAGCTTTGCCTGCAACCTTCCAGGGCTTTCCCCTTCCATGGAGCATATGAATCTTTGGGAAGAGAAAAAGCAGAGGGAACTTATGGATAAGAAGCATGGATTTTTTCTGGAAAAACGTACAACTCAACTTACTAACTTCATATTGTTACTCAGTGCAAGAACATAAACAGTGCCATACTTGGCCAAACCAATAGTCCATCTAGCCCAGTATCCTGCTTCTGACAATGGCAATACTGTAGTAGATGGTTTAGAGTAAAACAAGGATTTTTGGGGGGATGATATATTCTACTGAGCCAATCGGATAGTTGAGATGAGCATTCACTGTGTATGAATAGCTGAATTTCTCCTGTAGGACAGGGGAGTGAGGAATGGATATTGGTTAACTGGTTGTGTGGGTGGCTGTGATTCATCAAGGACTAGCCACACATTAATGCAATGCCCTGGAAGAGATAATGGAAGACATAGACATACTTTTAACTACTAGTAGCCAAGGGAAGGAGAACAGCTGTAACATCCTACATAGATTAGATTATGATTTGATTTGTATTAGATGGTTTAGATTATGATTTGTATTAGATGGCTCGGGTAGGGATGATCCTGCCTCAGGCAGGGGGCTGGACTAGATGACCTTCAGATGTCCCTTCCAGCCCGACTCCTGTATGACCCTGTGATGCTGCTTGGTAGATGTGCTTGGTGATGTCTTTTACTGGACTGACTTCGGGAAGGATGTTACACAAGCTGTTGAGCATCAAGTGCTCTTCCTCAGGTCTGTCAAACAAGTAGATACATCCAAAGCTAAAGACTAGTTAGAACAATCATTTTTGTTTAACCCCATTATAGCAATGAAACTAATCACTTAAAAAGCGGAAATGGGCAGCAAGCCTGTGGAGCAAAAAAGACGTTATTAGAAATAGTTATAATCTAAATAAAGAACAGTTTAAGTAAATAAACCTAGTTTTGTAAAAGAATAAGGTCACTCAAAAGGGTAGAGGGCTGTTACCACTGGTGGGGGGACAGAGACATTCAAAAGCCAAGGGAGATGGTGAGATACAACAGGCTATGAAGATGCTGTCTGGGTTAAGCCCATGGTTTTTGGCATCCAGTGAAGCTGTCATTTTTTATTCCCAGGCCAGTCTTTGGAAGATCTTGTGTAGGTTGCCCTAGAGTACAAGAACGGTGGGGTCAGAGATGGAGAACATGGCCTGCAAAAGTGTTTTCTCACTGGTGACAGGGCATTTCCATCTGTTTTTAGTGATTACACTCACTCATGTACTCAGTTGAGCAAAAGTAATTATTTTGGCCAGTATTTAGGCAAAATTAGAGCAAAAGTAATTATTCTGGCCTGCAACTGTGGCCTTCCCCGCACCTAAGGATGGACACTTTTTGCACCAAAGTTCTGCAATACCTCTCCCAACTATTCAACCCGTCAAGTAAAAGATGCTACCCAACAAATAGTGCTTCTTATTCCCTGGACGGCCAGAGGTTCAACACCTCTACAACACCGCTGGGAGCAAAGGTGTCTGCTCACTACAGAAAGAGCTGGTTACCTAGTGCAATAGATGGAGAGATGAAATCTTAGTTGGGTGGCAGAGGCAAGCAGTAAAGGAAAGACAGATAACCACGTGATATTTGTTTTTCTGCTTTTGCCAAAGAGCTCTGAACAATCCACCCCAGCCGACTAATCAATGCTGGGTCATTTTGAAAAGGCTGTCCCGTGCGGCTGCAAACACCTGCTGGTAGCTCCCTTCCAAGGGGATGTGCATCATCTGTAACAGGAATTCAAGGACTCGCTGCAAGAGCCATGGGGTTTAAACCCCCCCAAAAAAGTAATGCTGAAGTTAGACACCTGCCAGTCACAAGGAAGCCTTCCTCTGGATCATACAAGCTTCATACGTGGACATGTGGATCATACCTAGGAAGCCTGTAGAGCTCGCTCTTATGGGGCTTGCAACCCAGCAACATCCTAGAAAACTTATTTAAAGGTTACGCTGTGTAAATCCATGCCAAGGCAGGGGTGGTCTAGGCTTTCCACCCCAGCAGTTCAGCAGAAAGCAGCAAGTCTAACTGGG
>NW_017728953.1:718439-768191 GCF_001723895.1 Crocodylus porosus
AGGAGCTGGAAGCAGGGCTGGGAACCTCTCAGGTCGCTGCTCAGATCCTTGCTGGAGCGGGGGGAGCCTCTCCTGCTGGCCGCAGCCTCTCACCGGGGATCCTGGAGCCCGGCGGGGGCCTCTCCTGCCAGCCGCACACTGCACTGCTGAGGGTCCCACTGCTGCCTGCAGGTCCTGCTCTTTCAGGCTCTTCTGAGGCACTGCTCCTGCCCCGCTGGCTCAGCTCTTGCCAGCTCTGTGAAGCTCCTTCCTTGTCCTTTGCTGGTTTCTCCTGAGTCAGCCCATGCTGCCCCATTTATCCCCCTCCAGGTGTCCCAAGGGGCCAATCAGGGTACACAGGGGGGTGGTCTCTGGGGCCTGATTGGTACAGAAAGGGAATCCCAAATCTTCCAGTCATCTTTTGCCCTTTCAAAACCTCTGGGCCAGGTCACTGCCAGCCAGCCTATGACCCCAGCTAGGGCAGGGGGCTGGACTCAATGATCTCCCGAGGTCCCTTCCAGTCCTAACGTCTGTGAAATCTGTGAAATCCACCTAAGCTACACGCCACATCCCAGATGCTTGCACAGACTATTCCTGGGTTGCTCCAGGTTGTAGCCATTTTGGTCTAGAGCAGTGGTCTCCGAACTTTTTTTGATCGCGCACCCCTATCAGTAAAAAATTTTTGAGCATGCACCCCCAATATATGTATATTTATATAAGTATACATCTAAATAGAAGTTCTAATATTTTCTTCCTGTACCCCAATGGATCGTCTTGCGCACCCCCTGGGGTGCACCCCCCCCACTTTGGAGACCACTGGTCTAGAGGAAAAGGCAACTGGGACTTGTAGTAGAGACGATATCTTTTATTACACCAACAAGATTGTTTGCCAAAAAATTCTTAAGTGCAAGCTTTTGGGCACAAGTACCCTTCATCGGGCATTGGAGAAAAGCTCTCTCCAGAACACATGCCCCACAAGAGCCAGATGGAGCTGATCTGGGGCATGATGCAGTCCCACAAGAGGACCTGTCTGCCCCTGCCTTTACATCACGGCTCCATCCTGCTTGGGGAGCCAGTGCCAGGGGCCATCTCCTGGAGGTCTCACCACACCGCCTGTCGCACTCTTCTCAACAATGGCTTCAGGCTCCTTGCACGCTCAGGCAGACAGCTTAAATCTTAAATCTTATCTTCAGGCCTTTCTAAAGCAACAACGAAGGGTGGGGACGTGAAGAGCGCCAAGATTCTGATATTGGCTTATGGCTTCAGGAACTGGGGTCTCAGCGACAAGCCTTCTGCACCCATTCCCCTAATGAGTCCAAACCCCAATTTGGCCCTTTGCCCCACCCCTCATTTACCCAGCAAACTGACATTGCGCAATGTGTTTCCGGAACACAAAGTACAAGCGTTTCCAGCAAATGCACTTAACATAAACTCATTTGCCAAGGGCTGTTGTTGCCGCCCTCAGTAATGAGAGCATATTTCCATGTGAATGGGGAAAACAAGGTAATAAATCCCTCTTCCCCTCTGCTACAGTGAGACCCTTGGGATGCAGATTGGAAGGAGAAGACAATGTCAGTGCTCAGCTGTTGGCAGTCAGCTGGCGTGGGAGACCTGGGAGAGTTTTGGGCAGATCCCGCCGCTCCGGGAGGCCCTTCCCAAGCCTGGACCAGCTGGATCCCTGGAAGTAAGGAGGAAAAGGCCATGGACAGCCTGAAACAAGCCTTTTTCAAGCATTCTTGCACTTGGGACATTTTCTACTCATGGACCAAAGGCAGGATGGTTAGCTTCACACATGCCCCAGTTCAGAATATACATAACATCTGCTGACTTGCTACAAGTTGGCCCATGTGAGAGTATAAGCATCTCCTACTGCATGTAACAATCACAGTGTCTTTTCTTTACATCAGGAACTAGCACATGATCCTAGAACATGAGGGTTGAAGGGACCTGGGGAGGTCACATCTAGTCCAACCCCTGCTCAAAGCAGCTACATCGTCCCAGCTAAGGCTTTGTCTACCTAGATCTTAAAAACCTCCAAGGATGGAGAGTCCACCACCTCTCTGGATAACCCGTTCCAGTGCTTTGCTGTTCTCCTCCTGTGAGAGTTTGTCCTAATATCCAACCTCAACTTCCCTTGCTACAACTTGAGCCCATTGCTCCTTGCTCTGTCATCTGCCACCACTGAGAACAGCCCAGCTCCATCCTCTTTGGACCCACCCTGCAGGGAGGTGAAGGCTGCTATTCAATCCCCTCTGTCTTCTCTTCTCCAGACTAAATCAGCCCAGCTCCCTCAACCTCTCCTCATACCTTGTGCTGCAGCCAGCCCCCAAAACCATTTTTGTTGCCCTCCGCTGGACTCTCTCCAGTGTGTCCACTTCCTTTCTGTAGCAGGGTCCCCAAAATTGGACACAGGACTCCAGATGTGGCTTCCCCGGTGCTGGGGAAGAAAGACGTCCTTTGATTTGCTGGCAACGCTCTTACTAACACAGCCCAGGATGCTGCTAGCCTTCTTCAGAACAAGGGCACACTGCTGGCTCCTACTCAGCTCATATCCATCCCATGCTCTTAGCTTGAAAATGAAGGGTTTGACTTGACTCCGACAGGTAGCTCATGGCTCTTACCAAACCAGCAGTGAAAACTAAGCAGCCTTTAGGGTGGGGAGGGAGGGCAGAAATTGAGGGCCGGTATCATGTGGCCTCCCATTGACAGATGGCTACAGAGCAGCTTGGTAGTTAGGCATGCCAACTCCCTAAAGTGAAGTATTCTGGTATAAAATGAGCAGAAGCTAAGGAAGCCACCTCCTCTGCCTGCTAAGGCTGGGAGCCCTGGTATGCCTCCAACTCCTGTTTTGACATCTCCAAAGTTTTTACCCTGGGGAAAATTAAACTGACTCTTTCAATTTCCAAAGATGTGATCCAGGCCTCGACAGGTGGGATGGTGGTTCTTTCTTCATCCCAGAGGCCACAGCTCAGCACCAACCGGCTAGAGACCTGGAAAGCTTGCCAGACACTTTGCCAAAATCCAGGATGAAATTTCCCCGGCTGGGGGAAGTGCTAGCAGAAACATCATCCACATTAGAAAGTCTGGCTCACTTGGCTTCAGTCAGCTCACATTAGGGCCACAGGATGGAGAAAGAGAGAAATTATTTTTTTTTTGGGGGGGGGATAAAGAACCAGCGAGATAAGAGAAATGGGGTGGGGGGAGAAAGAGAGAGACGAGATGTAGAAGGGAATGTAGAAAAGAAAATGGGGCAAGGGAAGGAAAAAAGGCAGAACAAGAAAGAGCAATACAGTGAACAAGAGAGCAATGGGCACGATGAAGAAGGAGCTGGGGAAAAGAAAGGACAGAGAGAGGAAGCATGCAAGGCGAGCGCAGTCACGAGAGCACGTAGAATAGATGGAGGAAGGAAGGAGATGGACAGAGCCAGAACAGGAGAGGGATGGCAGGAAGGATGGGAGACCCAAAGGGATAGCAACAGGAAGAGAGAGATGGGTTTTGCCTCCCTCCAGCAGAGCCCAGGATCTGTCACCAGAGATCATCACTATCCAGAGCCATGTAAACTATCTGGGCACCCTTGGGTGCATGCCCCACAGGCTGCTCGGGGCAGTTTGCAATTGCTCTGCTGCTGCCCCACCGCTTTTCTGTTGCATGAGGCACCCACTCAGCAATCACAAACCTCCCCCTTTCCCAAGCGATCAGGGACTCCTGGGTCCAGCCTGCCAACAAGGACTTTGCTACTGGGGGAGAGGAGAAGGGAACTCCCAAGGATGCATCTATCCTGGGCGGTTTACAAGGCCAAGCTGTCTAGTAAAGGATCCCCAATTACTGTTACGGAACAGGACCCCCCTTTCAAGTCTCCAAAGAATGGCGAGGGCAGGAGGAGACAAGAGATCTGTGCACAGCTGTAGTACTATAGGAAGCCAGTGCCCTTGCCAAATCGTTCCCTGCACGCCATGCCCACTGCACATGCAATCTCTGCAGGCCCTGCAAGCGGGCGCTCCCTGCACTGCAGGGGCCTAGATGCGCTGGACTGAGCACGCAGTACCTCCGGGGTACTGACCACACACGCGGCGACTCCTGCGGCTGTGGCAAGAAACCCCCCGGCCCGGCCCAGAGGGGATCATCCGGCCTGCGAGAAGCCATGCAGGGCAGACACCCCATCCCCCGGCTACAGCCCCCCAGCTTGCTCAAGTCCGACAGCCCTGCTGAGTCTGGAGCTTCTGAACCATCCTTTGCCAGCTCAGTCCTTCAAGTGAGAGAGCACAGCTGGGTCCACTAACCCCAGCCCAGCTGATGCAGGCAGCCAGGTGTCCCACCGAGGGACGGTCCCGTAGCCAGCCCATCACTAGCCACTCCGCACCATGTCTCACCCTCATCTGTAGGGACGGAGTCCTCAGCCTGCTGGGATCTCATTTTTCCTTTTAAAGAAACCACCACCATTTTCAGGGAGACTTTCTTACCAGCTTCAGCTATACACCTTCAGGTCCACCATGGCTCCATCATATCCACACAGCACAGGGCAGCAGGCAGGCATCCACGCCGCGCTGTCACACTGCTGGGTCACTGTGCAGTAGCCAGACAGAGCAAACCACTACCTTAGGGACAACTTTTCTTAGCAGCCAGATGCATGCTTCCCCTTCTCTCTTTTTTATCATCATTTCCTTAGACGAGGCAGCCCCCTGCTTGCAAATTGCTTCTTTATCTGGAACTACAGTCCATCTGTCGTATGGGAGGCAATTTAACTTGTATTGGTCTATTAGCTACTGCAGTCACTGGAGGTGCTTTGGCGGTGGCGTGCAATGCAGCTCTCCAAATTCCTGATGAGCTGGTAATAGCTCTTGTTTTTACAGGGCTCTTTTCCCACTGGAACAGTCCTAGACGCTTTTTCTTAAGCGTTTCCATAAACTGCGTGACCCCCACGGTTGCCTGAGGCCAGATACGGGGTGTCACTTAAATGCCAGCCATTCAGCACAAAGCCTTTACTGTTTGCTGTTCGCTCCTGGGACATTTAGAATATTTACCGCAGCTGGGGCTGCGAGTGGCAGCAACCTCCAAACAAACTTGGGGTTTTATTGTTGAAGAAGCAGCGACTGTAGTGGCCTCTGCTACCAAAAACCAAGTTAAACCACCAACACCAAGGAGACATCAGGAACCAAAGGCTGGTCTGGAAAAATATAGCCAGTCTCTCTCTGGTGTGGAAGTAATGGGAATAGAGTTAGGGAGGGCTATGGCCATGTTTGCAAAAGAAATACCCAGTCGCTTTGCACAAGTTAGATTCAGCATGCTGCTTGCACAAACTATGTTAAATCACAGACGTCATAGGAGGACTACCAGGATGCCAAAAATCTTGTTCCTGCCCTTCTCTTAAGGCACAGCCTATTTATATGAAAAATAAATAAATAAATAAATCACAAAACAAAGCTATTCACTAGCTTTGGGATTGGGGCCACAGGGACTGTCACAGGAATTAAGTCCCCTCTAGCATATAGTTGAACTTTCTCTGCTATTTGCAGTCAGCATGTTACCATCTACCACTACTACACCTTCCTGGGCCGGGCCTCAGCTCTCGTCCCCAAAGATGCAGGCTGCCCAGGAGGGTTTACCTCCCACCGTACCAGAGTTACCCCATACTACAGATGGTGTCAGTGCAACTTTGAATGTCTGCAGCGCACCAGGTATTCAAACTGCCACTAGCACAGCACAAGGGAGTGGACAGAGGTGAAAAAGCAGAGGATCCCATCCAGTCCTGACTCTATGCAGTATGAAGTGTTTCTGACTCTTACAGAAGCGGGACAGCTTCGGATAGCAAACAGTTGTCTGCTCAGGCCAATGCACCAAAGAGCAAAGCCTGGCAAACCTTAATGGGAGAAGTTTAATACCTTACTTGGCAGATCTGAATAATCTTATCTGCAATTCAGCTCAACGGCAGTTAGATCAGCAGGGAGCAGGGGGCATACACCTTTCTCATGGTCACATATTGGATGGAAAAATTACTTTAAAAAGTTTTAATGCTGCGGGCCAACAGTAAGCCAAGTGCAGTGC
The DNA here is from genome assembly GCF_001723895.1 of Crocodylus porosus. NCBI lineage: Eukaryota > Metazoa > Chordata > Crocodylia > Crocodylidae > Crocodylus > Crocodylus porosus. The sequence continues at coordinate 724,461 of NW_017728953.1, forward strand.
TGGGTCAGAACAGGCATGCAGGGGCCTGATTAAACTGGACTGGATTGTGGCACTCTTACTTCCTGGAGTAATGCCATTGACTTGATATGACTGCTTTTGAGATAAGCGCTCATCAGCGCATGTATTTTGGGGCTAGACAATGCTACCGGATCAAGGGGGCTCAGAGAAAGTGCTACAGAACTGGGCAGCAAGGAAGCACCACCCTACAGAATCAGTCAAGAAACCTACCTTGCATTTCCATAGGAAGGTTCGGAGAATCTACAGCAGAGGTGGGCAATTATTTTAGGTGGAGGGCCGCCTACTGAGTTTTGGCAAGCCATTGAGGGCCGCGTGACAGGCAGCCCAGGGCAGGTTAATATTAATTTTCTACATTTTTTAGGGGCCCCGTGGGCTGGATAGAACTGCCTGGCGGGCTGCATCCGGCCCCCGAGCTGCATTTTGCACGGACCTACAGGAAAAGTCTAATTACAATATCTTATTGTTTTAAATCCACACTTGGAGCAGCGTAACACGAAAGCTACACAGGTTAACACATCTCTGAGTAGTGGTAGCCTAGGGTGCTAAATGGACTTTAAAGCAGCGGGAAATCCCGGGTCATGCAAACACAAATGCACTTGTGTAGACATGAATGGGAAATTTCGTTTACTCTACACACGCCCTTAGAGTAGTTGTTTATACCAGCAGCTCTCAACCTTTTGCACCTTAAGTCCCACCAACCATTTTGTCAAAAAACCCTGGTGCCATCATGATAAAAACAAAACCCCACTTTTGCACTGTTCGAGATATCTGTTGATTCATCTATTTGAAGTGCAAACAAGTTTGATTTTTCAATCGGGCAATGAGCTGAAGTCCCACCTACACGACCTTCGCTTCCCACTGTTTGAGAAACACTGTTCTATACAACCATATTGGTTTATTCTCTATTAACTTTGCAGGTCTTCTCCATGGAGACAGGGAGCACTCCTTTAGAGGGCATTGTGGGGAAGGTAATAGTCCTGGGAGTTGAGATTCAGTGATACTAAGGGTCAGCTGATGCTGTGGTGCCATTTGCAATCTTTTTGGCTCTGCTTTGTGCAGCTCCGTGAGACCAGATGGGCACTTCATCAATATAAATAATTAACAGAAGAACAGCAACATAGTCTAGCCCAGTGCATTTCCACCAAGGTGCAGCAAGATCTTTTCCTGAGTGCTGTGGCCCAGGTACCATTCCTGTTGTTGCTGGGTAAACTTGCTTTGCATGCCCCATGCACAGCCCAACTGGGAAGAGCCACAGCACAAGCGCACGCTCCTTCGGCATTAGGTCCAGGACATAATCCTAATGCATGGGGCACTTCTACCTGGCGGCAGCAGCGCCCTGGTTGAGAACCACAGAGGTAAACTGAGCCAGCACAACAGCGATGCTCAGCTGGGGTGCTGCCTCATTCAAAAAGGTTACGGAGATTGCTCTCAGTCTGAAAAGGTTGAGAACTACTGGTCGAGCCAAACCATTCTTTCGACTTTAGAGCACTGGGTTGGAAACCTTTCTGCCGACATGCACCAGCCTTCCCCCCTGCCCACCCATCTGTAGGATATAAGTGAACCTATGTCCTAAGGGCCTGGGTTAAAGTCTACTGAAGGCAATGAGATGGTGCAAACTGTGTAATGGGTTCTTAGTGTGCTTGGATCTGCCAGGTGAACCACAGGGGCCACTTGGTGGACTGTTGGGTGTGTGTGTGCGCGCGTATACAACAAAACATATATATATATGTACACACATACACCCCCCCCCCCAAAATCAGTGATTTCAGTCAGTTCTGATTAGGCCCTAAGCACACAGAGTAAGGCACGAACTGGTTGGAATCTGAACCTATAAAGCACCCCAGCAAGCTCTGGCAGCTGTGTGATAATGACAGCACTTACCACATCTAGCTTTGAACACGCAAGGGAAAACTGCCAAGGCGAAAGAGAGACTGTCGACCACCTCCTATGGCGCTGCCCCTGCACCAAGGGTGAGTGGGAAAAGGTTAAACTGGCTCTGCAAAGAGGTGACAGGAGTCAGGCTGATGACGAGGGAGGCAGCGATGTATGGACACCTGATTAAACATCAGGGGTCCCCGACAACTCGCTTTGACCAGTTAGTGTCCTGCATCAGGAGCGCACTGTGGAAACGCGGGAACCTCCTGGTGTACAGACACATGGAGGAAAAAGCCCAGGAAAAAGCCAACCTATTCAATGGGTACTTTGCGTCGGTCTTTCATCAGTCCCACGGGACAACCCTGCCCATTACGGGACAGGGAGGGAGACTCCTTGCCCTCCATCAGTGCTGACCTTGCGAAGGAACACCTTGAGAGGCTGGACACCTTCAAGTCGGCCGGCTCTGACAGTCTACACCCCAGGGTACTCAAGGAGCTGGCGAGCGTCACAGCCCAGCCCCTGGCACGGGTCTTCAAGAGCTCCTGGCGCTCTGGTGACGTGCCCGAAGACTGGAAGAAGGCCAATGTGCCGATCTTCAACAAAGGGAGGAAAGTGGATCTGGCAAACTACAGGCCCATCAGCCTGACTTCTATCCCAGGGAAGGTGTTAGAAAAGTTTATTAAAGAGCCCATTCCTGACGGCAATATCCTGAGGGATGGCCAGCACGGTTTTGTTGCGGGTAGGTCTTGCTTGACCAATCTCATTTCCTTTTATGACCAGGTGACTTATCACCTGGACAAGGGAGAGGAGATTGATGTCATATATCTTGACTTCAAAAAAACCTTCGATCTGGTATCCCATGATCACCTTTTCGAAAAACTGGCCAACTGTGGCCTCGGGTCCACCATGACCCGCTGGCTGGGGAATTGGCTGTGTCTCGTTTTGGGACGCTCTTCCCAGTCATGCTGTTCAACCCTCAACTCCTCCTGCTGGGGTGCAGGCGCCAACTTGTGCCATCTCCCATTTTTAGATGCACACACTTTTCATCCCCCTTGACTGGTGTAGGGGAAGCTGCTCCCTCTCACCCACAACCCCAATGACATGCTATGAGTGCTCACATCTGTAATTAAAAGAAAGGAAAAAACCCCAAACCCCCACTGCACTGGGGCTGAGTGACATGTAAAGCATCTCATTTGAGGCTGCTCCTTGCTAATGGGTTGCAAATTGCTTCAATCAGCTCTGATATTACAGATTGCTCGTCTGAAATAGCTTCAAGGAGCACATTCTGGGGGCCAAACTTCCCCGCTCTGGGGAAATAACCATCAGCACTATTAGCACGAGCAAATTGTATGCAAATGAGGCCTCACTGGGACTTCAGAAAATAAAATACCCCTTCTGTGCTGGCCAGCGGCTCCTTGAAGACTGCATGAGTGCCTGCCTGCTTCTCTCTGCAGCCACAGTAAAGCTCAGATATCAGTTACAGATTGCAAAGCCAATTGCTGTGACAGCTGCATCACTCCGGAGTAAAATGTAACAAAGCAGCCCTTGCTGACTGAGGGAACAGTGCTACCATTTAAGCAGCAGGAGGCACTTTTACAATCTCACACTGAGTTCATTGGGGGTGGGGGTGGAGGGCAACAGTGGGGTGGGTCAGGATTTGGTTTTGCATTGCATTCCCTGCTTTCCATCAGGAGGAGCATCCCCTAGGCTGGAGCTGCGTTGCATGAGCTGCTTTCCATCGCCGAGGAGCATCCCTTAGGCCAGAGCTGCTCAACCTGTGGGTCACGACCCAAAAGTGGGTCACAAGCATGTGTGCAAGGGTCACGAACACACTTTAAAAATGGATTCTCCTTTAAAGGAGAAAAGCATAGGGAAACTTTTTTTTCCCTTGCAAGCTGGCAGAGCTCCAGACTGCAAGGGGCTGCTTGGGCCCCCCTGCCCCACACACCGGAGGGCTGTGCGCGGGGGGCAGCAGGTCCGGAGTAAGGAGCATTGGGTCTGTAGTGATCAATGTTTTCAGATGCAAAAAATGCCCTAAGTAACAGAGACCAGGACCTGGGGGCAGCTTGGACCACGAGGGCTGTGATGGACGACTAAGCTCATAGGACGGAGGCAGATGCAAAACTGAAGGGGCAAGGGGTAGTGGAAGGGGTGCAACTAACCTGTTGCTTTCAGTTCAGGTTGGAAGGCAGGCCCTACACCTAGCAGCCTGGACACACTCATGACATGGCACTTGAGCAGGTGACAAGTAAAGCCAGTTACACAACCAGCTGTAAATAAATTCAGCTGGACAGCGGAGACAGCGAGGTGGTACCAGAAGAGAGGATGGAGGCAGAGTCCAAGGCCTTGGGTGACCAACCCACTGGGCCCTGACATTCATCCTAATAGCTTTGGTCACAGGGGTCAGTTTTAAGTGCCCGGGACAAAGCTTGAGCTCAGGCAGGCCCTAACCATTTCCATCTATATTGGTTATTGCCGCAAAACATAATGGAAACTACATACACAGGAGCTCCTGCTGGCTTCTTCCAGCCTCCCTAATGTCCTGTCAAATGCAGTGCTTTGTGTTTGTACCCACCCAGGTACATAAGATCAGTCACCGGCAGATGAGCTCGAGGCATCAAGGAGGTTTTAGTGCAGGGCTTCTTTAGGGAATTCAGGCTGGACAATGGAGTGGGGTGAGGATAAGTCTCTCACCCAGTGTTTTCAGCGGTGCTTCTGATCCTTACCCATCCAGGGGGTTTTACACTTGGATCAGTATTTAAATCCTCTGCTGCAGATTTCAGAGGTTGGGAGGCAGGTAGAGGCCCCATTAACCCTTCCTCCGCCCCCTCTCAAAGGCTACCGAGCATCAGAAATCTGTCAACCGGAAAGGAAGGCTAGCAAACAAATCACCGTGGCCGCATTTCCAGCAGAAGTCTAATCTACTGCATTTTTTTTTCTGCGCTGAAACCAGTGAAGCAACCACTCCTTTCAACCACTGCTCTACTATCACATAAAAGTCCTGCTAGCAATGCAATTGCCCATGCAAGGCGAGTGCCCCACAGCGATTCCCCCTAGGCCTGCGCCCCAACCTGCACTGGGTGTCCCATCAGACAGCGTCGCAAGAAAGGAGGCTTTATCAGGACGAGGACAGAAATGCACACCACAATGATGACAGACTTCTCTTGGGCATGGGCACGAAGCAGTAGGTGGAGCAATCAGAGCAAGAGGCCAGGAGCCGCACACAACTCCTGGGTTCTCCTCCCACCGCTGCCACCAGCTTCCAGCTTGATGCTGGCACTACCGCTTACAGGTTGCTTTTCAGATGTGCTGGACAACCATAACTAATAATGGACTTCCTAGCACTGTGTCTACCTAGCTGCCTTCAAAACAACACCCAATGTCCCTGTTTGAAGTTCAAGACTCCCTAATTCACGAAAATATTAATTCCTTACTGGAAGCCAGAGCCCATGCAGCTTGCTGAGACTACCGAGGCTATTGGCAGAGACATATTTCTTGCACTTGCTGGTTCTGGTTGACGTGGAAAGTGTGCTCTGATCAAGCCGCAGGTATTCTGCATGGTCGGTGCACTGTTTTGATGCATACTTACGCTTCCAATGGAATACACCCACCCTTTGTAAGACTAAAGTTTCAAGTATTTCCATTCGACCTAAATAACAATAAGATCCAAATCCTATCACTGAAGAGTGTTCATTTTTCAATTTATTGACAACATCAAAGCAAAATGGTCCAGTGGCAATAGGCTCAATGGGTCACATCCCAGGGGGTCAGCATTAGCTAGGTATGCTTAGCTGCAAGGCAGACTGTTATACTTGCAGGGACCTGCTGTGCTAGGTGCTGTACATACACAAAGAACAGGCACTTACCTTGACCCATTTACAATTTAATTAGACCAGGTGGACAAAGGATCTTTATTACAAAGGGAGGCAGAGAGTTTAACTGATGTGCATAAGTCAGAGTCAGCTGGGTCAGAACCAAGAACTGAACCCAGGTCTCTGAAGCCCCAGTGCCCTGCCTGAACTATAAAGCCCCTCTCCCTGTTTTTATGTATAATTTTATTATCTAGAACATTTTTTTTTTTTTTACTGAGCCCAGCAGGTGCTTCCCAGACACAGACGGCATCACAGCCCCTTTCTCAAAGGACGTACAAGCTACATAGGAAGTCAAAGACACCGAAAGGAGTGCAACATGGAAGTAAAGTAATCAGTCTGAGCGTGGCATGTGGCTTAGTAAAAGTCCACTACATCCCTTCTCTCCAACCCCTACAACTCACTCTTTCTTTTAGGCCAGTTTAGGATCCCTATGAAACCGGCTCCTCTTAGGCTGACAGAGGCAAGATGGCAAATCCTCGAAATGTTATTCGGTCTCACAATATCCAGTATTTGTTCTCTAGATACTTTCATGGTGTTCTGGTATTGATCTTCATGCTCACAAAGTTTTGCCCACAACCATCTCTCATAGCACAACCTGCCTTCAACAAGACGGCTGCCACGTCCTTGCACAGCCCCTGCATCCTTACAGCTGAGAATGAGACTCCTAACCTAGGAGTCCAAATGCACAAGGAGACCTTCCAACCCCTTTCCATCCACGTGGAGAAGTCAGTCACTTGCCTCAGTAATCACTCGCCAATCCACCTGGATTGCCCAGGAGTCTACTGGCATCCATCTCTCAGGGCTACTGAAAGCCATCCGGGAGACTGATATTGTGAACAGGTTGAACAGTACAATTCATGACATTACATCATATTGGGGGAAAAAAAATCTGCCAGAATAGCTTCAGCCAGAGTTGGCAACCCTACTCAATAAGTGGCACACATTTAGCCCTTTACCACAAAGTACTTTCTACAAATGCTGCCAGGCAGTATGATCACCTGTGCTCCCTGACCCCATGACTTCATATTGCGTTTCAAGACAGCCACAGCCTGGCGCAAATCCCTTTGCACATGTAAAGTACTTGTGCAGTAAAGCTTTGCTCATGCAAACATCTGCAGAAAGTGAATATAAAAGTTGAAAATACCAGACTGAAGCATGAGGGCCTCAAAATGAATGACTGCAAAAATCTTTAGAAAACAGACCCCGCTATAGAGCACAGGACCTTATTAGCAAAAAATCTCAAAGCAAGTAATGTTTACAGAGGAAAACAACCTCTTAGAGCCTAAACTTTCCCAAGCAAGAGCTCTGCAATGTATGCTGAAAAGACCAGATGGAAATTAAACTCTTGATGGGGGAACATTAAAGCATTAATTCAGCTGTCAGGCTACATCTGAAAGAATCACGTGAAGATATGGAAGTATTAACAGCTGCTTCCACGACGGCTGGGTGTGTGGGGGTCTTTGGAGACTATGCCACTGGCTTATAGGCTCAATGCAGGTGTAAGAGTCCAGGCCTCAAGTTTAGCCGAATGTTTATACCTGGACAAAAGCACCAGCCCTGGGCACTCTGGGCCTTTAAAGGGATGCCTAGGTTCAGATGCACACCATGGACATGTCCACATCAGCATGGATGTTTGGTTCCCCGGGCCAGGGACACCTTGTCCCCAGGGAGTGCCTGTGCCACGTGCCCTCTGGCTTGCAGCAGGTTACCCCGGGTGGGGTAGGGGAAGGCTGGGGCCAGCACTGGGCTGGCCCCAGCAGCCTTACCTGGGGCTGCAGCAGCAGCGATCCTGCCACTCAAAGCCTGGCTGGCAGCCAGAGCATGACTCCGGTTGGCTAGGCTCTGGTTTTGGGCAGTGCGTGCTATCCCTGCGTGTGCCGCCCCACCTTTTTTTTTTTTTTTTTTTTTTTGCATTTTTTGCAACTCCCACCCCTCCTCCCCCCAGGCTGCTACCTTGCAGCGCAGAGAGCACCTGAACGTACAGCATGTGGCACCGCAGATGCATCATCTGGATGCAGCCTATGGGTTTGGTCATCTGGACCAAACAGTCCAGACACGGGGGTACCGCGAGAGAATGAAAACCTAACTAACAGCTCAGTCCTGCCTGTGACCTAACGCTTTGAACTGGGGTCCATGTTGAGATTTCAGATCCGACTGGGTGGCGGGGGGCTCCCCCCAATTTAAAAACATTGTGTAGCTCACTACCTCTGCCAACGATGGGCCCATGGTTGCCACAGTCTCTGAAGACTCTGCAGCCGGAAGACGTGCAGGGTGACTACATACAGACCCCCCAGTTCAGGCAGGTTTGTGTGAGTCTAATCTCAGCCTACGGAGGGAAGGCAGAAAGCGGAAGTGAATGAGCCAAGGGGTCAAAATCAGCTCTGGGTTCAGATTGCTCTGATGTTTTAGAAGCTGGGAGAGTATTGACTCTGGGGTCTGCCTCGCTCAGAAATCAAGAGGTAGCAGGGTGTGAAATCCTTAGGTAGTCGATAAATTGTCTTGCTCGAAAAGGAAAACTGGGATCATTCCATTCCCAAAATCCTGATCTGAGAAACTGTCAGAAATTATCGTCTTCTCCAAAATTAATCCCAGTGCTGAAAAGCCTGGGCAGAGATGGGACATGGTCCAAACGGTTAATGCATCTGTTATTGCTTTATTATACACTATTATTTAATATCAGTTCTCCAACAGGGGCTGGAAATCCCTTTATAGTTTATGTAAATATTTTATACTTGTTACTGTAAATAGAAAAGCTTAAGAACAGGCGCAGAGGAGGGGATGGGGAACTGGTCTCTGGGACTGTAGCGTGAAATGCACAGTGAGTAGATACAGATAATTCTATCTGCTGGCATTAGCTGCTACTGTTCCATGCAACGCGAGGAGATAGACGTTTTAGTTGGGTTTTCCTGCCAGAATACAGAAGAGGAAAAGAAATGAAAATGTAGGAAGAAGGGCAACCTGATGTCAAGGTTATTAGACAGCAGATCCCAAAGCTACTGGATTTCAGACACAGGTCCAGGACTCGTAGTAGAGATGATATCTTTTATTAGACCAACAAGATTTTTGCAAAAAATTATTTTTAATTGCAATTAAAGAATTTTTTTTTTTTGCAAAAATCTTGTTGTTCTAATAAAAGATATCATCTCTACTATGAGTCCCGATTGCCTATGCCTCTAGAGCAATATGGCGACAACCTGGATACTAGACAGAGGTCCGAGCGACTAGGTGCTAGTCTACGCGCAGGTTTGCACCTATGACCCAGTTAAAGCAGCACAGCCTCCTAGTGTGAACACAGGTTTAGCAGTGGCAAGGTGCTTATAGCAGCCTAACATAGATTTTATAGCCCTTAGGGCTGGAAGGGACCTCGCAAGATCATCGGGTCCAGCCCCCCGCCCCAGGGGCAGGAAGTCTGCTGAGGTCAAATGATCCCAAGAAGATAAGCATCCAAGTGATTCTTCCCTCAACTCAGGGGACAAAAGAAAAAAGACCTTTATAACATACACACCTTGTGTAGAACTATACTATGGGGTTGTACCCTATTATTTAAATCAGTCCCCATAGGGACAGAGATGTAGACAATCTGTACGTAGACAAGTCTTCCCTATCTGATGCTTGCTCAGCCGGCTGCATGTGAAACGCAAGGCATGACTTACTCCAAGTAGGAGAGGTGTCCGCATTACCATGACCACCACCACAACGGGATTTCACCTTGTGACACCGACCGCAGAGGTCTGAGCTGCACTGTTAGCCTGCTCTGGCACTGCCAGTATTGAACCCATTTCATGGACCTGGAGCTATCTAACAGTCCCAGTAACTGGACAATACCTAAAGAGAAACCACATCCACCATGCATGGGAGAAAAAAAGCTGATGCAGCAGTGATTTGCAGCATCCCCTTCCAGAAAGAAAGGGAAGGCTGCGCCAAAAGGGATGCTGCCCCCAACCCTATAAACCTCCAGCAGGAGGATTCCTCCCTCCAGTACCTTCCCTCACCTGGTATCAGCAGTACAGATTGCAGCAGCTTTGCCCAGCATCTGCAATCCTCTCACTTTGTGCAAATGCCTGTTCTTAGGGTGAGAAGCAGAGGGGAAAACCTCTTAACAAACAGAAACAAACAATAGGCCCAAGGGCCCTATTATGCATATGTTTGCAAAGTGGAGCAGGCTGTGAAGCTGCTAGGGTCTTTAGCATATTAAAAGCCCAACTCCAGAGCCTGTAAATAAGTGAAGGGATCTGCAGGATGGCTGGTAGGGTGATGATGACATCCTGTCAAGAAAAAGAGGTCTTTCAGCCAGTGCTTGCCATAGCCTTCCCTCAACCCTAAGGATGCTCCTGTAATACTGAGCCTCCTTTGGGATTTTTACAGTGGGAAGGAGCTGCTGGTCCCTACTGCAGGAGAATCTGGACGGGATGGAGGGAGCTGCTCAGTGTTTTAAGCTATCGTTCACTGGAGGGTCTCAGATCCTTAAAATATACACTTGCACCCAGAGCCAACTCCAGGGGGTCAAACCATCCTGTGCAGGCCCCCTTAACATTGCACAGAGCCATGCTACCCCTGCAAATGGGGCAGGGTGGGGGGCTGGGGGTGGTCTCCGTACTTCTTCTGCAGTGTGGAGCTGAGCTGCCAGCTCCAGGTGGGCCCCGCGGCCGCTCTGCCCGGTTCCACGGGGCCCGGGGCACTCGCCCCAATTCGCCGTACCCAATTCGCTTGCACCTCCCTGCGAGCTCAGCGAAGGGATACCTAGACACAGGGGGACTGTTTCCTTCTCTGAAATGCAGCGTTCCCTGGGGCGGGATGCCGCGGCACCTGCTCAACACTGCACTGCAATTTGGGACCACGCGTGGAGACGCGTGTACCCGAACGAAACCACAGGAGGAATTCAGAGCAGTCATAACGAACAGGAATCTGGCCAGTCCTAATACCTTGTTAGTGCTGTGGAAAGGTGCCAAGGAAGCTGTCATGATCATAAGCGCTTTACTCTGAATGAGAATGAGCATGTCCAGCCCGCCCCATGCCGAGGCACCAAGGACTTGGAGGGGACAGCAACTCTTACCAATAATTGCCAGCGTGCCCTCCAGCAGCACTTAAGCCACGCCGCTCCATGCTCTCCGATGCACTCTTCACGCGAGCCTGCTGAGCTTGAGATCCAACGCAGGCTCGGAGCGGAGGTTCCAATGCAGCCATTAGCTTACAGGCCAAGTTCCTCTAATTAAATTTTTTCCTTCTAAATTAATAGAATTTTAGCAAAGCAGCTATAACTCCCAACTGCACACAATCTCCAGAGTATTTTTTTTTTTTTCTGAGGAAGAGGTTAGCCGCAGCCAGACGCAGCTGCAGGCTTGTGACATGGCTGCGGCCGCCAGGCCAATCTGAAACGGAAGGAAACCTGGGATTTTCTCTGGAACCACCACCGCTGGTCGCACTTGTACGGCGAGCAGAGAGACCATTGTGCCCCTCGGCTCCGATCACCTTCCCCTGCTGCAGCAGGTCTCCCAGTTAGGTCATCAGGCAGTCTCTGCTGAAGCCACCCTCCTCGATGGCCTCAATAGGATGCATGCTACAGAGCCCCGTTCCAGTGCATTCCCCATCCCCACCTGCTGCAGTCCTCGCTGCCAATGAGGCATGGACCAGGGACTCCCCAGCTGCCGGGAGGCAGGTAGAGCATCTGACACGTGCCTCTAATGAGACCGTAACAGGCTTTCTGGGACAGAAGTGATCAGGAATGGGGAATGCTACCATCTCCAAAAGCTGGGGTTTCTTGCCATACCACCAGAAAGGCTTCAAGTCCTCGAAGCTGCAGGATAAGTGCGGGATCAGGGTAGGGAAGAGGAAGATGTGATAAAGTGATGGTCAAAGCAGGACTGGGAGCCAAGTGATATTTTTGACTTTACCATTCTCTAACCTTGGGCGTTTATTTCTCTCTGTGCTTTCATTTCCCCATCTATACATTCGGCAGGCGTTGGGGGTACTTGGAGCTTCAGGATAAGTGCGGGATAAGGGCAGGGTCCCGGGGGCAGGCAGAGACAGAGCACCCCCCCCCACACACGCTGCTGCCTCACAGGAGCAGGGCCGAGAGTAGGGCCACACAGATGCCGCGCTGCCACCCCTCGCCCCCCCCCGTGCTCCACATACGGCTGCTCACCACCCTCCCCCACCCCCTGCGGGTCCACTTATTAGAAACGGGGCCGCCAGGGGTACACTTATTAAGAAAGGCTGAAAACCCCTGCGTTAGAGACTATAGTAGCCTAATGAGCCAAGGAAATCCTGTGCAATGCTGCTCTCTGCTGTGTGGAATCACATGTTGTGTGTCATAGGCCCTGTCCTGCAAACGGAGAATCCCCGCGGTTTTGGAGCAGAGGAATCTGATCCAGCCCCACGAAACCCTGATCGTTCCAGCGTGCATCCCACGGGCAAGAGTGGCCACAGATCAGTCGCAACCCCTGTGAGCCCCGCAGGAAGCAGTCCTGGCATGCTTGGCAGATGGCCAGAGCACCGTGCGCGACGTGCGAAGGAAAAGTGCCATCAGTATTTACGAGAAGGCGTGCCATGCCAGGACAGGTCTGAACTGTAGGAAGGGCAGGATGGGAACAGAGCATTCGGCATTGCAGCCCATATGCCGAGGGGAAGAGGGAAGGATCCCAGCTGAAAGGAGAGGAGGCAGAGGAGGAGAGACAAGGGGAGGGACTGATTACAGGGACTTGAGAAAGAGCAGGGATCCAGACGGTAGCAGTCCAGCAGCTCTTTGCTTTCCCTCGGCGAGACTCGGTGGGTCACACACACCTGCAGGGAGCCCCACCATGGCAGAGCCATGTCGTGCTATGATGCACAGTCATCAGTACCTGGCTGTCCGTCACAGCCAAGTCCCTATTAGAAACGGACTTGCCCTTAATGCTATTTAATTCTGCGAGGGGGCAGCAGTGCCAATAATTAAATTGCTGTCGTGCTCAGAGCTGTCGTACTGCTGCAGACAACAGGGACCATGTAAATCCCGTACGGGACCCCTGCGCGGATCAGCCCTTCAGAGGTCCTCAGCACAGGGACTCCTTTGGGTGACCCTCAGGGCCCTCCTCGTACCTCAGCGTTTCTCCTCTTGCACATTAGTCCCCAGCATCCATTGCCAGCCCCCCTTCCCAGGATGTCCCTTCCTCATTGCCTTCTTCTTTCACATCCTGCCCCAGTGTCCTAAAGACCCTACTATACCCAATTCAGTTAGTAAATCAACTCACCCTGCATGCGGTGGTCACGACAAGCCTCATGTTTCTTCTTTATATCCCATCAATGGAGGGCTGGCTCATGACCTGGGCGTGCAGGGCTTTGGCTTCTAGGACATTAGCTCGGCTTCAGAGCTCTCGCTCACGATCTACCGTTCCTCATTCCCGCGTGTCCATCTGACAGCAGCTCGGGGAGGCTACACCCCAGACTGCAGTCATCCGGTATCCACGTTCCCAAACCTCCACCAAACGGCTCTAGCTAGCTTCCGTGTTGGCAGAGGACCAGGTGGGCCATGGAAACTGAGCTCTTCTGTGCTCCCTAGTTGGGGTCCTTCAGGGAAAGACAAAGGAAACAGGCAGGACAACATATGGCAAACTGCTCTGCCACTGCTGGTGTAGCCAGTAGACTGCCATTGCCTACAGCAGCCATGCTCCCACAAAACGGACCCTGCTGCAGCCACGCAGAGGCCTGTGCAGCATACGCTAGGAGTAACAAGCAGCACTATCACTTGGATCAAGCGCATGCGATTCGAAGCATAGCCAAACTGCAGGGTAAGCGTGGAGGTCAGGCGTGGCCATATGACTGAACAGCAAGCCAAGGGCTTGCATCCTAAATACTCTGGGTTACAATCGCATCCTAAAACACGAATAACTAAGATGACCAAGTGTTTTGATAGTTATTTTGCCATAATACATGTATTTTCGCCAACATGCTCAAATGATTATAGACACAAAGGCAGCCCTGAGGATGGGAAAAGCTCATCAAGCCACAGGCCACAGCTTGTAAATAATTGGCCAAGAAGATAAGAAATCCGCCCCGCTATCTCAAAAATATAAATTTGAATTGATTAACGTGATCTTGATTACCAGATGATTAACAGACTGGGGTCGGACACCTAAAAACCAGAGTTTTAGCTACATTGCTCCCTTGACCTCTTTCCCAGGTCCACCAAAATCTGGTTCCTTCCAGTTCCAAAACTTCCAGTGAAACAAATATGCTTAAATAAAAACCAATCCAAGATCACTTATTAGCATGTCAAATCAACCATCTACAAATATCCCACCTAGGGCAAGCAACAAATTGAACCTTTCCCGAAGCTCAGCAGGAAAGAAACAACTCAGCAAGTGTCCCCAGGAAAGCAGAGGCCTGGCCAGCAGACCTGTTCTTTGTGAACCCAAAGCTGCATAAGTGTTGTCTTTATTAGTGCTAATAAGTCTTTGCTGTTGCCTATCCTAATAAAGCTTTCCAGTTGTGACTCAAATGGTCTCATCGATCAATTAATCTCACTCCTAACCGCAAGTCCAATAAAAGGTAGCAGTGCCTCCTTGCACTGCTGTGGCCCTGAAAGTCTTTAGCCATGCCCATTATTTAAGCGTGCAGGTCCCCTCCTCTGAACCCCTCCCCGTGAGGCTGAGCACCCAGGGTGCCTGTGGGGAAGAAGGGCAAAGCAAGAAGGATGAACACAGGCAAAGACTTTGTGCAACAGCTGATGCTCCCCTCCGCAGGGCAGCCAGGGCCCGGCGCCTGCCCCGCCCTGGGCTGTCAGCACAGCTTTTACTGCTGCTGTCGATTAGGATGGCGAATTAGAGCAACACCAATTAAACAGCACGTCAATGCTATGGCTGTATGGCCAGCCAAAGAAATGCAATCACACCACAGGGGGAGGGGACTTCTTGATTTCCCAGCTGGCTAGAGTAGGCAGACCCTGCTAGAAGGCAGCTGTGGCTGGGGCAATGGCCACTTTTTAATTTTCTTTTGGCACCAAGCAGAGAGAAGTGCTACTGCTGGGTTCATTAAATCAGCAGAGGATCTGAAGAACAGTGTCAGGGGGCATCTTGGACATGCAAGGCCTTAGTGCCGAAAGGGCTGAGAACATAATGCTGCCAGAGGAAGGGCAAATCTATCTTGTCAACTACCAGTCATGCAACAAGCAGCAATGGGAAAAGTAGTAACAGCCAGCATGCAGCTGGAGGAAGAGGCTTAGCACTGTGCCCAGTTAGTGTGTCTACAGGCACCTACACAGACAGGATACATGCATCTACCATCTTTTTCCTACTAATTGTATGCTAAAACAAAGCTGCAAGCAGAGAGGGAAGGAGGAAGGCAGGATGAGCATCTCAGGGGTGTGGGAGCTTCCCTAGCATGGAGCGCTGTGCTCGGGGCTGGCATGGCAGGGTCAATCGCTTGGGGATGGCCAGGACACCCCTAGCAGCCCCTCTGACCCCTGCCCCTCTAACCACTGCCCCATGCTCACCTGCTACACCTTGATATCTCATTAATCTAAAAGTGTGGGAGGGTACCCTCAGACTAGAGCGAGCCTTGGGTGCTTTACCTCATCCTGCCCACTGGCACCCATGTCTGGGCCCAAGCAACACATTATTACTGCTCTCAGCTCTAGGCTGGCTGGCGCTACCTCATTATCTTGCTCTGCCCAGCTCATCCTTAGGCCACGCACCTGCTCAATCCTTGCACCTTAAGGTGAGCAGGGCTCAAGCACAAGTCTATACCTGCCCTAAGCAGGGCCTCTGCTCTCACCTGCCTAACTTCAGTCTCTCCTAGGCTTCAACCTCTTTGTCCAGACTTCAGCCCCTGTAGTCCGCTGGGTCCCAGATCCTTGTGGAGATCAGCACAGGCTTTACAACCCTTGCACCAAGCACCTCCATCCATGGCCTCTAGCTGTCCCTACAGCCACAACTCAAGAATATAAGCTCTAGGGAAAAATAACTTGAAAGCAAAAGCTACTTCTTGCTCAAGCACCCCGCCTTCCTATAAAAAGTAAGGACGTATATGAACATTGAGCCCCCGGCTCAGGCTTACATGGCTTGTTCGCCGCCTCCTTCCAGTCACCTGAAGTGGCTAGAGGGCAACAGGGCCCAGAGGCTGCTGCTTACCTCCGTCAGCAACCTCCCCTTCCCCCAGGTGTAGGCTGAGCCCTGTGGCCCTTTTTTCCTGGGTTGTCTACACCTGCTGATCTGCAGCTAGGCTCCCTGCAAGCAGCACTTGCTCTCCCAGTACTGGGGTAACTCAGCTACCTAATCATGAGCACCTGGAGCCTTCCTTGCAGTCTGCTCCTTATAAACTGCCCTCCCCTAACCTACTTCCTACCCCTACTTTTACTTGGTGCTAGCAGCAGGGGTAGGAGTTCCCTGCTGTGGCTGAGGATCAACTTGCAAATGGACTCAGAAGCAGCAGTGTCAAGGGCCATATAAAGGCCCAGAGAGGGTTTAGTTGCTAGATGTCTTTTTACATTTAGGCAGGTTGAGAAGTTCTTGCGCTGACTCTCCATTTGGTTTGGTCATCTTCCTGTCTTTGGGTTATTGGGGATTTTGTTCAGTTATGTGCCCCGTGGAAACCACAGTCCTACCTGCATTGACCCCAGGCACATAGGGCTATCTGGTGAAGTGGCAAGGACTAAATACAGACTCAAGGGGCTACAGAGTTTCTTTGAAATGGGCACACTGCCAGGATGATGAACAAGATACCGGATACCATGCATAATTAACACAGAGTAACGATCCAATGTGAGAGGCATTTAGCAAGGGACTTCAAACTTGCAATTTGGCACAGAGCAGCAGAGAAACAGTAAAAGCTGTCCAGGGAACTGGGGAGGGAGCACATTTGCAAGGGTATGAGGACCAGAGGGCTCAGGAAGGGGATGTTCACTCTGGGAGACTGTGAGGAAGGACAAAGGTACACCGAGAGACACAGGGACAGCAAAAGTAAGTGGGAGATTGCTGCAAAGTCCCGCTCCAGCAGTAGCCGTGGTGCCCCTTCTGCCTCCGTGACACCCTGCCTTCCGCGCCTGCCTTGTCTTTGGGTACTTATTGGATCAAAAGGGAGACTTGCCTTTGGGCCCCCAGGCCTGCCTCAGCTGCTGCTGCAGGTCTTGGGGCCCCATGCCCCACCACAGCTCCCCCCTGGCCCTACCTTGGCCCTGCTGCCCTGGGCCCTATCTGGCTTGAGTTGCATTCAGCTGCAGTCCTTCTCTATGTTGCTACCCTATAAGGCTCACCCTGGTCTGTCTCGAGCCCCCAGTCCCTGGCAGGGCCCCAGACACTCTTGTGCTTTCAGGCATGGCTTGGACTGCTGTACCATCCTTGCTAGTCCCAATCCCAGACAACCAGTAAACTATAACAAAGGAATAAACCCTCTGGCTATAACACCAACTAACCCACTCAGGTCCTGAATGTAAACAGTGGCTACCTTTCTGCATAACCAGGCTTTCCCCTATTGTGGGTCACATTCCTCTGCAAGGCAGCAGCATTCGGTTTGCCTTCCCCAAGGTAGCACCAATGCCAACTAGGAGCTCTCCCAGCCCCTCTTGGTCATGTGGCTCCCTGGGCTGCTGCAGATGTTTGCTGAGTAGGCTTCCTGACTAGGGGCATTTGTACACGCCACGGCGTTTGATCCTCGTTAATTAACCACACCTTATAAATTTTAACTGGGGTTATTTTGGTGTGTTGAGTTTTTGTTTCCATGCCCTGTGCTTTCAGACTAGCTTGCAGTGCAGCTTACTGCTGCTGGTCTTGCTGTTGCAAGGGGCCCATGCTTCCCAAGCAGGGTTCTGCCCTGCTAGGTTACTGCAGAGTAACCAGCTCTGTGATAGGCACTCCTAGCCTCTGCTCCTGGCTGGCTATTTTCCTCATAGCCAGCTCTGCCTGCTACTCTTTTCTCTTCAAGTAAGAGGAGCCTTCTAGCTCTCTGTTACACAAAGGACAGATACCCATTAGGAGGGTGTGGAGTGTGGGACACGGGTGCATATCTGTGTTTCCAGATAAAGTCAAGAGAAACAGATACTGCCAAGAGCCCCTGGGATGGGTACCTGCATGGCTTTGCTGTGCCCACGGACAATAGTTACTGAGGACTTAGGACACTTGTTCTGGATGCTGACCACCCCACCATCTCCTCTGAGTACACAGGGAAGCTCCTCCACCATTTGTGAGTCATAGCAAGGGAAAGATGCCTGTACCCAGGCCAAAGAACCCCAAGGGGAAAAGTATAGACCTTGAGGTCATATCCGGTAACGATGTTTCAGCGTGGTCTTTGCTGTGACTGGGACAACAGCAGGGGGATGCAGTGTTTCCCCATTTCCAACGTTGATCTAAGGCACAATGGGGGCTCCCCAGGTGCCTCTGGCACCTGGCTGAGAGGCCAGGGTCCAAGATCTAAGTGAAGGGCTTGAGAAAATTAGAGGAACAGATCTGTTAGCTGCAGCACTGACAGGGAAAGTAGCAGAAGAAAGGCCTGAGGACGAGATGAAACCCAGTGCACAGACGGGTGCCATAACAAGGTGGGTGATCAAAGCAGAGAGGTGAGAGAGGGGAAGGGTGTTGCAGGAGGTGGGCTTAAGCAAGCAGAGCCACCCCCTTCGGTCTACGCAGAGGAGATTCCAAGTTACCAGGGAAAGAAAGAGCAATGCCCAACTGCTCATCGCCATCCCAGCTTTGTACCTCCAGAACTGCTTGGGGTCTCCATGCAAGAAGGAAAGGGGATGCACCCCCAAAGCATCAGGTGCAACGAAGGGCCTGAGCCTTTTGCACAGGGGAAGAGGGTCCCATGAGAATGTGACTCTAGTGGGAGACAAGTTAGGGTTTCCTGCCAGGACTGCAAGACGCTGCAGGGAGCAGGGGGAGAGAAGGCAGTTAAGGAACTACTACTTGTGCCAGGGTAAAACAAGATTGGGAAGCACTGTGCTATTCACAGCGCATCATTGTTCACAGTCATTTCTGCCCGGAACCCCAAATCAGTCTGTGTGATCTCTCTGGTTCTTTAGCTCTGTGCATTTACCAGGGCTGTGGTGGCTCTGTTGCAACAAGAAGCTTTGGGTGCCTTTGTATGCATGAGAGCCTTGGGGGCTCAGAGGCAGGCATCCAGGAGCCCACAGCGGGTCTCAACCATAACGCCATTAACTGTGCTCCACGGGAAAGGCCCAGCCAACATCTCACTCCATCTCCTGGATTTCCAAAACCTGTGGGTGACCTGATCTTCTCTTTCTGTGCTGCACTATGGAGGAAGATCACACAGATGCAGAGGTGTGCACAGAGGCCCCAAGTGCCTGCTGCATGTCCCCTGTCATGTCCCTTGACATTTAAGCATGTCCCCTTGAAGGTCAAACAAGGGCACAATTCCCACCATTGACTCCTGTTCAGACTGAGAATACACAGCTGTAAGCACCCCATCACTTTCAATATCCGGGAGGCCTAAGGCTGGTTCCTGCCAGGTGGATGAACACTGCGCCTGGTGATATTCCTGCCTGGATTAACCAAGTCTCCAGGGGAGTTGCTGCGGGGCCTTCCAGGAGTAGATCTCCTATTCAGAGGCCTTTAATTGTTAAAAGGACAAGCTGTTTGGGGAGCCGGTAGTAAAGCCATGGATGCTTTTATCTTCTGGAACTGAAGGCACTAATATCGCTGTGCACTGTGTGGGTGGGGAAATTAGACAAGAGTTCCTCTGCACTGATGGTTCCCCCCCCTCCCTTATTCATCTCTCTCAACAATTATCTTTTATTTTGATATCTTTCTATTTAAATCTGCAGAACCCAGTTCAGGATAATAGAGAGGCTGGATCTCTTAATAACCAAGTACCTTGAAGGGCCGGTGCGGGGGAACAGCAAGAGGCAGTGAATGGTAAAGGGGTAGAAGGCAGCTCAGTCATTTCTCCAGGCATGTGTGATAGGATCTGTCTCTAAGGTTCAGGAAAGAAACTGCTCAGCTCCCCTCTTCCTGCAGAGACTCGGGTGCACCCTGTTTCCTGACCGTATTGGGGAAGGGGGAGGCATGGCAGAGGAGCACTCAGATACCTTGCACTTATTTGCTAGGTAAAGAGTATTAGTTCCTGGACCCTGTCTGAGTAAGCGGGGAGTCCTGACTCCGTGCCCCCACAACTCCCTGGGGCTCTTAGCTTGGGCATGGCCCGTGGGTGGGCCTCAAAGTTACTCCCCCATGCCTCAGTTTCCCCAATGAGGGTGTGCGACTCTCATGCACACCCTGGGGGCTTCCTCCTGCCCTGGGGATCCCCTGCAGCCACCAGTCCTCTACTAGCAGCGGTTCAGTGCCTGTCCATCACCATGTTCCCCCAGCCCTGTCTTTGTCTTCTCTTTGTGTCGCAGGGCCTGTGGGCATGCCTTTTTCTGCCCCTCATGTCCCTCCGTTCTCCTTTCACCCTATATTCCTTAAGTTTATATATATTTTTGGGTAAATATGAAGTTATTTTACACCTTGCATAGAGATTGCTCCAAATTCCTGTGGGTCAATGTGGGATGTTGTACTGGGAAGATGGAGACAGAGGTGGTGGAGGACATCATTATGCTGGCCATCATTAACAGCCGTCGCCTTTCAACAGTTTGGTGTTTAGACTGCAGCAGGGCTTGAAGTAGCGGCTGGGCTAAGCAGACGGCAAGAGCTCCGTGGGTTTTTCCTTTCCCTTCTTTTGGTTTCATTTCCCCTCTCAAAACAATAGGGTTCTGGCTATGACATTCCCTAGAGTTTTGAACTGGATCACGTGCAACTTTGAAAAGTTATCGTGTTACAAACAGATGAACAGACCTGTCATAAGGCTAGGTCTGGCCTCAGCAGCTTGGGCAGCTTAGCCCTGGGTGAAGCAGAATCAGTGGCTACAAGCAGTGGGTGGCCTTAAATACTTCCTCGTGCACCACTTTACACGTTGCCTCAGCTCATAAAACCCACTTGGTCCAGCTCCCCCCGTTGACAGCGCCTCACTTGCTTAATCCTTCATACAGAAGAGGCTTATTATCTAGGATATACATGGCCTGAAGGGAGATGTTTGGAGCAGAAAGGTATTTTTACAAGACCCATTGGTGTGAAGATGTTCAGGTTGAGCGGGGAATAGAGGCTAGGAGGAGAGAGGCTAGGAGGAGAAAGTGCGCCAGGATGTGACACGTCTGTAGGTCCCACGGGACATATGGACTCGCACTTATGCTGTCACCCCGCTTCTGCGCCCTGAAAGGGGAATCTCATGTGCTCTTCCATGCATACAAGGTAGTTTGTGGGTGTTGGGCTTTCTAACGGATAAAATGCACACCAGCAAAGGGTGGCTAAAGAAGAGAGAGCTGAGCAGACCAGAGGGAACATACCTGCTCCGTTTCAACTGCAGCCTATTAGAGGGAGGATTATTTCTTCAAATGTCATTTAGCACCAGGTTCAGACCAAGGGGTCAGTCTCCTCACAGGGAAGGTACACTCTAGGCAGTGGCAGGGCCCAGCATGTCTCCTGGTCTCCTGCTAATAAGCGACATTAGTGTTGGATGGAGCAGAGCAAAATGTAACGTAGAGGTCTGACTCGCTGCACTGAGCTGGGATTCAACCAACTGGCATCACATGAACTGGTGGTGATGTTTGGTGACTGCCGGCCCAGGCTGAGGTCTAACCAGTGCAAGGTTTTTGTCTCCCCACCAATGTCCTCTGCAGGATTCAGTCTTCTAGCTTGGCCCGAGGCAATTGGCCCCTCCTTGCTCCCTGATCAACCCTGCAGGCTATGTCAAGAGAAAAAGCCATTTTGGACCTACCTGCGTGGGTGAGACACACTCATGGAGTGGGCTGATGGGTCTGTCCTGATAGGAGTGTGCAGCTTCAGTCTGGATTGCACCAATGGGGCTTCGGAAAAGCCATGATCCACAGTCATCGAAGTGGTGAGGGTGGTAGGACAACCTCTTCACTCACCAGATGCGGTCTGTGGACATGATCGGCCAGTGTGCCTAGGTCCCCGGCCAGTCCATTTTCCGTGGCACACTTCTGCTGGGGTACAGGTTTGTGGAATCGCTAGTCCAGCCCTGGTAAGGGGTGGCCCACCAAGGGCTAGAAAGTCCCCACTCAGGTCAGCGGAGGGTTTTCATAGCCCCAGGCCAGGTCTCTGTCTGTTGATGGAGCAACGTTTGAGGAGGCCTGAGGCTGAATGAATCATCTGGTACCCGTGTCGCATGGCTAGCCACCCTGCAAAGAGTTCACTGTCATACAACCTGATGGCAAATTCAGCCCAACATGGAACTTTTACAGCTACATTAAGGTGATCTGTGTATAACAGTGATTTCTTCTCTGCTCCCCCAAACGTTTAGAAAATGGGCTGGCTGGCTGGCTTTAAATATCTGTTTTAAACGTGTTGCACAAAGTCTTGGAGTTTTGAGTGGCTTGAACGTTGCAGGGCTGTAACGTGGAGCGTGGCCTGAGCCCGTCTGTAGGAGAGCACTCAGCCACTCTTACTGCTGGAGCAGAGCAGAGATGACAGTGCTGATGTGGGCTGGCAGGTCCGGTGCTGCTCGATTTGTGCATCCTTCCTGCAGTGCCTGCCCAGTGGGCTGTTTTAGCATGTGGTGATAAACCCAGTCACCCTCTTTTGGCTGTCTCCTGCTGCCAGCTCGTTTCTTGTTTACCCTTCTGGGCTCTTCCCCTCTGCTCCCCATTAGCTCAAGTCGTGGAGTCTGGACTCGCTAGGCTCGTACACTGATGCTTGCCCCAGGCTCCGATGATTGCACCCCCTCCCTTTGCCTGCCTGTCTGGTAGATAAGGATGGTAGCAGCTTTCCTTTTCCACTACACCGTAGCCAATTCTCCTGTCCACTTGCTCTTAATAAACACGACGCGAGGATTTGGGTGCCAGTGCTCCGGAGATAAAGGGCCAATCCGTAAGATCTCCGGTTGGTCTCGTTACGTGTCCAATTTGTTAAAACAATCCGCCTGCTGCAAAAGGTTGTGTTGTTTCTTACGAACTCTCTGAGCAAATCTTCTTTCTGCCCAGAACCTGTGGTGGATATTTAGGAATCAAAACGTCTCTAGCAGCTATTACCAGGCTTTGAATTACCATCGATTGGCTGATCAATAGCAGAACCTGCCTCTGTTCTGCTCTCTTTCCTGTGCTTTGGCAGGATCCTGCTTGCTGGGAGTCTGTGCTACCAATGCTGGTGCTTAGGATCTGTAGTGCCAGTCAGCCGTCTTGGCTGTGATGGCTGAGTCTAAGCTTAATCTGGGGCTCAGGAAGCCCCATGGGAAAATAAGACACCCTCAGGGGCTGGCTACAGCCAGTGCCCTTAATGAAAGACTCTCATTTATATTCACCCTATCTGTTCTGCTAGGATTTCAGATTGAATGGCTGGTATCTGGCGGCCTTTACTGGGACCTCAGGGGGTCTCCCTATAGCCTCGTAATCATTTCTGGGCTTCTCCTAGGTTGCTGAGACCTTGCATGACTCCTCAGCTTGGGTCATGGGGCACTAATAAGTTCACAGATCGCTCTAGGAACTTGAGAAGTTGAAAAGTTATCACATTGCAGCATAGATTTCATAGATTTGCAGGCCCTCAACCATACGAGTAGCGGGATAATGTTCTGATAATATTGGGATGTAAGGTATCAGGATTGGGCCTAAAAATCAAGAAACTGGGCCACGCTAATGTCCTGCAGGGATGGGTGCTCAGAGGGGTCGTCACAGTTTGTCACTCAAAGGGGATTTTTCATCAACTTAAGTAGGGGGTCCTGAGTTGATACTTGCTGAGCATTGAAGAGTTAAGAGCATTTGCTCTTCCTATGAAACCCCCTCCCAATTTAAAAGACCAGAGGCAAAGTGAAGTAAAATATATATATTTAAAATTCTGGCATCTGATCGCAACAATTGCAAGAGGATTAGTGCAGCTTTGGGAGCCTGACTGCCACACTGTAGTGCTTGGATGCGCCAGGCCTGTTGATTGCAGGCGGTGCCTGCCTAGTAAAGCCAACTTGGGTCTCATTAGGGAGGGATTTTCCTCACCTCCGCCTAGAATCGAACCTTCCTAATGACCCCTTTGTTTAAGCTCCCAAACTCTGTTAAATCCTACGTGCTATGTGCTCAAAACTGGCAATAGCTTCCAGCCTCATGAGGAAGCTTCTTGGTTGCTGGACAGACTGATCGGAAGTGCCAGGTGCCCAGAAGCACCGTCTGATGTGGTGTGTGCCTGTGGGCGATTCGGTCTCCCGTGTTGTGCCTCAGTTTCCTCCTTGGTAAAATGAGGATAAGAAAAACTTGTCACAGAAAGGCCATGCTGCTTAATCAGGCAGTGTGTGCTTAGTCTTTTGAGGGTCCAAAAACCAAATCAGCCCTGATTAAGGAATGCAGCTTCCCCTGAAATCCATGGACGATATACCTGCTTCCGTCACAAAGCAATTTAGATTAAAAGCAAGCCCTGAACATCCATGGTGCTGTTGCATTGAAATGGCAGCAGCTCAGTGATGTTCTGGGATGCTGCCTGGCCGCAGGGCTTGTGGCTTCCCCAACTCGGGTTTGGTTTTAGGAACCTGGCCTGATCACAGTCGCTTCTAAAACCATTAAAAATGTCACCTAAATTGCTACAAATAACCCTCTGATTATCTGCTCCATCCTGATGCTGCTCCCTGGAGATAACAAGCTGCCGATGATTCCTGCGGGCCATATAATAATCACCCCAATTACTCCCAAGCAGCAGTTATTAAATTCACCGCAGTGCTTTAGTTCACAAAGCAGGCATAATTAAGCAGGTGCCTTGCAATAGCTCTTTCACTGGGCGTGGCGGGGGTTCCTCCAAGCTTCCTGCTCTTAGATAGAAAGTTTCTTGGTTCCTGGAAAAAACGTCCGATGGCAAAGGATCCCCCCACAACCATCTCTCAGTTTTGTGGAGGACGCCCTTCTCTTGCCCCCCCCCTCCCCCCTTCCACACCAGTCCACTTTTATAAAAATTCACAGATAAACGGCCCATGCAAATGTAGTCAAAGGTTGTTAATGGTGGGGATTATTAATCCCCTGCATGGACTCCCCTTTACCCAGGTGTTTTGAATACTGGGAGGATGGGGTATCAAAATCCACACTTAAGCCACTACCCAAGCTTAGGCATCTGCTAGGACTCTGTTGGGTCAGTCCGCAGGAGTTTGGTGAATCGGGGAAAAAAGGAGCATTTTCCTGGAGGCTGCTGCTGGTGAGGCATGTCCAAGTACCAGCGTTCACTTTCTTAAAGTCCTTAGATCTGCAAACACCCTTCTCAAAACCAGCTGCAGGTGAACCAGGATGGTGGGGTCTGCCTGAGTGCTCAGGCACCTGAAGCAATAAGTGTTTATGCATCTGAGCTGCCCTATTAATCTCAAAGAAGAATTTGTCCTGGAATTGGATGATGAACTTTTATTGTCGATATGAATAAATGATTGAAATTCTCACCACTCTGCAAGGAAGGATCCCGGTGGGAGGAGGTACCGTGCATGCAATCTGGGGTTGGCTCTGTTTGCTTTAGAGGATGCTTTGCATGCACACTCTTGCTCTCTGATACTTTGGCCCAAGGTTGAAGCATGTACAAAGGTATTCCACACCGTCATTTCTAAGGAAGGAGCAAACATCTCTCTGTTTTCATGAATGCTCAGTGGCATCGGTGATGTTTCCTTCTGAGCTGCTACGGGCTGCGAGAGGACTCCCTAGGAAGAATTGCTTTCCCCTTGCTGTGGCATTGGCACTGAAACGATTAGCCACTGATGTTGCTGAGCAAAGTGCACGATAGTATGTTTATACACTGTGCCAGTCAGATCATACACATGTGGCTTGAGCTGACTTCCTGTGCCA
The DNA here is from genome assembly GCF_001723895.1 of Crocodylus porosus. Lineage (NCBI taxonomy): Eukaryota > Metazoa > Chordata > Crocodylia > Crocodylidae > Crocodylus > Crocodylus porosus. The sequence continues at coordinate 749,997 of NW_017728953.1, forward strand.
TTTAATTAGCGTTAATTGGTACAAGGCATAAGGTGAAGTGGATTTGTTAATGCCAAGGTCTATGCTTTTTAGCCCCTGCTGCATTGAGTCTCGTTCGATCTGATCCAAGCTCTTTTACCAGCATCTGTCTGTCCATCCAGTTATCTATTTTTATTCATCAGCTCTAATCTCAACCATCCCTGCCTTTTTTCTGTATCAAGGTGTTTGTATAGCATTTGTCACTGTGTCACATCAGCTTATGAATCCCCCGACCACAGACAGTAGAGAAGATTTTAATGAAATGCGCAGGTCCACTATGATGCTAAATGGAGATATTTGGGAGTATATGAAGCCATAAAGAGAATTTGACTGACATCTCATCAGGTATGTTAAGAAGACATTATGGTCACATGCCTCTAGATGCCTTTTCCCATCCTCTGCAAGATGCTAGTATATAATCAACAAGGAGCATTATCCAAGAGCCTCCAGATGCCACTTGCTGTGTGTTTTCCTTGTTATCTTCCGATCCTTCTCTGGCTGTTGGAGTCCATACTCTTGTGGTTTTATATAATGTGTTTGCCGTGCAAAATAGCTGCGATCTAAAATATATTCCTGTGCACTGAAGCCATGAGGAGGCCTACTCTGTTCCTCTCGACGTGTGGGTGGGTACAGATGGCTTATCTTCATTGTGTCATATCCTGTGATTTGTGGTGTTAACATGTCGTCTCTGCTTGTGCAGGGAAGCTTTGCCTATGCCATCCTTTGGAACAGAGATGGGAGACAAACAATGCGAAGGGGAGAGCGAGCAGAAAGCGTCCAACCCTTTGCCCCCAGAAAACCTTTTAGTCTTGGTGGATCCAAATCTTTCACGCTGTAGGAGAGCTGTAGACTTGTGCAGCCTCTGAGAGCAGTGTTTACTCATTCAGCTTATAAATGAAATTAAATTTGAAAATTATTTATAGATCTCTCAGGCTTCTTTTAAAGAGGCTGAACCAGGATCTGGCCAAACTTGAGCTGCAAGACTGTTGCCTACGTGGAATTAAAAATGGAAAGGTCATGGTGAGCAGATGCAGAGTGTCTGCACACTTCTCTCCCTGCCAGGGCAACTTCTCTGCACCCTGGTCTTTGTAAGCTGCAGGGGTTTGTCCAGATGTTCTTCCATGGGCTGCTCCCAAGGCATCCATCTCTGATGGTTCTGCTGGCCCCACTACTACGTGATGGTAATGCTAAAGCAGGGGCGGGCAGTTATCTTGGGCAGAGGGCCGCTTACTGAGTTTTGGCAAGCCATCGTGGGCCGCATGATAAATATTAATTTTCTAAATTTTTTAAGGGCTGATGGGACAGATGGAATGGCCTGGCAGGCCGCATCTGGCCCCCAGGCTGCATTTTGCCCACCCCTGCACTAAAGCACCATTTCTGCCAGGTCTCTGGTGACTTGCCCCAGGGTACAGGGTAGGAAATGTCTTGGGCTGACCCAGTTTTTGCAGTGCAGCTGTACACCGTGGGCTATGGTGAAGTACAGTTATAGGCTGACTCAGCAATGGTTTTGCAGTTTGATGCACCGGGCTGCGACTTACAGTGCTAATAAAGGATCGCCACAAAATGTATGATTATCCGGACTTTACCTATTCCTTCTGAATTTTCAGCTTTTCCTTCTACCTTGGCTAGACACAGAGGAGGATCCAAGTGACAACCATATAACTGCCCCTAGATGATACACCCAGAGTTACCAGGAAGGGAATTGCATCCCTTACTTTTGTCATGGTCAAGTGACCCCAGAACACAGGATTGCCACGCTCTCACTGGCTTCCCTTCTGTAACAGTCTTAGATGTTTTAAGTTCTGTTCAAGTTGGTGGATCCCACAAATCTTTACAAAATCATCTAAAACTACAAGAATTATGTGGCCGTATCTGGGATGGTGCAATTTAAAACACAGTGCTTTAGATATGAAGTGAAGGGAACTGTATCCAACCGAAAAGGCAGAGGGATCTAGGGAAACCATGCAAAGCCTCCTGGATTTTGAACAAGACATGGAGGAAAACCCTGAGGACGTACAGAAAGTTGACACATAATCTTTATATGTGCAGTGATAGTACATTTCTCCTAAAAGGCAGACATATAAATCTTATCCAGGTTTCATGTCACCTGTCACTTGAAAGCAGCCATGTTTGGGATGAACCGTAGTATCTTTTCCATAGTACACAGTAGAAGTTAGCATTTCACTGGGACAAGAAGCAGCACACATGGCTATACTCATGCAAATATACACAGGGTACACAGAAAAGAGGGTTACAGTAAAGCTGAAATTAATGGGTATACGTGTACAGATAACCCACACAGTGATATGCACAAGTATGTAACAGCACAAAACTAGGTTCCGTCATGCGCATCTTCACACATCAGTATGTGCAGCCATGTATGTGTGCACCCATAACAGTCAGACTTCGGCACGTACCTGCAAACAGAAAAATATACGGCTACACCCTAGCATGCCTCTGTATTCTGACACTGGGTGCATCTACATGTGCATTAGTGCACCACTGCTACGGTGCATTAAGTTTAGGACTTCTAATATGACGTACTACATACATTCACAGTAGCTGGCGCTAATGCACAGTAGCAACGGTGCATGGTCTTTTTGTGACACTTAATACGCAGTAGACTAATTTTACTGCTCATTAGCACATTTGCATGGTTTTTGCCATGACACACTAATGCACAGTAGAATTAGTCTACTGTGCATTAAGTGTCTCGTGTAGATGCGCTCACTGTTGTGCAAACTTTGACACTCACGAGCACACCCAGTTACATGCATGCTTATGCGTTCTCCTACATACACATTTGCAGCCAGTGAAGTGCACGCTTACTCAAAACCCCTGATGATTTTCCGTCATTCCAGGAGGCAGGGAGTTAAAATAAGAGACCAGACTTTAGGACAGGGAAATGAGCCCATTCAGGGGTTGAGGGGAGGCAATGCTTGGTGAATTATGCATGACACAGGAAAGTCTTTATCTGTGTTGACAAAGGCCTGTGCCAAGTGACTGGGCTCTCTGCTGTACCTGTACTTTCCTTTTGCTTGCACTTTATCTCCATTCCCAGCTTGTAATTCAGCCAAATATCAGAGGAGGCTGGAAGATTAATTTTCTCCCTTTGCATGGCAAAGGGGTTAGAAGAGGGGAGGGCTCTCACTTGTTCCAGACTCCCAGCTGCTTAATCCGCAGATGAGGCCTGCAGAAAGAAAGGCAAAATTCAAAAATCTGTCATTGTCATAACAGAAAAAAATCAAAGGCAATTTCATGGTTTGGAAAGTGCTGTTCTGACCCCAGCACAGGCCTGGCCTTACCATAGCTGGCTGATGGCAGCCCTCCCAGCACCTGTCTGCGTACAGACCAAGCACAAGAGGAGCCGTAGTGCCAAGCAATTTGATACGAGGCTTACTCCGTCAGTGCAGCCATGCTCTCACAGTTGTTCTTTGCCACACTGACTTGCAAGCTGTACATGCAACCCTCCAGGATTGCCCTGGAGTCTCCAGGAATTAGATATAAATCTCTGCTGAGAGTCTCCTGGGAGATAAATGATACGGCATTCATTAAAATAAATATTAAATGTTGAATCCAATTTATACAGTAGTCCAGTGCGTTTTTTAAATGTAATAGGAAGTGCATTTGCCTTCCTGATGTAATGACTCATTAATGTTTTTACGTCATGTAATGAAACCTCCTGGAATAGATTCAAGCAGAGTTGGCAACACCTAGTGCCCACTGTGCAAGGCACATGAGTCAGCTGTGCAGTCACAGTATAGTACTCTGTCCCCTTCTACCAGTGGGGCCATGGATGAGGACAATTGCCTACCACAGCGATCAGCACAGAGTTTTGCTCTGTTGACACAAGCTCGTTGCTTCCAGTGCAGGTCTTTCTTGTTTGTTCTCCGCTGTTGACTGATCCATGGTTGGTGAATTGTGCACCTGCAAGAGAGCCGGTTCCACATGCCGCTCCTGTGGTTAAACGATGGATGCTTCTGCCTTGTAGAAGCTGCTCACTTTTTAATGGACCATGCCATTGCCCCTTTCACAACTGTGCACCAAATAGGGAAATAGTCACATTTCTGCTGGACTGAATTTTGCAAGAAGCTTTTACAAAATGTGTTAATGGTATAATGAATTCGGGAGGGGAATGTGTGTGTGCATGCATTTCTAGGCACGCCGCTGCTCGACATTGGGTGAAATCTGAATTGCTTGCTTGCGCATTGTAGGCCCTCATCCTAGTAATAGCTACTCAGGATCCTCTGTTAGCTCAGGAATAGAGGTCCAGAACTATAAGGCAGGAGACCTGTTCCCTTTTCTCTCTCAAATGTCTTCGTTGCTGTAATGTGCGATAGGTGACATTTCTGAGGTTTGAAGGTGGCCATGGATTTCTTACAACTAGAGAAACATTGCAATTTACACCTGGTCATGCTGTGGTTGTGACCAAAATGTTGTGGCACTGTATCAGAGCATGGCAGCATGGAAATATAATTGGTTGTAAGTACATAAAATGACACACTCACCTCTGTAAAGTGCTCTGAGATACTGATATGGGGACAAAGGCCAGGCAAGGCTCATGCTGCTTGCACTACAGTAGCATCTAGAGGCCTCAGAAGCTTGGGACTGCTTTCTGCGAAGTGCTGCACAAATGCAGCTCAAGAGGCAGTCTTAACCTTGAGGTTGCAGGCTAACTGGACAAAGACACAGGAATGGTGGTTATTCCCATTTGCAGACAGAGACGTGGCCTACCCAAGGGCTCACAAAGAGGCCTGCAGCACTGATGGGTCACAAATCTGGATGTCCCCGAGTCGTTGGCCACTGCTTAAACCACATAATCATCTTCCTTTCCTAGATCCCTGCATCTTTAATTGGAATTAAATCACGTGACACAGGCTGACAGATCACTATCATTACCCCTAGTTTGCAGAGGAGGAAAATGGAAGAGGACCTGACATAAGAATCACAGAAGCACTTAGTTGGGAACTAGCAAGTGCTGAACATCAGCCTTTTGTTTTCCCAGTTACCAGCCACGTGGCTACTGCAAGTCACTTCACTTTCCTCATGGCAAAAGGAAATAATGGTGCTGACCCTTCTAGGTCACAGCTGTTCTGTTGGGATACATTAGTTCAGGGGTGACAAACATATGGCTTGTGGGCCAGATCCAGACTTTGGAGCCACAATATCCAGCCTGCCAGGCTACCAGCATGCTGCCTGAAGTTGGGGGGCATGGGTGGGCTGGAGTGACCTGTTGCAGAATCTGGGGCACTGGCTCTGGTCAACAGGGCAAGCAGTGGCAGGAGAGTGAGTGAGAGCCAATGCATCCACGGCTGCCCTCTAGTAGCTTTGCTGGTCACCACTGCCATGGTCCCAGCTTTTTGGCTGTCAGCTCCGCTGCCCCATGCTGAAGCCTTACCACTACCATGCGCCCTATGCTTCATGCTGTGCTAGAGCGGCCACTGGGGCACAGGGCATGCAGCAGCTTCAGCTCTGGCATGGGGCATGAGGTGGGAGCCGGAGCTGTGCTAATGTGTCCCATGCCAGAGCCAGAGCTGTCGCCGCCACCACCACCACGTGCCCTGGACTGTATTCAGCCCTCAAGGAGCCCTGCAGCCTGGCGCACAAGGTGAGTTAGTGAGTGTAATTATAATGTATAACACTATCAATTCTGAGTATAATGTAGCTGAAAATTTGTGACCCTTTTGTTGCTCTTCATAGCACTGAGAATGACTGAAACCGAATGAGTTTTGAGGGTGGTGGTGGGGGGAAATCTGGATCTTGTGTCTATTTTCTGTAGGCAAGTGAGGACACCTTTGTGTAGCAAGTTTCAAAATTTCCCCCGTATGGTCGGATTTTCCCTTACTGCAAAGATCCTTATAAGCAGAAGGTGGGCAGAAAAATCTTTATAAAACAGTTCACTTCTAATGGATGGTGTATTTATTTCAGACTCGGCTGTTTCAGGAGAATCTATCAGACGATGTCAGGGTCTTTTTAACGTGCATGCAGGATGGAGAGAGTTTGCTAGCATACACCTTGCATTGCTGTGATGATCTATGCTCACAGATTCAAACAGAAAGCTTCTATTTTCTTTCATGTATGCATAGGTTAAGATTCATTTGTGCATCCACAGTCACCACCATCACACACCAGCTGCACACCACGAACACTTGGCTGGATGGATGGTTTAGTCAGAGGTGATCCTGCCTGGAGCGAGGGGTTGGACAAGGTGACTACCTGATCTCCCTTCCAATGCTATTTTCCTATGATTCTGTATCCTTAATGCACCAGACATTTGAGTACCATGGCACAGGGACCCGTGCAGCATATAATAGCCTACACACCATACAGTATTGAGCGCAATCACTTAGCTCTCCTGTATAAATACTTAACACACCGGATACACGTATAGTTGTACATACACAGATATGTTCACTACACGTCAGCAAAACATGCAAACCAACTCCATTCCATCTCTACCAAATTCAGGAAATACACATAATGGGTAAGCTTGTGAGCACATATGTACATACACACACACGTTCACAAGATCCCCTTGGTCTTTAAAGCTGATTTCACATGTTGTCGGTTTTAGGTGGGCACAAGCTAGGACCTTCGGTACGTTTCAGGGCAGTAAGGGTTGCAGGGTCAGGAATTAAGCTGTTCAAGATCAAAACCAGCCCATATCCAGCGGGCTCAGTGGTTTTCTTGGCAATGAAGGTGGCTGTGGTTCTGTTGTACAAATGGGAAGGTCAAAGGTGGATGGTGTGTGCTAAAGGTTAATATGATTGGAGCCTTGTGAACCGAAGTCACTATATCCCTGGTTATGTTAAGGGAGCTTGTTGAAAAGCAGGTTGTTTCTAGGCTGGAGCCTCCTGGCTGCTCAGAGGCCAGGTGCTTTCTAGCCTTGGACTTCCTTATCATTTGCACTGAGGCTACTGGCTCGATCCTCTGCTCAGTTGTCCTGTCGTAGCATCTTGCTTGGTCTTTGCAGGGATAGAAATGTCTCCTCAAGGTGCTGGACAACGATGAAGCAGGCCCTGGGTAGCTGATAGACCAATTTCCTGACATTTCTGAGAGAGGGCAAGAACTCTCAGTTAAGTTGTTACAGGTACTTTGCTATTTACCTCTGCGTGTGGGTAGGAAAGAGGAGAGAGGCTGAATGGGAACAGGATATCAGTGGAGGAGGAGAAGAGACAGCTTTCTTCCTGGGGACCTGAAGCAGTAACCAGTACTTGTGTATGGATGTGTGGCCACATTAATGCCCCCTCCCTTTTCCCATTCTTTGAAAACAGGGTCAGGTCCTCAGCTGGCGCAAAGCAGTATAGCTCCACAGAGATCAGAATGACATCAGTTGACCACAATTAGACACCTTTGGTTGTTTCTAGGCTGGGTTTTTTTTTTTCCTGCTGGCTGGATCTCCCTTTCCTTATACCATTGCACTTCCCTGGCTTCAGGAGTGCTCCTCCTGATTGCAAACAGGTGAGAGGAGAGTCATGCCCGTCACCTCCCAAATTCATGCCTTCACGTAGGTCCCAGTTTTCCCCTTGAGATTTGATTCTCTCTGCAGAACCACCCTGATGCATTTCACCATGTGGAGGTGGGAGGGTGTTGAAATGGCATTCATGAAGGATAAGCAAACACCATGAATGATAGGAGGTGGGACTTACGGCAGCCAGTTGGTCTGCATAGGAAGTCCTAGCTTGACAGATAATGTTTAATGTTTTAAAGGGAAACATAAACTCCAGCCAGGCAGAAACTGAGGAGCTGATTCATAAAAACAAGTACAGTAGGATTTAAAAATAAATGAGATTCAACTCTTTGTTCTCCAGCTGGCTGAAGCACGTGATAAAGCCCAGAGAGTATTGCCATTTATGACGGAGCAGCCTTAGTCATCTGAACTCTGCCAGCGCCTCCAACTAATGTCTGAGAATTGAGACACAGCTCAGCGTCATCTATTCTCTCTTTGGGACAACCGAGTTTTGGAGACAGGGTGCTTGAAGAAGCCGCAGCCCACTGCTGAATCCCAGCATCCACTACTGCTGGGGCCCGGTATCAGCCATCCCCAGCATCAGCCACAATTTCTCACCGTCCACCCTTGACGTCACCTGGGAGCACTCCCCGCTACCTCTCGTGTAGCATGAGATGTACAACTTCTGCTCTGTAAAGAAGAAAAATGGTAAAACAGGGTCTGTGAACCCCCACCCCTGCACCGTTCCCAAGTCTTGCGGCTACCTACAGGTTAAGCCGCAGTTTTCTTTACACAAATAAGCCTGTGAGTGCACATGTCGTCCCCGCAGTATGGAGAGAGGAAGGGAAGATTGTAGGGTGCTGCGCTGGCAGGATAATGTGCTTTATTTAGGCGGGTGCACTCTGTTGAGAACATCTGACTTCTCATGCAATGTTAAGCTTTGAGTGGGCAATTTGCTTGATAAGCCCAACGTGGGACCTGATCTTGTACTGAGCTAAATGCTCTCAACAGCTATCGATGTCAGTGGGAAGGGAGCACCCGGAGAACTGATCCACCTGGTGCCTTCATTCACAGCTGTGCCGGGTGTGCAGGCAGACAGCAGGGCAATGGGTGCAGATGGCACATAGTGTGAGGCAGGGGTGAATCGGGGCCTGAAAGTTCATTCTTTCTGGGGTTTCATTGACTCTGGGATTAGTTTTGTGATCCGTCCTCCTTCCCACCCTCATTTTTGCTGCCTTAAAACAGAATTTGGGAGGCAATGTTAGCAGCCCACCTGGGGCCTGTGGAATAAGCAGACCTGCCAAAAAGCTTTGGGGTAGCGGTTGTAGGGAGCAAGCAATCTCTTCAGCTCTCCTCCCTTTGAGCGAGATGCTATAAGCCCCAAGGGAAGTCGCGGGCCAGAAGCGCAGCTGTCCTGGTCCTCCTGTTTCGTCCTTGGGCTTGATCTTGTGAGTGACGTGTCAACCAGCTCGCCGCTCAGCTTGCTTGACTTGGCAAGGGGTGGTGAGGGCCCCAGGAGAATTGGGAATCAAATCTTCCCTGTCTACTACAGCAGCATTATTGCCAGTGACAGCAAATGCATTGCTCTAATCATTTTTCATTTTGTTTATCTGCTCAGGGATGGGGCCTCCTGTAACAGCTTTACAGGCTGCAGAGCACGGAGGAGCCGGCGGCTGAAGACTCGTCTCCTAAGAGGAGCTGTCCTGCTAGAGAGGTAGGCTGGAGGACCACGGCTATCTTTAGTGCAGCACTGAAAGCCCCCGCAGTCCCAAGGCCTTGTGCTTCCTTACAGATATTCACGCAGGAGCGATAATGTGCAGTTCCCTGAGTTCGTTACAAGGGAATCAGTGGCCATAGGTGATACTGGGCACCGGCAGTAGCCGATGCCGGGATTCAGTAGTGGGCTGCAGTGTCTTCAAACACATGTCCAAAACTCAGTTGTCCAAACGAGAGTATAGACGGCACTGCGCTGTGTCTCAGTTCTCAGACTTTAGGGGGAAGGGCTGGCAGAGTTCAGATGTGCCTTAATCTTGAGCGTCTATGAGCCCCTGAGCATCCCAGACATAATACAGCCCAAAAGCCTGACACAGGAGGTAGTTTAGTGGGGTGGTTAGTGGGAGGAAAGGATGAGAGCTGGGAGTCCTGTCTTCTGTTCTGGCTCCACAATATACTTGTGAAGACCTGTCCTGCCTCACTAGAGAGATCTCCTGTCTTTCCCCTGCCTTACGGCAGGATGTTGACAGTCCTCCCCCCCTCCCGCGTCACCTGGGGCAGGTTGGGGAGCTCTTGGCACCTTGCGCAGCAGGGCTGATTGTGCAGTTTGAGGAATAGATTAGACAAGGACTTGTCTTGGGTTTGGATGGGGATCCTTTTGCCTCAGGCAGGGGTCTGGTCCAGACGTGACCTCCAGAGATCTCTTCCAGGCCTGTTTTTCTATGAGTCAAGAAACAAATGTTTCTTGGATTCTCCAAGGAGTTTTGTCCTGACTCGGGGCTGGGGGCAGATATCACAGATAACTGAACCCTGCTCCTGTGCCAAGTGAGCAGGGGGGGCGAGGGTGTCACACTCCAGCTCCATACGATGTCTGTCTATCACCATCTCAGCCTTCATCGCCAGGGCACTGGAGCACCTCACCAACACCCGCCCATGTCCATGGGACGGAGAAAAATCACCGCTGCCACTTCTGAGATGGGAACCTGATGCCCAGCAAGCGAGCGGCTTGTCCAGTGTCACACGGGTTCTGTGTCAGATTCGGGAAGAAAACCGTGATCCAGTCCCAATCCCCTGCTCTATTCATCACGAGGCTCTTTTCTTTCCTACCTTCCTGTTTCCCTCCCAAGCTCTCTGCCTTCCTGTGTGGCATATCCCCCAGCCCACTCCCTCCTGCATGGCTTCCTCAGCTACCCTGCCGTGCCGGCTCCTGCACTCTCTCTTTGTAAATCTTCCTTTAGCCCTGCCTTTATTTTATGTGCTATTTTACTGGTACACTTAGATCTTCTCCTGGAGCACCCAGTGATTTGCAGCGGACCCTCCGATAAGGGCAGATTTTTATTGAGTAACCGGGTAAACAAATCTGCCGAGAGAGACCAGATTGCTCCGCGTCCTCTCTGTTCGCTCAGCTGTGCTTCTTCTGGAACAGGATCGAACAGACTGACAGGCAGTCTCTGTGTGTCTGCGTTCTTGCAGCCTTGTCGGAGCACCATTTCCAGGTCTCTATAAATAGCCAGGTGGCCCAAATGTCCTCGTCTAAACTACTTTCTCCCAAGAGCAAGGACTCAAACACCCTAGTGGAAAACAAACCGCTGAATGAACTCATTTCCCATCGTCTCCTCCCCTCCTTTCATTTTTCCAAAGGCCTGGGAGAGATCATATAAGTACTGGCCCTAAAACAACACGCTCCTGTTGGCGATAGAGAGTTGGGTACCCGTGATGCTAGCTGGATAGACATGGGGATGCATATGGCAATAGACAGACAGATACATATAGCAACAGAGAGAGGGTATCTATGGCAACGGATGGATGGATGGATGTGGTGACAGATCGTAAAACTGAGCATTTGTTGCAGGGATTCTGGTCCCTTTATTTAAATCAGTGGGCTCACTCCTAGCATAAGGTGCTGCTTATTGGCAGGAAGGGTTACCAGTACCTGGTCCTAGATGAGCGTGTTGTGGCTGTTCACTCTTCACAGGTGCAGGCAGCTTGGTTTCTCTGGCAGAGACCTTTACATGAGCTTGGTTTACATTCCTGCCTAGCCAGGGAAAGGGTCTAAATCAGGGGAGGGCAATTATTTCAGGCAGAGGGCTGCTTACTGAGTTTTGGAAAGCCATGGAGGGCTGCATGACAGGCAGCCAGGGTCAGATAAATATTAATTTTCTAAATTTTTAGGGGCCCTGTGGGCCGATAGAATGGCCTGGCAGGCTGCATCCAGCCCACGGGCCGCATTTTGCCCACCCCAGTAATGCCTCTCGACTTGCCTGAAGAATCAGACTGAACTAGCATAGCTCAGAGACCGAAATGACAACGCTGACCAAGTGCCATTCCTGAGGAGCCACAGTAACCCATAGTACCTACAAACTACTGAATTCTTTACGAGGGAGCATAGTTGAGAAACCTTGGCTATTTCTTGGGACAAGACAAAGGGTGGCATTTTGGGTCCCATTATTAATCATGCGTTATTGGGTCAACTGTAGCTGATGCAGACGAGAGCAAGATTCTAGCATGTGTTGGAGAGATGGACTCCAGGGAGAGCACAAGAAAAGCACTGAGATAGCTAAATGAATCCCCTGAGAAAGAGATCCCAGAAAAAGAAAAAAGATGAAAGTGTAGGGATAAATCGATCCCCTGGGGCAGAGAGAGAAAAATGGAGAGAGCCTGATCCCGGGAGGGAGAAAGCACAAGACAAACAGCTGATAAGGAGAGAGGGAACAGAAGGGAAGTCTGCCCTCTAGGTCGGCCAGAGCTCTCCACTACCCTGGCTTGCCCTGTTCCCAGAGCTGCTTTCACATTTCCATCTAGGGATATGGCGCTATTGTGTTTTTGGAGGAGGAGAGGGCTCCGGGGTGATGTTTCCTGGAGGGGAGCACAATAAAGTCTGTTAGAGAAGGCAGGCTGGTTCTACGATGGGTTGGCTCTCTCCATTTCTGGGGGTAGAGAGAGCAAGACCAGCGGAGCTGTGCCTTCCTTGAAAGAAAATGTGATAGGTAAATATAGGGGGGTAAGTTGTAGCCATGTTGGTCTCAGGACATAGGCAGACAAGGTTCTTTGAGTGAATGTGGTATCTTTTATTAGACCAACTTATATAGCTGGAAAAAAACATTATAGCAAGCTTTTGGGTTTCAAAGCCCTTCGTCAGGCTGAGGAAGTCTCTGCACTCGGTGTGTGCTCTTCCTGGGTGGAAGGCATAGTCAAGAAACCAAAGGCTGGTAAATAGGTAAATAGGATTCCTTTTGATTTGTGTAAAGCACCCTGATCAAATACCTCCCTGAATTAAATCTAAACTTGGGATGCAATGCGAGATGCAGAATATAAATTTAAATTCCACACACACTCTAGGAATTCAGGTATGGGCTTTTGGTTCAGAATTACAATATTAAGGGCACTTGCACAAGCTCCAGGTCCACTTAGAAAGGCAGAAGATGTTATCGTCGGTAGGCTACCGTCACTCTTTTCTGCAGCTGAGTCTTGGTCAGGACCTGGAAAAACTCTGTGTGGTGACATTTGTGCAGTGCACCTGGGAGCTAGACAACTAAAGAAAACGACATGGCAGGTCTCTGTGTCCAGCAGCCTCCATAAAGTGTCCCTTTGATATGCATCGCAGCTGAGTCCTTGTCTCTTCTCTGCCATGAGGGGCAGTGCATTGGCATCTCTTTGATTGCCTGAGCTTTACGGTGCATATTTCTGCCTACACGTGTCCTCCTAGAAAATGACCTGCATGTTTAAATCTTTGCACGCAGCTCTGGGCATCTCAGCGACCATCGAGAAGGGTGCTGCGAGCATCCAGCAATATTGAAAAATCAACCCTACTGAAACAGAAAAGTGGTGTTTGCAAAGAAAATATGTGCTGGGGAATTATTTAAAAAGAAACTTCTTTGAGAAATGACATTAATAAGCTATCATTATGCCATATTTCTATAAATTATGGAGCCCGTTTATATATTGCTTAAGAGCTATGTTAATCAGAATGATAATGATCTTGCACATACATAGTGCCTTTCATCCATGAGGATCCTAAAGTGCTTTACAGACTATATATAGGGATTGCTTTGCCTCCTCCAAAATGCAGACACCTCTGGGGTGTCTTGCAGCAATTCCACAGAAGAGCTGGGGCAGGAAAGAACAGGGTCTGTGCTTGAGAAGGGGGCATTTTGGGACTGGCCAAATGTAATCTTTCAAACAGGAATTTGGCCAAAACATTGCTACTTATGCACCTGCTCCTTCAAAAATGATGTGCTGTGGATCCTGGCAAAGATGTGCGGGATCCACTTGAAATGAGGCCTAATAAGCTATTCCATTTCAAAGCTGGCAGCTTGAGGGGGACGGCACCTTCAGGACCATGCTGGAGAATTGGGACAATGATGTTTCAAAGAAATTGGGACTTCTTTGCCATGGAGTCCACATAAGGGGCCTCTACTTGGGACCCTTACTCTTTTCCCATTCTCTCCATCTGCAGACAGACAGCAAATCTGAAGTATTTCCTGGTGATCTTGAGAAGTCATTTAGGTATTTAGAGTATGAAGGGATTGTAGAAAACTGCACAGAGGGCCTGACTCTGGCCCGGCTTACATCTCATTTACAGCCATGTCATCCAGCCTCAGCAGAATGATTTCTGATTTATGCTGGTGTGAGATCAAAGTCCCGCTCGGTTCTTGAAATAAATCCATACCCCAGCATATGCAACACAATCTTGTCCTTGGAGGCTCGTGGACAGAGGTGATATCTTTCATTAGACCAACACATTTTTGCAAAAAAAATTCTTTAATTTTGCAAAAACCTTGTTGGTCTAATAAAAGATATTGCCTCTGTCCATGAGCCCTGATTGTTTTTTCCTCTAGACCAATACGGCTACAACCTGGACACCTGTCTTTGGAGGTAGTTTTTAAAACTGGTATGGACAATATTTTGGGGAATAATCGTTGCTGGGGTCTTTCCAGTCTCTAACTGGTAAACCTATGATTCACATCAAGGAGTACAGTGCCACCTGATGGCAGAAAGTGTCCAGAGGGAAAGGTTAATTAAGATTCAACATAGACAAAATCCTGCGGGCTAACAGCAGCACAGGTTTCCCTTGCTTTATGCGGGTTCTGTATGTGCAAATTCGCTCTTATGCAATGACCCTTTTAATACCAACAATTCGTTACGTGCTGGGTAAATGCACTCTTATGCAATGAGTACATTGTGGGAGTGATGCCACAGGCCAGGGAGTGGCACCATGTGCTGCCCCCGCAACAACCCCTTGGCCCTGCTCGTGCCCCCCGCTCTCCCCGTGAAACCCCCAGGGGCTGGTGCTGCGGAGCAGCCGGGTGCGAGGCTGTCCCTGAGCTGGGGTCTTCATAGCGGCGCTGCCTTCATTCCACCCCACACGCGCGGCACGGGAGGCGGGGGAGGTCTGCTGTGAGCCCCCGGCTCAGGGACAGCCCCATGCCCGGCTCCTCTGCAGCGCCAGCCCCTGCAGCCTGGCCCAGTTTGGCCCCGTCAGCATGGCGCCCCGGGAGCTGTGAGCCGTGCAGCAGTGCTGTACTCTCTGCTGTTGGCAAGTACCAAAACTGCCTTGTAAAAGTGGTAGAAATGGGTCTGGGGTGAAGTCTTGGATCGTATCCCTATTTGCTACATTGTAAAGTAGGTTCCCTTGACGTGAGTTTGAGTTATGCGCTTTTTTGTAGGAATGCACGTACAGCATAAAGCGAGGGAAACCTGGATGTTCTTTCCATCTTTGATGTTAGAGCAATTTTTAACCTTTTATTAAATGCTGTTATAATACTAACCCATTCAGAACATGGCTCGAAGCTCTTTTTGTCTGTTCTTTTTTGCAGCTGCAGCGCTCTACGCTTTAATTCGTTGCTACCCTACTGTTGTTGGAAAACTTCACTCCTGAAGACTGGCTTGCACACGATGATTGCTTATTGGAGTGGCGTGAATGTGGGGCTCTGCTGAAGCAGAACTGGGTTTTTTCTGGGGGGGGGGGTTGCGCAATTTTTTTCATGCTCCAAGTCAAATCAGTGAAACCTGTGAGTCAGTCAAGAACCATAAGTGGCCCTACTACCAGAGTTTTTTATCTATTGACTCCTCTGTGAAATCCTATGATATATGAACTTCCATTTCTACCCAGGAGAACATGTACAATCTTTTCTCCAATGCCTGATGAAGGGTGTTTGTGCCCAAAAACTTGCAATTAAAGAAAAAATGTTTGCAAAAGTCTTGTTGGTCTAATAAAAGATATCATCTCTACTATAACTCCTGATTGACTGGCAAACATCCTCCACTTTCACCCAGGGCTTCAGATGTTTCCAAATCATTTGGCAGGCATCCTATGTGCAGGCCCACGCCTGGGGGCTCAGGGTTCGGATGCCCCTGAGTTTCACTTGCCCTCAGCCGTATGGATGCGGGAGCAAGCTAGTTGAAGCAGACTGGCTGTTTTGTTACTGCACAGTTGACTAGTTGGGAGCTGGGCACACGCTTCCTATTTATGAGGTTTCTCAGGAGCGTGGGACTGCCCGATGGTTTCCTGTGATAGGGCTGCTCATTAGCACAGGGTGATGCACACTTTTCTTGCAGGGGAGTGTTTTCACTAGGAAAAAACTCACCCCTACCAGTCTCTCCCAGTACCATGCCAGCCTCCACATCCTTGAGTCTCAGGTTAAGAGCTCAATATGTTAATTCAATCAGATTGGCTGAAACACCATCAGGCACATAGCCTATCGCCAAGGTCTCCCATAGGGCCATGGTAGTGAGGGAGTCCCCTGTAGGATGGGGCGCTGTGATTGGATGAGCAGCCGGAGCTAGCTCATTGCAGAAATGCAGACTGAATTTCTATTGCCTGAAAATATGAGGCACTTCCTGTAGCGACTGCCAGAATCATCAAATTAGCATAAATTCTATTAACAGTTTCCCAGACAAGACCTTTCATGGCCTGGCCCCCTGACGCAAACAAAAGAGAATGTAATTACTTTGCAATAAAGAGACTGGCAAAAGGACCTGCAATCTTAACTCGCTAGTCATTTCTTTTTCTCCTTTGAAATAACATTGCATCTAAAAGGGACCTACAACTCTCACTCTGCAAAAGCCTCCACAGACCTAGGCTAGGCTACAATGAACCAGAGCCAAAACATCTGCCTTTCTGTTTCTTTGGCCCCTCTGACCCCTTTTTGCTATTTTGCAAGACAGTTTTTTAATCTAATCTAGCAGCATTGCCACAAGCTCTGGTATCATCAGAAGATAAACGCGGCCGAGACCTGGTCAGCACCGAGAGGGTAATTTCCATCTTATTACAGGAAGCTTCCCTTGGTCATTCGGTGGTTGAGAATATAATTCTAGATGGGATCCTATTTTTTAAAGCAAGGTTTCAAGGAAAAATCTTCTGAGGACTAACTCTTCTGAATGGAGAATCCTTAAGAAATTATTTAAATTGTGTTAAAGGGCTCCTGGAGGCAGCTGTACCCAGAAGTTAAAAGAAGACTAGAGATAAAAAATGTCATTAGAGTATCCAGTTTATCTCCCTGAAAGCCTAGGTGCTGGGATTTAAGACTCCTGAGTTGTGTTCCTGACTTACTTTGGTTTACATACCTAAACAAAACTATAGACAAATCCAGCTATTTTCTCCTGAAAGTTGAGAAGGATGCAAGGAAGGAGGGAAGGCAGTGGGCAAGCACAGGAGAGACTTACTGTTATTTATAACTACTTGGGAGGAGCTCTGGTGCTAGTCCAATAAGTGCCTTGTCCCAAATACATGACGTTCATCTGCTCTCACGCCACGTTACTCAGTTGCCGAATACTGTGCCGTGCATGGGCTTGTTCATCGCATAGCAAAGTAGTGGCTACCCCAGTGTTTTCCAACCTTTTCCAGCCCAAGGCACACTTACATTAATAAAAATTTTCCGTGGCACACCTGTTAAGGCATTCCCCGTCCTTGTACCTATTGTACCTCATTGCCATGGCAAAATTCAGTGGCACACCTGTTCATTTCTGACACCGCACGTTTGTGCCGTGGCACACTGATGGGGAAACAGTGGGCTACCCAACTGCAGACTACAATGCGTCTTGTGCCAGGCACATTGCACCCCCATGGGTATGCCCTCAGTAACACTGCTCTCCCTCATCTCTGCTTTGGGCAACAGAGATAAAATAAAAGATATTGAAATAAACTTATTAGCCAGACTCTGATAATCCTGCACTGGGACATCTTCCGCCCACCAATAGCTCGGCTTCCCTCAAGATGCCCAGTAGGTCCACCCTTTCAAAACCCTCTGACTTGTCCTTATTTACTGGATGGCATGAAGGGCGGTCAGCACAAACACCAGTCACTCACCACTTCTCTGGCCCTAGTCAGTCAACCAGGATTTAATTGGCCACATCATGTCCGATTAAATCATTTCCATCTTCCTCGATCCTCCTGGCCTTTTTCTCGATCTTCCCAGTCTTTTTCCTTAATTCACCCAGTCTTGGCCTAGGGGCTGAGGAGGGAGAGGAGAATCACGGTAGTCAACCAAAGACTGCAGCGCTGGTGCATGGTGAAGGCTTTGGCTTTCACGATCACAGTCTGCTCTTCGGCGAGAGACGCAGTGGACTGCTGCGAAGAGATGGCCTCCACCTCCCTCCATGGAGAGGAGGTTTCTCTCAGCCAGACTGGTTCACATGCTTGACCGGGCTTTAAACTGAGCCCTCTGCGGGACTAGGGGACTACACCACTGCAAGCCCATTGGGCAACTTTCCAAACCTAGAAAGCTAAGGCACTCAAGGGAACGCACCCCTACCCCAGCTGCAGAGTGATCCATAGGGAAACCAAGGGCCCCTACTTGCATGCAGCTATGACAGCGCTGCACCCTAACAACTAGACCACCAGGGAAGGGCCAAAGGGCCACTGAGTGGTCTATAGTGCCAGGCTCAAGGCACTGCCCTTCCTGTGCCCTGGGGGTCTGGGTCTCCCTGTGGAGGTGTGCCCAGGACCGCTCTCTCTTCCCCTGCACGGGGTGCCTGCCACCTGAGGGGGAAAGACTCTGGCGTTCACAACGGGG